>NW_016803233.1:2162325-2211593 GCF_001698545.2 Rhinopithecus bieti | reverse complement strand
TTTTTTTTTTTTTTTTTTTTTTTTTTTTTTTTTTTTTTTTTTTTACAGGGTCTTGCTCTGATGCCCAGGCTGGAGAGCTGTGGCACGATCTTGTCTCAGTGCAACCTCAGTTTACTGGGTTCAAGCTATCCTCATGCCTCAACCTCCGGAGTAGCTGGGACTAAAGGACTGCACCGCCACACCTGGCTAATTTTTGTATTTTGGTAGAGATGGGGTTTCACTATGTTGGCCAGGCTAGAGCCATCTTCATAAGTCACTGACATGATAATGTCATAATCTTAGGAAACCATTAAAGGTTTATCATTTCTCTTAATATGAAGACCAAAATTTTACCATGGTCCACAGGGTCGCATGTGGTCTACATTCACCTGAAGTTTCTGTTGCATCTGTCCCTCTGACTTTGCTAACCTTCTGATAGCTTCTACCATGTTGCAGGCTTCTTCTCAGCTCACAAACTTCACTCAGTTATTTTGCCTGGAACCACTGAGTTTTCAAAAACTCCACCTCTCTCATACGCAGCTTTCAAAAATTATTACTTGGTAGAGGAAGGGGTCAGGGCCAAGGGAAATCCTGAAACATTTCCAGAAATTGTTGAAGCCCAATCTCTATCTTGTACAAGCTGTGTGACTATTTCTGAGTCATTTATGAGCTCTTAGAGGACCGTCAGTTTGCTCATAACGGGTGGAGTTAATCAAACAATGAATGTAAAATATTCATCACAATGCCTTGCAAATAAATAGTTCATGTTTAATACACATTAGTTCATGTCTCTTCTCTTCTGTTTTTTGGTGAACTATCAATAACTATTTGGTGAAGGCATATAAATTTGAAGAAAACTTAATAAACAATATGAGACATGATATTAATACAACAGACCGAAAAATCTTTCTCCTCTTAAAGTTTAGTTACAAACTTCAAAAATAATTTTAATAAAAGCAATGATCTGTGAAATAAATTACAGAAAGAGCTGTTTCTGAAATTCTTTTGAAGTTTTGTTTGTATTTTATTTTCCTATACCAATTTCTAAACAAATGTGTACCATTTGCCCAGTGAAAACTCTGGAGATTTTGAAAGAAAGTTATCCACAAATATGAAGTATTGCATTTAGATGGAAAATAAAAAATGTTAATGATAATGGCAATGCTAGCATTGACTTTTACATTTATAGAGCACATTTGTTTTCAAAGCACTGACAGAGCTTTCTATTAAGGAGAGGAAAAATTTTAAGTGATTATTTCTCAAATATGATTGACTAGAAATTTATATCATAGAGAACTAACACCCAAATATAGATTCCTCAAGGGTTGGGAGCCCATTATATCAGAGAGGCTTTTGTGCAAGTCACTTATTCAGAAGCTGACCCAAAGAGATGTTCACTGAAAACTTTCTTAAGGCAACTGTAGTGCCTGAGGCAACTCATCAAACATGACTCTTACATGAGGTTTCATTTCCATGATTCTTGTGCATTTTTTTTTTTTTTTTTTGGTAAAAAAAACTTTCCTTCCCTAAATCATTCCTAAATCATATTATTTCACATTCTTAACTGCAAGTATTCACACAGGTTTTTATCTTTGCCTTTACCTTTTTTCAAGGGTGTCGTGATACCATTTCTTCCTCCAAACTCTGTGTTGTCTATAGTTGTTATTCAGTAGCACAAAAATATGAACTCAAAACAATCACTTGAGATTTGATTTGGTCATTTCCAAGATTTGCAAAAACCTTAACTTGATTGTATAACCCAAGTTCAAAAACTCTAACTCCAGAGATTTATCCTAGCTTTATTACAAAGTACCTGTGTTACACAATATGCACATCCCATCACTTCTCAGAGCATCAACTTGTAATTCTTTGCAAACTGTGAAATGACAATGTTATATCATTCATATCAAACTGATTTGAGTAAGAAACTATGTATAAAATATATTATTTGTTCATGAGTTTTTTTGCTTTTCTACTTTGAAAATGTACTATTTTTAATAGTATTTAATTATATTACATTTTTTTTCTAATCTGTGTTTAAGATTTTCAAAACTGCTCAATCTCAAAAAAGTACAAACATTTCCAGAACAGTTTAAAAATTTTGTTCCATTCATATCTTGAGTAATTTCCCATCATTGGTCATTGAATATGCAAAACATATAAACTAATTTTAGTGCCTTTAAATTCAGTGTCCTGAAGGCATTTGCAGCAAAAGGTTAGGTATATGATTGATTCTAAATTCAAGTTGCGCTTTACTATTGATCTTTTGTTATTTAGTGTTTCTTTTTTTCTCCTTTAATACCTTAAGATCTCAAAGCCTCAAAGTGGTAGAGGAGGGAAGAGGAAGCTCACAGAGACCAAAAATACTGGTGTCCTCTGGAACCCCTGGGAGGGTCTTATAGCCCAACCTCCTCCTTTAGTAGATAAAGGCCTGGAGACTTGGAGAGAGTACAACTGGCTGTTTATAGTCTACAATTCTTTTAGTCCAGGGACCTGTATATTTTTCTTACGTCTAGTTATTTCCTCCTCCGTACAGCACCTTACTAGTCATATGACCTTTCATGTCTTCAATTTAAAATATCTCTTACAGGCAACAAGATGGAAAGGATCTCGATCATTGTCTTCTCATTTCTTGCTCTCTTGTTGAGCACATGTGAAGATGCAATTCAGCAGAACAGAGAGACTGGGGTAAATCCTGTTCTGAAGTAGGGGCAGTACAAAGCCATGGGCTAAATTAAGTTAAAGTAAAAAAATAGGAAGTGACAGAAAATATTATAATACTTGGCGAAAATTACCCACTAAGTTAACGGATGGTATATTCAATTAAGCAACATAATTATTTTCTATGATGTTTTACAGTGAGCAGTTTCAAACAGGAGTATGTATTATTAAAGTGCTGGTCTAGAGTTAACAGATATGTCCTCTCTGAGAGTGAGAATCCTGCCTGAATCCTCCGCAGATCTAACTGGCACAGATCTCATATCTTAAAGTTAACACAAGTGATGTATCTCAGATCTTAATAAAGAGACAAAAATGAATAATTTGTTGATAATGGCCACCGACATCATTTATTAAATGCTTATTTGTGACAACCATTGTTCTAGACACCTTGCATATAGAATTTTTTTATAATCACCACTGTTTCAGAAATCTAGAAGTAAGTATAATTACCTCTATCTTACAGTTGAAGAAATTGAATTTTGGAGAAGTTAAGCCATTTGTCTTATTGATGCTAAAGACAAATTGCCAAAGTTATGCCTGAGCTTAAACATGCTACATTTACATACACATCCCTAGTGCCAAGATATATTTGTGAGAGAAAGTTTGAGATTAATGTACAGTTTCTTAGCACTAGGGAATATCAGGGAAATGCAGTATAGCTTCAGCTTAACTAAAATTTATTGCACATCTACCCTATAGCAGGTTCTGGGCTTTGCACAGTGAACAAAAGATAGATTTCAATAGATCCTGACTTTGAGCTATTCACATTATCACCTGAAAGATAGATGTGAACATGCATAATTTAGTTCTAATGCAGGAAATGCAATGAGAGTTGTTTGAGTCTTGCCTAGAGCTGGCCTTGACCTTCATCATGATTCCCAGGATATAAGCCTTGGCCATTTCTGTGTGGCAGGGTTCCATTCATGTTAAGTGTTAATTACGTGATAACTTCTGCTGTGTGAATTCCTGTGTACAGCACTGGTGGTCTGGAGCTTAGTGTTAGGAGATGTGAACATCTCACTAGATCCGGGGACCTATATTAGACTGGTCATTTCCTGTATCACAGATTTATATGTATCTATATGTATAATTTCTCAATTTATTCTGGTCTTTAAAGTTGCCACCATCAATTACTCTGTTATAATTGCTTTAATTTCTTTTTTGCTGTTCACAAATACATAAACATGCTGAAGGGTAAGAAGGTTCCTTGACTCCACACACAATCTGAAACCCTAAGACAGGCATCTTTCTGTGCATTACAACAGTGGGGAAGTATTTTGTAGATTTTGTTTGCTGTTTGCCCAGGAATGACACCTTTTACCTGAAACAGGCTTCCTCAACTCCCTTAGAAGCCCCAAATCTCCTATCAGGTGTCTCCCAGGGCAGTAGCTCAAGTTAAGAACTATCTTCCTGCAACTTTTCTAAAATCTTACTAATTTACTATTTCAGGCCCATTTGTCTCTAACATTTAGGAGCAGTCTGCATAAATACTCTGTTTCTTGCTTCCTTGCTTTTTGCTAAATATGGATCACTTGGTTAGTTTTTTTTTTTAAGCTGTGTACTTTGTATCTACTAGGCAAAGTATAGGAGAAGAGATTATTCATTGCAGGTTTCTTTTTAAAAGGTTTTCCTCTAAATGTTTCTTGGAGTTCTAACCTGTATCTTTTATCTCTCATTTGAAATTTTGAGCTCTGAATTGGTGACAATTTGCTGAGTGATTTTGTGAAGGTCGTTTGAACTCTCTTGGCCTTAGCACACTCATTTTTACAATGAGAGTCAGGTGAGGTGCTCTCTTAAGTTTTGTTTCAGCTGTAATATTGGTGATTCTATTGTTTGAAATCAAAGATCATTTCTTACAAATTTCTATGAAAGCTGCAATATGCTCTGCAACAGTCCTCAGCAAGCACAAACTAGATACAAATATGTATGAATTTGTAGACTTACAAAATTTCAGAGTTCAAAGGGACTGTCAAGGTCGTAGAGCTCATCCCCTGTGGTGATACCTGAATACCTTCTACAACATCTCCACCATGTGGCCAGTGAGTCCCCAGGTGAACACCTCTACCAGACCCCACTACCTTCCAAGTCAACCAGGATTTTTCTGTGCCTATTACAAAGTTCTTTTCTCCAGGTGTTCCAAATTCTGCTCCCTGCATTTTCACTAGTAGGTCTGAATTCTGCCACTTATTACTTCATTAAAATAATAATTTTTTTACATAAAAATTATTCACATATTTGAAAACAATGACACAAATAGTCTTGTCTCCAGGACAAACAATTCGTTTCTTTGAAGAATTCTTGCTGTGTTATGGTTCTGAATGTGTTCCTAACTCTGATCACTTTCTTCTTAATTTGATCCAGTTTGTCAATGCCGATTTTACCTGCCTGCAGGACTGGTCGAGGAAGTCCTAAGTAATCCTTGGTGATAGAACTTGAAAATTGACTTTTAGGAAGAAAGAAAGATAATCACTGTCAAATGAGCAAGTAATGACATGCATCTGTGCAAAGAGGGCAGGAGAATACCAATATCTGTTGGATATTTTGTGTTTCGCTTTAAGTGCGTTGTTGCAAGCAAGGTAATTACTGAATCTTTCTCATCTTACAGTTGAAGTTGCTGATACAAGACTGGTATCTGATGGGCTGGGAACCCAAACATTTTTTTAGGATTCAAAAGTCCAGCAATATCCCTCAAGAACAAGGAGGATTTCAGACATATTGTATGAGAAAAACTCTACTTCAATAAATAAATGGATGGGGTCAGGCAACTTGCCCCCTACTTAGTTTTCAAGGGAAATTGCTTTTGAAAATTTTGTAGAGAGAAGCTTCCTAGATTAGGTCCATCATGCGACAAATGACAAAAGGCTTTGGTACCCCTTTATAGACATTAGAATGAGTTATGTTTGTTGATGTATGGTCATTTTTCTCCCAGGCTAGTTCTGTCCTTCCGAAAAGGGGCATTTGTCTTCAGGCCACTGGATAGCTCCTATAGGCTGTGCGGAGTGGTGTAAGTGAGTCATCCACAGCAACTCCAATTTCTGGATATATAGACTTTTGTACATATCTTTTTGGCTGGTTAAGTTTCTGCTGGTTTTTTTCTTTCTTTCTTTCTTTCTTTCTTTTTTTTTTTTTTTTTTGGAGTATCTGATACATAAAACAGCCATCACTTAGAGTACTTATCTCGTACCATGCACAGAAAAACCTCCATTCTCCAGGAATGTCCACTGTGGTGCAATCAGCCTTCCAGAGAACAAGGGAAATGGTCAGGGAACTGAATAAGAAGAACAGAATTATATGCAGCGTGGGGTGGAAACAGGCTCCTGAACATACCAGATGAGTGATTTGTAACCAGTGATTGAGCCTTATCTGTGAGTAGCTCCAAAAGGACAAGAGGAGTATTCAGTGAGCTGATACATGAAAGGTGCTTAGAATGTTAATTGGTACGGAGTAAGTGTTCAATGGCAGTGATGATCACAAGTATTATTATTGGCTCAGAAATTTCCTTTGTGGAAAAAATAAATATATCTTGGTTGTATACTGGAGTGATGATTCCATGTGTTGAAATTCCTGTGTTGAAATTTGAGATCTGAGGCCGAGCGCAGTGGCTCCCGCCTGTAATCCCAGCACTTTGGGAGGCTGAGGCACGTGGATCACGAGGTCAGGTGATCGAGACCATCCTGGCTAACACGGTGAAACCCCATCTCTACTAAAAATACAAAAAAATTAGCCGGGCATGGTGGCAGGCGCCTGTAGTCCCAGCTACTCCGGAGGCTGAGGCAGGAGAATGGCGTGAACCTGGGAGGCGGAGCTTGCAGTGAGCTGAGATCGCACCACTGCACTCCAGCCTGGGCAACAGAGGGAGACTCCATCTCAAAATAAATAGACAGATAGATAGATAGATAGATAGATAGATAGATAGATAGATAGATAAATTTGAGATCTGATACTCAAACTAGTAAACCTTGAGACCCACATGATCCTTTGCAATGAACAAGTAAATGAAGCATGATTGTTATCTTATTTCAAATTTCACTGATGCCCCGTCTCCTGCAGAAAGCAGTTTACACTCTCAATGAGGGGAAATGCACACAGCATTACATGGCTGCTGCCTATCTCCATCCCCAAACCCCTCCCATCTCTTACTTTATTCCCCTGCAGTCCTGCACGTGGACACCAAACTGTTTTACCTATTTTGCATTTTTGCCCATCCTGTTCTTTCTTCCTTGAAAGAACATTATTTGCCAGAAGGAAGAGTGGAACCATACAACTTAATTGTCATATCCTTTGGGTCTGCTCTGTTAAAGGCTTGTGAGGTATTCACTTATTTTTTTAAAATTATAGAGAATCACATTATTTATTTCACAATCATTTATCAGTTGTCTTCTATATGCCAGGAAAGGTGCAGAAACTCAGAAGTAAGACAGAATCCTTATCCTCAAGTAGCTTACGGGAAGAGAATAAATAAATGTAGCATTAGATGTCATGGTCAGGATACATAGAAAGTTCAGCTGAGAAGTTCTGGATTAAACCTGAGTATGTCAGAGATAAGGGAATGACTGGACTTTGCAGAAAGACAAATTCCCCTAGCAAACAAATGAGTGAGTAAACATCCCAACAAAGACAGAAAAGTACTTGGACTTGGTCTATGGTAGGTGTATGACTTTAAAAACACACCATGCTTGCCAAGAGAAGGAGGGTATTTTTGCCCAGTACACTCAATGATGTGATCAGACTCTGTCATGATAGCTCCCAAAGTACTGCAAGGAAGGAAAGTAGGAGTGGTAAGCCCTGCCAGAAGGTTGTGATGACTCTAAGAGGTAAGAATAAAATGATGGCTGGGCTAGGAAAAGCTTTGTGGGCTGTGAGCTGTGGCACAGGAATGGGCCAACACAGGGAGTTTCTGTCTCAGTGTTCTAAGCATCTCTCTGGCCATAACATCCCAGGATGCAATTGGTCAGCCCTATACTCTGATTTCTTCTCCAGGCTTAAATCCTCAAATGCCTCTACTTACTGGCAAGTGTCATAAATTTGTGACCCATGACAGGTGTAAGACAAAGGGAGCAAGTTGCTTGGATTGATAGCAGTTGGCCTTACTTAGCTACTTTCTCTTTCAAACACCTTGGTACCCAAAGAAAACAGAAAAACACAAAAGGGACCCATAGGCCTCCCATCAGTGATCTCTTGCAAGGCATTCTTTCTCCCTATAGTCCCATCTCTAAAGCCATGCCCTCCTATATCTCTGCCAAACAAATCTATGTGATCATGACTGCCACATAGGGAAATACAAGGGAATAGGCTTTGGAGAATGGCAGGCCTGGATTCAGAGCCATTTATAAATCATATAACATTATTCCGTGTCTCGTGAGTCTGGTTTTCTTCATATTAACTCCTACTTTGAAGAGTTTCTGAGGTTTACTATAATATACATGATATGATAGACATGATATCTCACTTGCACACAGTAAGACGTCAATAAACAAATAATAGCTCTGATAACAATTACTTCCAATTCTATTATTTCTACTTCAGTGGAAGGAACAGGTAGTGTGATTGAGACTTTGGATACTAATAGGGAACATTATGTAGCCTCTGGGTTAGACTATACATGTTTCACTCACCAATTGTCTGGACCATCAACACATTCAAGGGTACAAGCTGCAGAGTGTATCCTGTCTGGCAGCATAATACTCCCCAGCCTCCATAATGATCTGAAAATGCCACCATTCATATCTGCCCTCCTGACCCCAAAATATGCAATCACTTCTTTGATTAGAGACGCTGACCTCTGTAAGGCCCCTCTGAAATCATATAGACTTGACATTTTTAGTGCTCGCCCTTGCATTAGATCAAAAGAATTTGGCTGATATCCAGGATGAACTGATTTTGCTGAAAGTGGAGGTGGGGAAGGAGGAAGGGGAAGACCCCAGCAAGGTGTAAATGACAAAGAGAGGATGTGGTCACTGAATTTCAGGGTCAGTTTTCACCAAGAAGAGCATGACAGAGGAGTGCAGGTGATCCTTCCTGTGGAAACAAGGTAGTTCTCTGTGGTGAGTCACCTATCTGGGGTTCCCCCAAATCATAAGTGGAGCCCGTGAGCCCTTGAACACAGAGGTTGTGTGGGACTAGGAGCCCTGAGACCTGTATCCTGGTCTTGCTGCTGCCACTTACTCATTTGCTGTGAGATCTCAGATGCCAGATAGTCCCTCTTGGACACCATTCGCCCATTTATGCATTAGAATGAGTTATGTGTGTTTGGGAAGGAGTTGTTTACATCTTTGATTCTGTCCTAATGTGATTCTGCACTGATAGAAGAGGAACTTCAAGTGAGACTGAGAGAGGTAGTGGTAAGGCATCTAGGAAAGACTTAATAAATCTTAGTTATTAGTATCTTGATCACCATTGTAGTTGCTGTTGCTATCATCATGATGGTCTTCTTTAATCATTACGAGGAAGTAGACAAAAAAAAGTAACCCGTCAGTTAGTCAACATTGTGCTTGGCAGGAAGAACACAAGGCTGAACAAAACACACTCCCTGTTCCAGAGGCACCTATAGTCTAGACAGGGAAGCAGTTAAGAACATGAACCACAGCACTAGAGCCTACTGTGAATATAGAGTGGGAATTAGAAGGCAAAGGGAAGTCCAAGTGCTGAGCTCTGTACAGGGCAGAAGGGAAGTGAGAGGCTGCCTGCCAGGAGACCCTGGGTGGCCACACCACTGCTCTGCTTCCTTTAGGCCCAGCTGGACCAGGTGTTGGGGGTGGGGAAGGCATGAACCTTTCCTTCTTCTTACTAATTTCTTCATGTAAATTTACATCTTCTCTTGAGAAATAAAAGTTTCTAGTGATGCCATTTAAATAAGGGGATTAAGACATATTCCTAAAGAAAAAAAAATCAGTGAGAATTTAGTAAGATTTTAAAATTTCTAAAAATTTCCTAATCTCCGATTTTCATTTTTTGTCTACTTCTTTATAATGATTAAAGAAGATGATGATGATGATAATGATGGTAATGACAGTAATTATAATGATGGTGACACTAATACTAATAACTAAAATGTATTAAGTCCTTATCATGTGCCATGAAACTTGCCTGCATTTTGTGACACGTTAGTCCTATTTTTGTTCTAATTTTACAAATGAAAAAATTGAGACAAAGAATTGGCTAAAATCGCACAGTTTTACAACAGGAGGAACCCTATTTGAACCCAGATGTGTTTGATTTCAGAGTCTGAGATCTTCACCACTCTGCCTGCCCTGTGCAATTTCATGGTCTTACACTTTTGGTTTTGTGTCCTGGCCTTCAAGAGATGCAAAAAAGAGGTAGCTGGAGAGGCAGAGCTCCACTCTAACAAAGAGACCCCTTACGGAGAAGTTGAGAGTGCCAGCTATGAAAAAGAAAGCAAACAAGCCAAACTTCTGGGATCGGCAAGGGGAAAGTAATGCATTTATTGAGTGGGGAGCTGTGACTAAGTGGCCCAGGGAAGAATAATTCATCTGACTGCTGTTGGACAGAGCATGCAAGAGTTGCTAGTAAAAATAAAGTCATCTAGATAAGTTCTTCTCATGCACTGGCTGGTTCATCCTCCCAGAAGGGCAAAGAGGGAAAATTAAAGGTACACTTTGGAACAATTCCTGCTAGTGACTGCAACACACTTTTCAAGGATTCCAATATCTCTTCAGTGTTTTGTGCCTCCACTTCTCCTTTGGAGGCATCTTCTAACCACATCTACCCTCTATAGAGGTGTAGCCACCTAGTCAGGTGGCTATGTCAGAAAAAACCAGCTAATCACTTTTAGTAGCTGCAAATGTTGAAAATTGCAAAGCATCTTTTCCGTCTCACTGATTTCACAGGTGTAGGTGAGTTTGCACTGTAGACCCAACGTGGAAGGAGACTCCTTTTAGCTCAGCTTAAGTAGAAAAGCAGAGAGCCTTGTAATCTCCTTCCCTCTGTCTGGTCCTATGCTACATCCTCTCTCAGTAAATTGCACAAGAAACATCATCATGGCCTCCATTTTATGATACCTCCTCTGAAAATTTGCTTAATAAGTTTCCTGCCAGAAAATGAGGGTTATGTAGAACCTAAAGGTGATTGAAACAGAAAGTTAAGGGCTCTTTAGAGGCTGTGTGTGCATGCGTGCATGTGTCTGTGTGTGTGTGTGTGTGTGTGTGTGTGTGTGTGTGTGTGTGTGTTAAGGCTATAGAGCTATATATAGCTGCTGCTTTTAAGTTCCCATCTATAGTGAAACACAGCTTCCGACTTTCTCTGAAAAGGGGGCTTGAGCTTGCAAACAGAGGCCCAGTCACTGAGAAAAACCCACATCCAGATTAGAATTGGTTGCATTTTTTAAAACCATAGGCAAAACTAATCTTTTGTGGGGAAAATGTAATCCTTTCCCCTTCTGTCCCTTCTCCTGCTTAACCCTCAATCCCCTCCATCCCTGCAGTTGTATAAAGATGTTATCGAGTGTTATCTATTAGGATGAAAAGACAATTCGAATCTGGCCTTTCCCATAGCTCTTGTTAAGTGGTTTTCTAATGTTGAGCACCCATATTTTCACTGGTTTTAAATAAACACTTAAAGAGTGAAGCACACTGGACTTGAAGAATAAAGCGAGAATATTCACATTCCAGCATCATACTGGAGTTCAGGGATGTCAGTCAAGTTACTTTTGTTTCTACATCTGTACATGTCATGGGAAAATTTGAAAAGATATGTAGAAGTGTTAACAGTAAGTCACTGGTTAGTAAGGACTTGGAGTTAGTTGAACATCCACAAAATTTATTCTAGATCTTATGCACTGGGTGCTGAGCAAATACTGTTGCAAACACCAAAGTCATGCTTTTAATGTATTTTTTTAGAAGTGTAATTTTCATGAGTGGCAAATAAACTCGTAAAATAGCTGAACCTTTTATTGAGGTGTATATATATATATATATATATATATACACACACACACACACACACACACATATATATTTATATAGATGATGTTAACTTTGATCACTTGGTTAAGGTATGGTCATCAGGTTTCTCCATTGTAAAGTTACCATTTTTCCATTTGCAATTATTAAACCATTTGTGGAGAATACATCACCTAAAATGAGATGAACTGTCACGATGTGACTTCTAATAAGATGCACTGATATCACTTTAGTGGTGTTCCCACCCAAAATGTTTAAAATAAATCTAATCATTAGTAAATATCAGACAAAACCCAAACTGAGGAGCTGTCTACAAAATTTGTGATTAGTATTCTTCAAAAGTGTCCATGTCATAAAAGACAGTAAGGGTGAGGAACCATATCCCAATAAGAAGACCAAGAGACACAGAATCAAAATATAACATATAATCCTGAATTAGGTCCTGGACCAGGAAAAATTGCTATAAAATATATATTATGAGGAAAATTGTTGCAATTTGATTATTATCAGTGGGTTAATTAAAATTGTCCCAATGTTAAATTTACCTATTGTCATAATTGTACTACAAAATGGAAGTGAATGCTCTTGCTCTTAGAAAATAACCAATGAGAGTTGAACAGTGAGAACACATGGACACAGGGAGGGGAACATCACACACCAGGGCCTGTCAGAGGGTTGGGGGCTAGGGGAGGGATAGCATTAAGAGAAATACCTAATGTAGATGATGGGTTGATGGGTGCAGCGAACCACCATGGCACGTATATACTTATGTAACAAACCTGCACGTTCTGCACATGTATGCCAGAACTGAAAGTATGTATTTAAAAAGCAATCACCAAGTTTAATCAATTAAAAAATAAATATTCTCTTAATTAAAAAAAAAAAAAAACCCACTGAAGTATTTAGGGATAAAGGGGCAAGACATCTGCCTTATACTATCACCTGTTTCAGGAAAAGAAAAAAGATATATAAGTATATATATGAGATAAAGCAGAAGGCTAAAAACAAATGTGGAAAGCTTTTAATAGCTGGTGAATTTGGATGAAAGGGTATACAGAATTTGTGTGTGTGTGTGTGTGTGTGTGTGTAATTCTTTGAGATGATTTCAAAATTTAACAAAATGAAACAATCAAATTGGAAATCAATACTTCAGAAGAGAAAAGCAGCTAAACTGCAAACTCAAATTGCTACATTTCTCAAGAACTCAAGGGAGTTGAGCATGGCGTTCCTGAATTTTGTTGGCTGAGATTGTGATTTTATCGTCATGATAATCCTCCCAGGGAATATATAATTATAGCTTCTCTATCACAGATGGTGACTGAGGTGGGATAGGAATCCAGAGAAAATTTAAGCACTTATTTGAGCTCTCTTCCAAAAAGTTTTGAACAAAGTTACCTAACAAGACACCATCAAGCTGATAAAGATTTATTGAGCACCTAGTATGTTTCAGTTCTGCCTACATTCTGAAACACAGGCTTGGATAACGTTTTGCCTCCTCACTCAAGGAGTTTACAGATTAGATGGGGAGGCAGTCATGTTATAAGTAGTGATAGTCCAGAGGGCAGGGACTATAGTAGAGATAGATCTAATATGCTATTAAGGAAGAAGAAAACAGGAAAATAACAAGTCTTCATAAGGAGATAACATTAATGTATGACTAGAATTGCTGCAGATGGAAAGGGGCCTTTCAGACAGAGGAAAACATGGTAAGCCTAAACAATCACAGTACACTTGCATGAAGAAAACTACTTGATGTTGATGGAATCTACACTATGCAGTGAAGTGAAAAGAAATGCAGAAAAACTCTTATTTTTAAAGAGTTTTTTTTCTTCCATGCTAGAGAGTCTAGGCTGATTTCAGTATTCCTCTTTATGACCAGTACCCGATCTGAGTATCCCCCAAGCCCTCCAGCTGATGGTCATCATTCGCCATTTTCCTTTAATATTCCAATGAAGAGAGATTCAAGAAGCCACCTGCATACATTGAAAATGCTGGCCAGGCATGGTGGCTCACGCCTGTAATTCCTGCACTCTGGGAGGCCAACGCAGGCAGATCACGAGGTCAGGAGATCGTAGAGCCTAACACTGTGAAACCCCGTCTCTACTTTAAAAATAAATAAATAAATAAATAAATAAATAAATAAATAACATTAGCCGGGCGTGGTGACAGGCGCCTGTAGTCCCAGCTACTCGGGAGGCTGAGGCAGGAGAATGGTGTGAACCCGGGAGGTGGAGCTTGCGATGAGCAGAGATGGCGCCACTGCACTCCAGCCTGAGAGACAGAGCCAGATTCCATCTCAAAAAAGAATTTTTTTTTTTTTTTTAATTAACTGTGCTTGGATTTCTGTTTAGGAAGGGCACACATTTCCCCCAGTCTTCTCTTATTTCAAGTTTCCCCTTCTGGATTCTAGGGCTCTCACTATTTGTGGCTTTTTTTTTTTTCTTTCCCTAACTTGGGTCAACCCAAATCTGGAAGCCAGTCTTTGCCTACTTTGAGTCAAGCTTCAGGCTTCGAAGAGAAAGAGGAAGTTGTTTGTTTTTTACAATTTGTTTGTTTATTTTGGAGGTAACTATGCAGAAAGCCCCTGAAAAGTTACTTAATGAAGTCCTCATTTCCAAGAACGCTGCAGACTCCAGCCTCTTGAAAGTTAATTTTTCAGCGTGGCTGGAGTCTTCTCTTTTGTGGGGTCTTGTCCTGCCATATTGACCATACACTGAGCTGTCTTTTCACCATTTCTCGTGTTCTCCCCCGATTTTTGAAATCCTTCTCTACCCTTTGCTTTCTGCCTCATCTTAAAAAAAAAAAAAAAAAAAAAAAAAAAAAAAAAAAAAAACTTAAATATTTTATATTATGTTAATATACAGAGCAATTTATTTTTCACCCAAACTTACAGCTCTGCCAATATGTAAACGGTTATTATGGTCTTTTCTTAAACAAAGGGCCATCTATTTGGGGTTCTCAACTTGGAGCAACCAAAGAATTGATAGAAGCTTTGAAACTACAATCTTTTTTTAAAATTACTCACTATGTGGGTATAGCTTCGCATATGTTCACAAGGAAGGCAGTCATGTAAAGACATCCTCCCACTGATGTACATTATTTTACCCTATAGAAGGCAAATGTGGCTATCATCAGTTGTTTATTAAAAAGAGTAATTATTTTATTTTGTTACATTTTCCTTCTGGAGAGAAGGGCTTTTATGAGGGGAAGTACATGGGCATTGGAGTCAGATTAATTTGCATTTTTACCCTGACTCTCTCTAATGAGTTGTTTGGCCTTGTGCAAAATATTCACCAACTCAGGGGCCCAGTTTTGTCATCTGTAAAATGGAAGCAGAAATATCTATGATTGTTGTAAGTATGGGAGATGAAGAATTTTAAAATACCTGCTTAGTGCAGAATGGGTATTTGATAAATTGCACTCACTATTAAGTCTAATTAGTTTCAAGGGACATAAATATAGCATCTTATAAAAGTGCTAATGATGTATCAGACACTGTGTCAGTATCATAATAATGTATAATAATATACATTATTTTATTTTCTGGGTAATAACATAGGATGGCTATTATGTCCTTATTTCATAGCTGAAGAACCTGAGCCATAGAGTAGTTAAGATGATAGGAAACAAAAACACAAATATGAAATCATTTGACCAGTTTAATAGTAATTGATCATTATAGAAAATATCCTTCTTAGTAAATGATGCTAGCTACCCAGTTTCTTAAGCTACAACACTAGGTCTTCTGGATTTCTCTATTTTTCTCATGCTGCAACACTGATGCATCAGAAACTTCTCTTCCCAAATACATCTGAATTCATCCACTGCTTTCAACCTCCACCGCTATCCCCATAGTCAAAGTCACCTTTCACTTGGGTTTCTGCAACAAACTTTTAACAAGGCTCCCTGCTTTTCCTTTTATTCTCTACAACCTAGTTTTCTCCATAGGAGTCAAAGCTACTTTGGCCTTGTCATTCTTGTATCCAGAACCTTCCAATGACTTCTCAGTATATGCATAAAACATACATACTGATTTCATACTATGTGTAGAATATAAGGCCACAACCCATAACCAGGATCTGCTCTGGACTCTATCTGCTTTGCTTGCTGCATCTTGTGCCTTTCTCTCTGTTGCTTTGTCTCAGCCTTGCAAAAATTTCATCCCTGATTCTAACATTTCCATTTATTTCCCACTGCATGGCCTTTGCAGCAACTGTTGCCTCTGGCAGGAATGACTATTCCCCAGGTTTATCAAGACTCGGTGCTCATGACATTCAGGTTCTAACTGAAATGATGGTGCTGCATTTAATTTAAAAGAAGAAATAGATTTAAAGTATTCTGAAAAATTAAATTTACAGATGGGTTTTGCAAAGACGAAGTCCATGTGAAAGTACGTGAAAGATGCTTCTCATACACAAATTCGTTGTCTTTAACCACTCCACTGAATGCCTAAAGTAAAACATGAAATCTCCAAGCTTGAGGGTACATATTCTAAAGGTTGTCCTTTCCCTGTTGAGTTTGAAAACCTTCTGAAAGGTTTTCACATAGACACATAGCTCAGCTCTGCCTAAATGGTTCAATTTGAGGGCATGTAATACTTCCCAAGACAGCCCATTTCATCCCTGGATAAAAGAGCACACTACATTATACCTCAGAGAACAATTACACCATTATCATTGGTAAGATAAGAGGTACTGATGCTATAGAGAAGAGTTGGCATACTACCGTCTGAAGAACAAATTCTGCCAACCACCTATGGGTTTTTATATTTTTTTAATTGTTGAAAACAAAATCAAAAGAAAAATAATATTCTATGACACTTGAAAATTATAATGAAACTTAAATGTTAGTCATTATGAATTTTTATTAGAACACAGACACATCCATTTGTTCACACACCACCTATGCCTGCTTTCTCTACAACGGCAGAGTTGAATAGTTGCAATAGGGATCATATGACCTGCAGAAGTCCATATAATTGCTACTGGCCCTTTACAGAAAAATATTTATAGACCACTGTGGTGGACAACGCAAAACTGAAAATTACCGTCTTTGAGTCTAATTTTCAAGATGTTACGTAATCTGCAAAATCCTCATATTGTTGTAATTTTTTGACTTATGGTTCTTCAATCTTTCTTCATGGTCTCTTCAACTCTAAAGAGAATGTATTGCTGTATGTAAGTGTGTATCCATAATTACAAAGTGTACTGTTTGTCCATGTATGTGTGTTTATGCCATAATCAGAACTCTGTATGTGTAGATTTATATGGACTAATTAAATTAAATGGAAAATGCTTTCATTTTAGATGTACATGAATGATTATATTATTGATGATCAAGCTTGAATAAAATCATTAACTATAACATGAAAGATTAAACTATTAAAACCATCTTATCTTGTAATAGATAATCAGATGCTCATTTATTTTTTGTGGTACTTGCGGTTGCATGTTCATTTTTAAAGATAATTTCTCAAGTAAATAAGCATGCGTATGGCTTGTCTTGAGCATTACCTCATATGTTACTTTTATTCTTATAATGCTGGGTTTTTTTACACTCAGAGAAGTAAAAATAATTTCCATTCTGTGTTAACTTTAATAGGTCATTGGAATCATACATTTATTTATACTTGTGTGGCCCTCTTTATTAAGATAACAGCTTTGTCAAATGTCAGATAATCCTTCCAAGGATAGGGCAAGTTTCATATTTCAGTAAGCCTTCAGTGGAAAGCCCATTTAGTTCTGTGAAATGACTCAGAGGCTGACTTGTTTTGTAAAGAAATACAAATCTATTATCTTAATATGTGTGGGAATGAGAATCAATGATTTGCACATTCCATCACAGGGACGGGTTCTCATGAGTAAGAAAGGAAGGAGGCAGGGAAGTGTGGTGGGAAGAGTACCAGGTAAGAAGGATGTTTGCCTCACTCCTGTTTGACTACTAACCAGCATTAGGACCTTGTTAAAATTACTTAACTTCTTAGTCTTAAATGTCCCTGCTTTGAAATTTAAGGGATTAGTTCATTCTTTTAATTTTATACATTTTAAAGCAGCAAATTCTTTGATGAAATAAAATCTCTAGTGCAAACCAAAACATGAAACCAAAGGGAGTAGAGTTGGCATAATTGAAGTCGGAGACCACTGGACCTTCATGTAACCCCTAGCAGTACCTCTAGAAGCTCTTCTTTAAGCTGAGTGCTTGGCAGAACAGCCTAATAACTGCAGGATTGTTCATGAAGTAGCCCTTTTCTGCTACAAATAACCTGCGATTCTGTGAATAAGTTGCCCCAGGCATTGTTTGTATATGCATTAAAGCATTGGATTTGCTGAAAAATAATGTATTCTCTTAAATGATCAAGCATTTCTATTATAGTAATATTTTTCTTATTTATATATTAGGCAAATCTTGTGGACAGAGATACAGGTTGAGTCATCTTAACCTTATGCACTGACAATGGGGATCACCATAAGGCAGTAATTCCCAAGCAAATTTAATGTATTTGGGTTGTGTGGCTTTGCATTTTTACATTTGTCTTTATTATACTTGAATTCTCTGAGAAGGATTTATATCTCAATCATCTTCTCTAATCAGTGCCTAGTCCCATGCTTAGCAATAAAAAATGTCCTGAAATTTTTCAGTAAATCAATATACCAATGAGTGGTTCTAAACTTGTATAGATTATCACATGAATACATGAAACGGGAGGGGTTGTCTAGAAAATATGGAAATAAAACTTATCCACTCGATAACTGAGGGTTAAAATCATCCAACAGTGTCACCAACTGAAAGATCCCTGGGCCAGAAGTCTCATTCTTGCATTAACTTCACTTGTCACCTTGGGTGCCCATCTATAAATCTCAGTCCCAGAGAGATTCACCATGCAATTTCTGAATTTTATCCCAATGGTGAGATTCCATGAGGCTAAGATTAAATTGACTCAGAAAATGATCCCATTAAAGTTTTTCTCCTTAATTATTTAGGTGATTGCTGTAAATCTCTAGTTCCTAGGTCCCTGCATCTGCACATTCTGTGGATTTCCCAAGCGCAGCAACTCAAGGGCCATGGGGAAGCATCACCTCCTTCCTTTGCACCACCCAACAAGGCTTCCATCTTGATATGTGTACCTGAATTTTCTGTTCTGGACCCCACAAAGTGTTGATGACAACAACAGTGATTTCATGCTGCTGGAGGTTGTATGCCTGACATAATGTGAAAGAGGAATCGCAGAGCTGGAGAACTATAGAAACTTCTGGAATTGTATCAAAGGAAGTATGCAATCAATATTGTTTGGAGACAGGCAATGAATTGAAGCCTGCTGTTCCTAATGTAATAGTATCATTAATTTTACACCATACTGCATGTGGGGAAAGGAATGCATTTTTTTTATTTGTGTATAGCTCATCTAAGATTGATTCTGAGCCTCAAATCTACTGGGTAGAAAGAAAAAACTTGCCACATCTCAATACCTCAGTTTTTATAATACTAATAAAATCCAAACAGTTTAAAAGAATATTTAAGAGGTAAACTATCAATATTTCACATTTTTATCCACTCCCCTTCCTTCTCCCCAGGGGGACATCTAGGAGTATCAGAAGGCTTTCTCTGTTCTCTCAGTAAAGGCGGGGCCTTTAGATGTGTGTATGGGTACTTGTGTCACCCTCTAGTCCTTGCTAGGTTTGACAGAGATAGTGCTTTTTTCCCAGCTAGTAAATATTTGCCTGGATTCCATTCACTTCAGAACAAATATTCTGGTATATTTTATTATTCTTGGTCAGCATCTCAGCTACATTTAAATCCCAGCTGAACCGTCTGCTAGTTATGCCATCTTGATGAAGTCATTTGTCCTGTCTTCAGTTTTTTTTCTTCTGTAAAACGGATATTGTTTTCAGAGTTCAATGAGATAATACATATTCGGTGTTTGACAGGTATTAAGCACTAAATAAATGTTAACTGTTATTATTATTATCATCAAAATTGTGTACTAGGCATAGAAAATGGCAAATTTAGAAGCACAGTGGGATAGAACTGCTTGTTAGCCACCATTATTAATTCTAGTTTAGGGTTTAAGTTTGCTAGTCTCAAGATTAATGTCAAACACAATAGGCTGCATGACCTTTAATACATTTTGAGTATCTCCAAATACTAAGTATATGAGAAAATCATCTGCCTACTATTCTTCTCAAGCTTTTCTAACCTCACGCTTTAAAACCAGTAACAGACAGCTATTGATAAGCAATCAAGTCAATATATTTTTTAGAAACTCAAGAAGGAAGGCACTTTCATCTTTACTCTGTCTGGCTTTCAATCATTTCCTTATAGACATTGAGGCCTGTCACTAATTTCACAGCATTCAAGTATGAGAAAAGATCATTCCAATAGTGACTGTTAAAAGAAACCCTAAAAAGGCTTCTGGCTGTTGGGCCATTGTACTTTCTAAATCAATCATATTTAATGTGTATCTATCTGCATTGGTGGTTTCATTGGCCAATAAGTGTACATTCCCTTACCAGGGCCCTGCAGCTCACTTAGTCATTCTGCTCACAAAGATATCACATATTTGGTTTTGAAAGATTCTGGCCTTTATTCTGATTAAACCTCCCCTCAAACAGTTCTTCTATTTCCTGTGAGTATTTCATGCACCCAGCAGGCACTACACTAATAACAGCTTTCATCTTTCCACAAACATTTAGTAGCATCTACAGCACAGACAGGCTTTGTGTCATGAGTTGAGAATACATACTCTAGGAAACATAACTATTGAGACTCACATTGATGATGGGGGGCATAGACAATTATGATACTATGGTGGAGTTTAGGAGTTGAAAATGTTCTTGGAGGTCATTTGGTTCCCAAGGTGGTGGGAAAAGCTACCCTTATAGCACCTGGATCATTCCCTTTTAACTGTTGTACTAGTTTTCTGCCTTTCTCACCACCTTTAGAGAGGTTTCTGTGTATGTTTCTCCATTTTCTCATCTCCCATTCCATCCTGGCTTCTATTCCCATCACTTCTTGTCAATGTCTGTCCAAAAGAATCCAGCAATGTTCAGGCCACCAATTCCACACAGTCTTTGCACTCATCCTCTTTACTGGATCTATGAGTGATGTTGATCACCATATTTTTGAGGTGGAACTCTTTTAAATTGCCTGATACACTGTTCTCCTGTTTGAACATAAACCTTTGGTCACTGCTTGTCAGAGCCGTTCCCAGTTGTCGTTTTTCTACTTTATAAACAGACCTCCAAGAACGCTGGGTTCCTCATCACTATTTTGTCACCTCAGTCTAGAGCTTCTCCCTAGATCATATTTTCTCTGTCCAAGGTTTCATTAACACCTCAAAGGCTATGGCTTTCCAGGCTCTAGATAGGTGCCTGCTTATCCAATCACTGACTTGACATTTTTATCTGGATGTTTCACAGGTAAATGCAACCTAATACATCCCAAACTGACCTCATAATTTTTCCCCCAAATATGCTACATCCCTAATGCTTATCTTAATAAGTGACACCTCCAACATCCCATTGGTTTATGGCTATTACCTTAGTCATCCTGGACATCTCCTTTGTCCTCAGATGCATATCCAATTCATACTTAAATCTTCAGAGTACTCCTTCTAAATATTTTCTAAAATCCAGTCACATATTTACATCTTCATTGCTGTGACCCTAATGCAGGCTACCACATCTTTTCAATGGAATCTCCAGAATCTTTTCATCCAGTCTTCACCCATCTTCTTTTGCCCCTCTTCTTCCTATTCTATCAAGAGTGATTGATTAAATACTCTTTTGACCGTGTGCCTCCCTTGCCCTTCAACAACTTCCTGTTATTCTTAGGACATTGACCAGCTTTACTATGGCTTAGTCACATGATCTGGTCTTTTCCTATTGCCCCAGCCTAACCATATGCCACCTTTCTCCTTCCTCATGTCCTCTCAGTCACCTGGATCCTCATTCTCATAGTACTCAAAATTGATTCTCATTTTGCTATTCCATCTGCCATTCTTCCTTTCCAGCTAACTCTTACTCATCCCTCATGTCTTGTTCTAATTATTATTTCCTCAGTGAGCCTTCTCTGAACACTCAGATCAAGTTAGATTTCTCTTTCATGCACTCTCATTTCAGATATATTTATTGCAATTATAATCATATGGTGATTTGTTGCTATATTTATAATTCTTTCTCGAATAGACTGTAAAAAGCATAAAGCAGGGGCCCTACTGCATTACTTAGTTTTCTGTCTTCACCACCAGTGCCAGCTAAAGGTATCTGTTGAATAAAAAAAAAAGGTCAGCCATATAGCTTCTGCTTAAATGCTTTAAACTTCTACCAGGAAACTTGGCATTTTTCCTCAGTCACTTCAACTCCGTATAACTCTGTAATGTGGGGTAAATAAGGCCTATCAAATGGTTTTGTTGGGAAGAGTGAATATATTTTGCATCTACTAATATGTGAAATTCTTCAGGAACACATATACAAAGTATGTCAGATGAATGAACAGAAGTATTGAAATGGACATGGGGAAAACTTGGATTTGTCATTTTGCAATACTCTACATGTCATTTTCTAAAAGGAGAACCATAGTAACGAAGTAAGCAACCTCAGCATCCAGCCTGGAAGAAACTGGGAGAGTTTTTATGGATTAACTTTAACATGTTTCTACATGGAGAGCAGTACCACTTACTAGTGATGTGCCCTAGGGAAGAGCGTGGCTGGTTTCCAAACCTTCTTCCCAGGATGAATGTGTCAGGTTCACAAAAGAGTTCTGTGGTCCAGAAATCGAATGGAATATTGAGCCTGTGAGGTAACGTCCCCAGGGTGTTCAGCACGTTTGTTCACTGTCACAACATTAACCTAGAAAGGTGAAATATGTCTTCAATTGCACCTTTATTTAATTAATTGATCTAAAATAATGTTTCTTCTCAGGGGCTGTGATGAGGACACAGAGAAGACTGCCAGATTAGGCAAAACTCAGCACATGTGGCTTCTTCATCACACCCCCACAGAAAAGAAGGCCGGGTGCCTTTCTAGGAAATAAAATTTTCTGAAATGTTCTTTTGTCATATATTACTAAATGGTGCCAATAGCCACACATAATTTGAAGAAAGAAGGTTATAAGTAACCACTCATCTACCTACTACCTACCTAAAAATAAATTCATAAGAATTATCCCTTCTTCCTACCAATTCTCTGTCTCCTTCCTTCCCTTCCTTCCTCTTTAGAATGTATTGACTTTATACATGAATGCATAAACACACATGCTACCCACCACTCTCCACTTCCACCCTGATCCACTAAGCAGATCATTCTATTTGAGTTTTATGATAAAGAAAAGTAATAGTTAGTCAGTCTAGTGCAGGACTTACGAGGTGAGGCCTCTGAATCAGAGAGACCTCTTTTGAACCTCAAGACATTTTAAAATAATGTGATCTTGGACAAATTGCTTGAGCTATTCAGGACTCAGTTCCTCCTCAATACAATGAGCCTAAATAACAACACCTCTGTTGTTGTAAGATATGTTCCATTTAGTCACATAAAGCACTTAGTGTAATATCTGACATACAGTAAGTGCTTAGTAAATATCAACTATTTATTTTCTATGTATTCTGCTTTTAATAGTGCAACAGTAGTAATTAATAATTTTCTAGCAGGCAAAGAAATTTAAATTATATAAGTAGTCATTTATTGTTCTAAAATTATCTCTCCTCAGTATTTTCCCTATCTGTCCACAAAGTCATGGAGCCACAGAGATGGAAACAGACAAAACAAACTCTACGTCTAACAGGCATCCCTAGAAGCATCCAGGAAAAGCCTGAATTACAAAGGGGAGCCAGGCCTAGCAGAGATGGGGCTTGTTTCATCCACATTTTTCTAACTCTGAGGTTTGAGCACTCTACTTTTAGTTGTATTCTGGCAGAAAAGCATTATTGAACACCTACCATGTATAAGGTCTTATTATGGGTTTAATATATCCTCCCAAAATTCATATGTTAGAGTCCTAACTCCTAGTATGTCAGCATGTGACCTTATTTGGAAACAGGATCATTGCATACATAATTAGTTAAGATGAGGTCATTACTGTCTGGGGTCAAGTGATATCAATCTTCAATTATCTGAAGGACTGGGGGGTGTTATTCTATATTAATCTAGACAGAAGAACTAAGACTAGAGGTAACCCAGTATGACTAGTGTTCTTATAAAGAGGGGAACTTTAGACACAGACATGCACACTAGGGGAACACCACGTGAAGATGAAGGCGAAGGTCAGAACGGTGTTTCCACAGGCCAAGAAAAGACAAATTTCCAGCAAACTACAAGAAGCTGAGAGAGAACCATGGAACAGATTTTTCCCTCACAATTTTTGGGAGAAACTAACCCTGTGAACACCTTCAGCTTGGACTTTCAGCCTGCAGAATTGTGCAATAATACTTTTCTGTTGCTTAAGCTATTTTAGCTTATGGTACTTTGTTATGGCAGTCCTAGCAAATAACACAGGTCAAATGTATTCCACGTCAAAATTACTGCATGTAAAATAAATGTGCTGAAGTTACTTTTTCTGCCTCAAGGGAGTTAAGCCTAGTGAGAGATATACACATTACACTTCCCCAGTGCTTAACACTTCTTTATTTCTGGATGGCTAGTTTGGATTTCATTTCCGTTCATGCTTGCTAACTTCCACAACACATTTTCTGAATCTTTTAAGGTAGAGGAAAAAGGGACTTCTTTTTATAATTTTATAAGAGTGGTGATTCAGCCTATTCCCTTCCAGGAGTCTCTGGTACAGCACATCACTCTCAATATTCCCACCTCTTAAATGCTATGGTTGTTGGAAAGTTGCTTCTAATTTCGAACATAAATTTATTTTTTCACAACTTTGGATATTTTGGCCTTAGTTCTTGTCTCTAGAATAATACAGAATAATACCTCCCAGTCCTTTAGATAATTGAAGATTGATATCATTTAACCCCAGACACTTCTTTTCTCGGGATTGCACCAGACTCTGGACTGAGGTGGCTTCTGGATCAGTTCATACTGAATGAAATTCCAAAACATGCAGGGTCCTTTCTTAAACACAAATCCATCTTCAGGGTACATCTGTAAGATAGGCACTCTTGCCACGTAAGGAAAGGAACCGGAAGTTGGAGCAGGCAAAGTCATTTTTCTGAGGTGACACAATTGAGAGGGGGCAAAATTGGGATTTATACATTGGCCTGTCTGACAATAACCAGCAGCTTCTGGCTCCACAAATCAAAATTAAAATTTTTTCAATAGTGAGTCTGATTTTCCCTCTAGCTCTGATGTTAACTTTTGCATTATGAAAAGGTTTGTGACAGTGTTACATAAAAACTGGTACCATACTCTACTCAAACAATGTCTGTTCAACAAGAGCAGGCACTAGCTGGCATACATCTTTGGGTTCCAGTAGATCTGAAAGTGTCAAGTAAAACAGTCTTGATTGGCAGCTGTTGCCTTGTCCAGCTGTCCGAAAGATAGGGGGATGAAGAGCAAAGTGGCCAAGCTGGCATGAAATATTTCTGCTTCTTTTTTATGCTGCTTGAATATCAGATAAATAAAACTGTTAAGTAACATTGTCTTTAAAATAGAGGCACTCCTACGCAACTATCAAAAACTTCCCCTTTATTATGTAGTAGGAAAAAACTGGTTTCTAGGTGAGGTGTCTGGTTTTACCCTCAATATGTTGTTAACCTGCTATGTAAACTGAGAATAGTCACTTGAATTTTAAGGGTTCAATTTCATTATTCATAAAAATCCTTCAAGTTTTGTTTGATGATCAAATGTGAGGGTGTGTTTGAAAGTTATTTGAAATGTATAAAGTACAATAGAATATAAACATACTGGGATTTTAGGTATTTGACAAGTAAAACAATGCTCTGAATGCTGTAAGTAAATGTGGAGGATTTGGGTAAAATTGCAGAAGAGAACAAAACTCAACAGAGCAGATTAGAGGATATATTTTCTTATACAAACATTTGCAAATCATACTATTACATTAAATAGCAAAGTGTTGCACTTCTGTGAAATCAACTTGTTTGTTCTGCTAGTATTTTCAAATTGGCACAGATTTTTTTTTTTTTAATTCCAACTTTTCTTTTAGATATAGGAAGTACAAGTGCAGGTTTGTTACATGAGTATATTGCGCACAGGTAGTGAGCATGGTGCCTGATAGTTTTTCAAGCCACAGCCTCTTCTCTTCCCACTTCCCCACTCCACTAATAGTCTGTAGTGTCTATTGACCTCATATTTATGTCCATGTGTGCTCAATGTTCCCACTTATACTTGATAATAAGCAGTATTTGGTTTTCTGTTCCTGCATTAGTTCGCTTATGATTATGGGCTCCAGCTTCATTCACGTTGCTGAAAAAGATATAATTTCATTCAATTTTATGGCTGTGTGGTGTGTGGTATGGCATGTGTGAAATTCCAAAACATGCAGGGTCCATTCCTAAACACAAATCCATCTTCAGGGTACATCTGTAGGATAGGCACTCTCGCCTATCTATCATGGTATATATAAGTACCACAGTTTCTTTGTCCAATCTATCTACTGTTGATGGGCACCTAGATTGATCCCATTTCTTTCCTATTAGAAATAGCATGGTGATGAACATATGACTGCACATGTCCTTTCAGTATAATGATCTATTTTCCTTTGGGTATATACCCAGTAATGGGACTGCTGGATTGAATAGCAGCTCTGAGCTGGGCACAGTGACTCACACCTGTAATTCCAGCACTTTGGGTGGCTGAGGTGGGCAGATCACCTGAAGTCAGGAGTTCAAGACCAGCCTGGCCAACATGGTGAAACCCTGTCTGTACTAAAAATACCAAAATTAGCTGGGCATGGTGGCACATGCCTGTGATCCCAGCTACTTGGGAAGTTGAGGCAGGAGAATTGCTTGGACCCAGGAGCGGAGGTTGCAGTGAGCAGAGATCGTAGCCCCTGCACTCTAACCTGGGTGACAAGAGTGAGACTCCATCTTAAAAAAAAAAAAAAAAAAAAAAAAAAAAAAAAGGGTAGCTCTGGTTTAAGTTCTTTGAGACATCTCCAAATTTCTTTCCACAGTGGCTGAACTAATTTGCATTCCCACTGATAATGTATGAGCATTCCCTTTTCTCTGCAGCCTCTCCAGCATTTGTTGTTTTTTGACTTTTTATTAACTGACATTTTGACTGGTGCGAGATGATGTCTCATTGTGGTTTTGCATTTCTCTGATGATTAATGAATATGGACATTTTTTCATATGTTTGTTGACTACTTGTATGTCTTCTTCTGCTTATGTCTTTTGCCCATTTTTAAATAATGTTATTTGTTTTATGCTTATTGATTTATGTACTCACAGGTGCTGAATATTAGATCCTTGTTGGATATACAGTTTGTAAATATTTTCTCCCATTCTGTGGGTTGTTGGTTTATTCTGTTGGTGGTTTCTTTTGCTGTGAAGAAGATTTTCAGTTTAATTAGGCTCTACTTGTCAATTTTTATTTTTGTTGCCATTGCTTTTGGGGACTTAGTCAAAATTATTTGCTAAGGTTGATGTCAAGGAGGGTATTTCATATATTTTATTCTAGGATTTTTAGAGTTTGAGGTCTTACATTTAAATGTTTAATCCATCTGGGGTTAATTTTTGTATATAGTGAAAGGTAAAGGTCCAATTTCATTCTTCTGCATATGCTAGTCACTTACCTCAGCATCATTTATTGAACAGGAAGTCCTTATCCCATTGCTTGTTTTTGTTGGCCTTCTTGAGGATCAGGTGGCTGTAGGTGTGCAGCTTTATTTCTGAGTTTTCTGTTCTGTTCTGTTGGTCTACTTGTCTGTTTTTGTGCCAATACCATACTGTTTTGGTTACTGTACTCTTACAGTCTAGTTTGAATTCAGGTGGTGTGATGCCTCCAGCTTTATTCTTTTTGCTTAGAATTACTTTGGCTATTCAGGCTCTTTTTTGCTTGCATATGAATTTTAGATTTTTTTTTTCCTAATTCTGTGGAGAATGACATTGGTTCTCTTGAGAACTGGAACAGGACAAGGATGCCCACTCTCTCCACTTCTATTCAACATAGTATTGGAGGTTCTAGCCAGAGAAGTCAGGCAAGTGAATGAAATAAAAGGCATCCAAATAGAAAAAAAAGAAGTCCAACTATCTTACTTAACTGATGATATGATTCTATATCCAGAAAATCCTAAAGACCTTTCCAAAGACTACCAGAACTGATAAACAATTTTAGGATGGTTTCAGGCTACAAAATCAATGTGCAATAATTAGTAGCATTTCTATATACCAATAATGTCCAGGCTGAGAGTGAAATCAAGAAGACAGTCCCATTTACAACAGCCACAAAGATAATAAAATACCTAAGAATTCATCTAACTGAGGAGGTGGAAGATCTCTACAATGACAACTGCAACACATTGTTAAAAAAGTCAGAGATGACACAAATAATCATGAATTGGAAAAATCAGTATCATTAAAATGACCATCTACCCAATAATTTACATATTTTTTACATTGTGACTGGTTGTTTTGTTTTCTATTCTACACCCAGATATCAACTGAAAGGTTAGGCCCCTTCTTATCAGCTTTTCTTGGATGAGGATGGTATCATTTCTAAGGAATATAAATGATGCAAATATATTGTTATTTGACAATTATTTTTCATGGAACAGTAGATTATTTCTCAGAGATTGTGGGGAACAGTTTTGACTCACTAGCATTGGAAATTATGATGCCAATTGAGTGCCTATGTGGTGAGCATAAAATGTTAGAGTTCAATGGAACTCCCAAAATTATATAATCTAAAACTCTCATTATAGGGAGGAAAAAAACTCATATTCAGAGAGGCAAAATGGAAAAAGAGAACAAACATTTATGAAGCGTATTGGCCCTTTCTTGCTCTCTACAACTACCTGTGGTTTCTTCATCTTTTAATTTCTTATTGGAACTTGTTCATTTCCCTTTTTTAGTGCTCATCTCTCTGTGTATAGATGGATGATCCTCTACACAGACTCAACAGAAAATCTTCATGTTTAAAGATTTTCCCATTAAAACCCTAGAGTCAGCATTGACTAGCATAGTTTTTGGGGAGTCATATAGCAGCTGGATATTTCGAAGAATAAGATTCATTCTTGTGATACCATGTGTATATTAATCTTTCCTCTTAGGTTGAAAGCTTCCTAGAGGTAGCCACAGTTCTTGCTGCTCTACATTGCCAGATTTAATCCTCACCTCAATTCTATAAATTTGATAACATTGATAAATATCATAATATAACATTTAACTAGAAATTTCAATTTTCTTACAGAAGTCAGGAACATAGAAACAGACCCTCCCACTTTGGTGACATAGGCTTTTGGGAGGATAATTTAGAATGCATCCATTTCATTTGAAGAAGTCATTGCTGTCTGAAGTTTATGCATTGCACAAATTTGGGGGGAAAAGGCAGACAGAGAAATATTCCCAATAAGAAACACTTATTGGACATACCTTTATATAGTCGCAGTGGAAAATCTCTTATACTTTAATGACTGAATTTTGCACAATGTGAACAAAACTAAGAATCTTCCACATTTGTTCAGCACTGATTAGTCTGATATAAACATGCATAAAGCATATAGTGTTGAGTTGTCAAAGGGCAATGAATAAAGGTTGGTACACAGTTTGCAAAGATGACCTCAACAGTTTTTCACATCCCAGAACACATGTTTCTTTGCAGTGTGACCACTCCTTCTATCAAGTTGTGGCACATATTTCTTGTTCCCTGGAATCTGGGCTGGTCTTACATTTCGCTTTGACTAAGTGAATGTTTCAGATGAGACACTGTGTAACTTCCAAACCTAAGTTTCAAGAGGTTTGCAGCTTTTTTTTCTTGTGCATTGGGAATGCTTCCATTATCCTGTGAAGAAACCTGATCTAGCTGCCCTGAGGAGAGGCTATGAGGAGCAGTGACAAATCATCCCAGCTGAGGGCCCCTAGACCAATTAATCCACAGCCAGTCTCATTCACCAAAAATGTGAGTGGGGCAATCTTGGATTATCCAGTCTCTGATGAGCTACCAGGTACATAAGTGACTTCAACCAAGACCAACAAATGAACTACCCAACTAAGACCAACCCAATTTGTTGGGCCACAGGATCATAAACAATTGATTGTTATATTAAAAGTGACAATGTTTTACAGTGTTTTTTAATACAGTACTAGAGAACTGATATACCTAGCTCCTTCCAAGTAAGTTCTTTGGCTTAATTCAACAAGCATTTATTAGTGCTTATGGCCACATCTGTACTCCAGTCAGGTGGATATTGGTCATTAACACTAGAAATAAGTTTTAGTTGTGCCTGAACATTATGTATCTGTTACAGATTTAAATTAACTATTAGTCCAAGATTACAAAAATGGATACACTGGGATGATTTGGAACAATGGATAATTTTCTCCCTTCATTGGATTTCTGCTTATTCAGTCATCCACAATTATCTTTAATAACCAGGTTATACTTCTTCTATGAAAGAGAGATCTTTTTTGTTTCAAAGTTAATATTGTAACTATATAAAAAGTTGATATTAGAAACTACTCTAAAATAGAATTTAGAATTAAGTTTTTGCCTTTTTTCCTTTGCTTTTCTGAACATTATTAATCAGCACCTTATATAATTATGTTTCAATATGTGACATTCTTTTCAAATGTGCCAGCTTTTCCTGTTCATGTCCTAGTCTATCATTGCTGCACTTTGAGGACAGTTGAAAAGCTATCGTTTATTATAAAATTTCCAACATTGGGATCTACATGTGGGAAATGTCAGGAAACTTACAATCATGGGGGAAGGAAAAGGAGAAGTAAGAAGCTTCCTCACATGGCAGCAGGAGAGAGAGAGAATGAAGGGGGAAGTGCCACTTTCAAGCCGTCAGATCTTGCAAGAACTCACTCACTATCATAAGAACTGCAAGGGGAAAATCTGCCCCCATGATCCAATCACCTCCCACCAGGCCTCTCCCCTGACACATGGAGATTACAATTTGACATGAGATTTGCGTGAGGATGCAGAGCAGAGCCAAACAATAATATAGCTCTTAGTATTTACTTCCGGTATAAAACAGACTGTGAACTGTCTTGAATGCAAAGTATCTAGAATAATCTTCAAAACACACTCAGCAAAAGGAAATGTAAAAATATTTGCTGACTTAAATTGATTTGAAAACTCAAGTTACCCAAGAGAGGATTTTCCTTGTGTTTTTAAAACTGAGCTTGTTTCCTATGTGTCTCCCTTTAAGGGCCTTTGACTGTATTTTCAATAACAACAATAAGAGAATATGACGGTGAAGATAGCATTTTCCATCTCTCCCTCAAAATCAGAATTTTAAGGCCATTTGCAAAAGAGGCCATTGTTTTCTGACAGAGGCAAAAGATGCTATTCCTGACCCTATGGGACTGATTCACTCCTACTAGAGATCTTTGGACCATCACACCCACTTGATGTCTACCTCCCAATCATTAAGCCCCCTTGAAAAGTCAACTCTTCCTCATGAGCTAAGAACTTGGTCTTCATTGACTCTCTTATTTGAAAACTATGAAGAGCCTCATGTTATGTGAAAGATTTGACAATTGGTAGTATGCAACCCTCCCTCCCCCTGGACACCCTTCTTGGGTTCAAGATGAAGTTACCACTCTTTCTCTCAGCCATTTCCTAACTTTGGGGGTTGATAGAGGATGAGTCTCAGCATACTTAGACCCTCTCTTTAACAGTTGGAGAGAGAAGTTAGAGTCCTTGAATCTTAGACACACACACACATGCACACGTATACTAAGCAAAATCAGACACATATTTCATTTTTGAAAATTTTCTGAAAGCACAGAAACTATTAAAAAATAAAACACATGATCTGTAATCCCAGCACTTCGGGAGGCTGAGGTGGACTGATCACTTGAGGTCAGAAGTTTGAGACCAGCCTGGCCAACATAGCAAAACCCCATTTCTACAAAAAACACAAAAATTAGGCAGGCGTGGTTGTGCATGCCTGTAATCCCAGCTACTTGGGAGGCTGAGGCAGGAGAATCGCTTGAACCCAGGAGGTGTACGCTGCAGTGAGCTGAGATTGTGCCACTGCACTCCAGTCTGGGTGACACAGTGAGACTATCTTAAAAAAAATTAAAAATAAAAATAGATAAATAAATAAAACCCATGCCCCTAACTAATGTAAATCACAAATAATATGTTGTCAAATTTGCTGTAAAATTTGACTTATTAAGGAACAGAACATGCAAGATAAACTCGAAGCCTCCTTTGTTGTTCCCTCCAATCTCAGGCTCCTCCTCCCTCCCATAATATAATAACTATAATAAATTTGGTAACTTTTCTTCCAGGCTTGACTTTATACATATGCTTCATGTATATGTGTCCATAAATAGTATTATTTATTACATGTTTATAAATAACATAGGATTATATTTAACATTATTCAATTTGATTTTTTTCTTTTTACTCACACATATTAAACAACGACTCTTGCTAATACACTTACATTTAACTGATTCATTTTAGTTCATCATAATCTACTACTTACTTTCTTAGATTGTAGTATTTATATAATTGTTCCCCTGCCACTAGATATTTAGATTGTGCCCAACATTTTTTGCTATTATCAACAACATTGCAACAAAGGAACAAATGCTGTGTTGGGTATGGATTTCTCTAGGATACAAACCTAGAAATAGACGTGTCAGGTTCTTTGTTATTTTAACTTTTCCCAGATACCCCTGCACTTTCCCTACTTCTTACCATTCACCAGCAGTTCTCTACTGCCACCCAAGTAACAATTCTAAAATACAAATTGATCCTATCCTGAAATACTAAAATCTACTAGTGACTTCCTATAATCAGTAAGATTTGGAATAAGCTTTTAAGCCTGATGTTCATGACCCTTCATGACAGCCTGCCTGCTCCTCCAGGCGTATCTCATTCACACTGTATCCCCCAGCAATATTGATTCAGTGCCATTTCAGGATGTCACAATGGAGTGTGGTGTCCCTGTCCCTTGCACAAACTCCTCTGCCAGCCTGGAATTTTCTGTCTTTTCCTTCCTAGTATCATTATACCATTCAAAACTTGTCAAAGGTCCACCTCCTTCAATAATAATAATAGGCAACATTTATTGAGTATTTGTCATGTGCTTGAAATCACTCTTTGCCAATTTTTCTTCCTGGCAAATACTTTTGCCTCCTCTTATTTGAAGATATTTACAAATCTTCCCAAGTCGAGTTAAATACTTCCTTCCCACAACCTCCATTATTTTGTCTCTCTCTATATATATATTTATTATTGAATCTATACAAGGAACAATGATAGTAATAATGATGTTTTTCTTTTATTAATTGCCTGCTTTTAATTGTACCACTCACTTTACTTACATTTTCAGGGACTACACTGCAACATTCATATTTGTAACCCTAGTACTCAGTGTAGGGTGAGGATGTTAAATAAATAAGTGTACTGTAATAAAGTGTCTTTTCCTTTCCTGGAAGCTCTCACATAGGGAAGAATTTGTAATAAGTTCTAACCACTGAGCACTTCTATTACCACTAACATTGGTGGCATAGGCACTTTGCCAAATGTGAGTTAAAAGTAAGCTTTTGATGTTGAAACCACCCCTTAATAACCAAATAATGAAGTCACAAAAGGTTTACACATTTCATGCTTCTAGTTTCACTGACAGATCACATCCTTCCTTTCCCAGAGTTGAATACTTCCTCAAACTCATATTGGCTTGGATAGGCTCCAGTTTCCAAAATTCATTGGTAACAGAGGGGATTTAAAAAGTTCTGCTAGATTCCTTTAACTAAAATGTTACATGAAGTTAAAAGAAAATAAATTACTATCTCTGGAGTCTAGCCTGATGCCTCATACAAAGAAATACCAACAAGCTTGTATAGGAGAGACTCATTTCATCCTGATAAAAGAGAAGTAAAAAATACTCAACTGTGGGCAACAGAAGGAAAGAAGACAGTCAGAAATAAGCAGAACATTTAGAGCACGCATACTTAGAAAGTTCTAGTGGGTCAGAGTATGCCTGATGAAATATCAGGACTCAACACTCTGAACATTCCCTAGCATCACATCAAGAATCCCTGGCAGGAGATAACAATTCAGAAATAGGCAAAAGAGACCCAGCAACAAACAGGAGGAACAACCCCTAGAGAAAATTATATAATCTTTGACCTTGTGGTTTCTTCCTATGTATGACTTCCTTTTAGAGAAGCTATCATAATTTGTGATCTACAGCCGATTGGAATCCATAAGTAGAGACATCTGTTTTGTGCACACTGTGGAAATGCCTTGTGAATTAATTTATTATTATTGTGTTATGAATAAGGGTGCCTGATGGTATCTTTCCAAAAGCTCATACTCGAAGAGCCCTTGTCAAACAGAAATATTTTATTATTAAATTTTTTTCTAAGACATCACATTATACTCCATAAATATGTACCATTATTATTTGTCAACTAAAACTTTAAAAAAGAAAACAAAATTTTCTCAAGTTGGTAAAGAATTAATGCCCAGCATGTCAATGACTCAAGCACATTGACAGTGGACTAAATGTCACATTAAAACTCTACTGAGCTCTTGCCCTGTAAGTTAGCAATTTTGGTTCTACTGCACACAAAAACAGATAAAATAACTACCATTTTTTGAATACCTACTTGATATCAAGCATTTAACTGAGACATATTCCTACTATATACCAGACACTTAAACAAGTAATCTCTAATTCTTACAGGACAGCTATAAAATATGCATCACCCTTTCACCCCATCTTCTATTTTAGAGATTAGAAAATGGAGAGTAAACAGTTTGTGAAAGTCGCTAAGCTGGTGGGTATAATGCAGTGCCAGAACCAGAATTTAGGTCTAGGGAAATCTCAAAATCATACTACTTTTTACAAAAATCTCCAACATCAAAGCTGGACTCTATGCCAACTGTCAATGAATGACACTTTGAAAGAGTCAGCAAGAACTCTTGGCATGACACGGAGAGACAGTCTCCTCTTTAGCCTAGACCCCTGGTGGCGCTTTCACTTTCTCTTGAGAGATAGGACAGTCTACTCTGTGTCTGAGATACACATGATGTTATAAGCTGCTTTTAGAGAGTGATGTAAATGCAAGAGTATTTATTAGTAACTGATAATAAAAAAAAAAAAAATAGGCAATGGGAAGCACAAATCAGCAACTAGTTACAGTGGGAGGTTAACATTCCAGCCAGATTGTAAAATGATAAGGCTGGAGATACCACTTTCAGTTGCAGAAAGTAAGGCAGAATCTATTATGTGCTCAGTGTCTTCCATTATAAAAATAAAATAATCAGAGAGAGAGAAAGAGAGAGAGAGAGAGAGAGCAAGAAAATAGCATAAAGTGCGTGCTAAGTAAAATCATAATGGTAAAAGGTTGGGCTTCACCTGTTTTTGTTCTGATACTAGCTATGCAAAAACAATACTGGAGCAATTTACTTAGTAAATTGTACTGATGGAAAATGTACCTCATCTCTCTGGCATCCAGTTCTCTCATATGTAAATTGGAAAAAAGTAACTATACTTAACTCGTAGATCTAAGTGAGAATTAAATGAGTTAATACAGGAAAAAGGCTTAGAACAGTGTCTGGCAATATGGTAAGCACTCAGTAAATGTTAGTTAGAATTTTAGTCTAGATTAGCATGTTGAAATTAGCATTGTTTTGTGGGTCAAAAGATGAGAGTTCAAACGTGAGCATAGAGCCATTACCCAGAGACACCTACAATTTTTTCATTTGTAATATAAAAATATAGGTGCAAAAAATCCTTTAAGCTTTAATCAATTATAATTCTCTGCTTTTACTTTATTTAGACTCTAATTCCTTTCTAGAAATATATACAGTCATTCCTAGGTATCAGTGGAGGATTGGTTTCAGGACCTCCCATGGATATCCAAATTCATGGATGCTCAAGTCCCTTATTCCTAATTGCCTAGTATTTGCATATGACCTCTCCACACTCTCCATAGACTTTAAATCATCTCCTGATTACATATAATACCAAATGCAATGTAAATGCTATGTGAATAGCTGTTACACTGTACTGTTAAGGGAATGCTGACCCTCCCCGAAAAAAAGGCTGTACATATTTCGTACAGACACAAGCATTCTCTTTTTTCCAAGTATTTTCCATCCATGTCTAGTTGAATCATCCACAGAAGCAGAACCCACGAATACAGAGGGCCGACTGCATTGCAAACTGAAAAACAAAACAAAACAAAACAAAACAAGAAAGCATCCAAAAATATATTAAGCTGGTAGATAGAAAGATAACTTAATGGGGACATGGTCACAGTATAAAGATTTTTCTTTTTTTAAGTACAACTCAAGGTTTTCCCAGGATTAAAAGAAATAAAACCTGAAACCAGCCCAAAGTTTGCATTTCTCATTCTGAGAAAAGAATTTCCTGATATTGAACTATATGACATTTAATGACACATGGTGAAAATTTTATAATAAGCCATACACCTCTGAGTGACTCATAGTGTATTTTCTAGAAGAAAAAACAGGACCCTATAAACCAAGGTAGGCCTTCTGAGAAAATGAGGGGACTGAGAGTTGGTGCTGCTTCTGGAGATTTGGAAAGCCAGATTGATGACTGCTTTCCAAGTTGTGGTCACCCTTTTTGGCCTCTGTATAGTCACTGTAGTTTAGTATCGTGTTAATTAGGAAACAAGTATGTCATACATAAAGTGGAGTTAAAGAAGTCTTAAGGTAACCACGAAAGTATACCCACTTACAATAAAAACTACTTATGCCTGGATATGGTGACTCGCACCTGTAATCTCAGCCCCAGGGAGGCTGAGGTGGGAGGATTCCTTGAGGCCAGGAGTTCAAAAGCCAGCCTAAGCAATGTTGCGAGACCCTGTCTCTACAAAAATTAAAAAAGAAAAAACAAAACAAAACAAAAAAACTGGGCATAGTGGTGCATGCTGGTAGTCCCAGACACTTGGGAGGCTGAGACAGGAAGATTGCTTAAGCCCAGGGGTTCAAGGCTACAATGATTCATTGTCACACTACTGCACTCCAGCAGCGTGGGTGACAGAGTAAGGCCCTGTCTCTAAAAACAATCTAAAAAAACTGCTACTTAGCATATATTTACTTCTAAGCTTTCTTGCTTTTAGAACTAGAATTTGGGAGATACATTTGAAATCTCAGTGGCATTTATCTTATTTTCATCATCATTCTATTCAGTCTGGGACAATTATTATGCTAAACTCAGTGTCTCTCCTTCTACAATGCAGTAGCATACATACTCCTTGGTCAGTCAGAATAGAAAGAGCATGGTTTCACTTTAAACATTTGCATACATTGGTTTTTCATCAACAAACCTTTAAACTTCAATGCTATGTTTCTGAGATCTATTTATAAAATAGTTGATATAAATGTTAGGTTTAACTTTATAAAATTGCCAACAATCCACTAGTTCTGACTTACACAAACAGCAGTACATCATTTTTTTCAGTTTATTTGCTGTATTATGCTCTGCAACTTTTAAAATATACCTCCTTGTTGATTCTAATCTATATACATTTTTTAATTTCAGCTTTTATTTCAGATACAAGGTTATGTATATGTGTAGGATTTGTAACATTCATATATTCCACCCAGAGAGTGATCATAATACTCAGTAGGTAGTTTTTCAGTCCATAATCCCTTCCTGCCCCTTCTTGTAGTCGACAGTGTCTATTGTTCCCACGTATGCTCAATGTTTAGTTCATACTTACAAATGAGAACATACAGTTTTTGGTTTTCTGTTTCTGCATTCTCTTAGGATTATGGCTTCCAGCTCCATCTATGTTGCTGCAAAAAACACAGTTTCATTCTTTTTATGGCTGTGCAGTGTCCCATGGTGTTTAAGTACAACATTTTCTCATCTACTCCACCACTGATTGGCATATAGGTTGAATCCATGACTTTGCTATTGTGAATAGCATTGTAATTACCATACAAGTGCATGTGTCATTTTGGAATAATGATCTATTTTCCTTTGGGTATATAATGGGTAGGCTGGGTAGAATGGTAACTCCTTTTTAAGTGCTTTAAGAAATCTCCAAATTGCTTTCCAGAGTGGCTGAACTCTGGAAGTGTATAAGCATTCTCTTTCCTCCTCAGCCTCTCCACCATCTGTTATTTTTTGACTTTTTAATGATTACCATCCTGATTGGTATGAGATGGTGTCTCACTGTTTTGACTTGAATTTCTCTGATAAGTGATTATAAGCATTGTTCAAATTTTTTTGGCCACTTTTATGTCTTCTTTTGAGAAGTGTGTATTTATGTTCTTTACTCATTTTAAATGAGGTTATTTGATTTTTGTTTGGTGCATTGAGTTCTTTATAGATGCTATATATTAGATTTTTGTTTTATGCATAGTTTGTGAATATTTTCTCTGATTCTCTAGGTTGTCTGTTTACTCTGTTGGTAATTTATTTTGCTGTGTAGAAGCTCTGTAGTTTAATTTGCTCCCATTTGTCAATTTTTTTTTGTTATTGTGATTGCTTTTAGGGACTTAGCTAAACATCCTTCACCAAGGCCAATGTTAAGAAGGGGATTTCCTAGATTTTCTTTTAGGATGTTCATAGTTTGAGGTCTTAAGCCTCCAATATATGAAATCTTTAATCCGCTTTGAGTCAAATTTTTTATATGGTAAAAGGTAAGGATCCAATTTCATTATCCTGCCTATGGCTAGCCAGTCATCCCAGCACCTTTTATTGAATAGAGTGTTTTCCTCATTACTTGTTTCTATTGGCCTTGTCAAAGATCACAAAGTTGTAAGTGTGTGCCTTTATTCAGAGTTTTCTATTCTGTTCTATTGGTCTATATTTCTAATATTTTATGATTATAAACTGTGCTACAATTCATTTACACAAGCCTATGTTAAGAATTATTCAAAGTCTGGAATTTTACCCTGTTTGTAAGCTAAATTAGACTGCCACAGTTTTATAAATTCTGAGAAAAGATACAAGGCTTCTGGGTCAGAGGCAAAGGACTTTTATTACTCATAGCACAACAAACAGCATGAGAATTAGCATATTTTCACCCATTTCTCTTTTGTACCCGGGTTCTATGGGAGCAACCTGTAGAGACCCAGGAGGATGCTATATACACAGTAGATTGGCATTTGAACTGAAGAACTCTGAGTTTATGGAGCCTAATTTTTTTGTAACGCACTGTAAACAAATATACCTGAAGTTTGTTCCGAAGGGAAACATTACTTTAATTGTACTAAATAGAAGTAAACCTGCCCTCTACAGACATGATCTCTTTCTTCCAAGTCTGTTTACCTTACAAACATTCTTGGAAAGATAATTTGGAACAGAACAACAATTTGTATCTTTGCTTGCAAATACGTAGAAACTTGAGAGTCCCCTGAATAATTGCCTCCCAATAATTAACTGGTCCATATACAAGAATTTGATAGGGACAGCTATCTAAACATAGAATGACTGAGTATATCATACGTGTGCATCAACATTGTTTTTCAAATAGTGGGGAATTACTTTCCAAAGTTGTTATATCAATTTAGACTCCCATTATTGGCATAAAATCTTTGCCTCTGTTTGTCTCAGTACTTGTTTTAATCCTTTCCTAACTGATCATGAATATCTCATTGTTGTAATGTTCATTTTTCCAGTTCCTAGCAATATCAAATTTATTTTCACATTTCTTAGTCTTTAACATGGTTAGGCTTTGTGTCTCCACCCAAATCTCACCTTGAATTGTAATCCCATAATCCCCACATGTTGAGGGAGAGACCTGGTAGGAGGTGATTGGATCATGGGGCGTTTTTTCCCCTATGCTGTTCTTGTGATAGTGAGTGAGTTCTCGTGAGATCTGATGGTTTTATAAGTGTCTGACAGTTCCTCCTCCTCCATGCTCATTCTCTCTCGCCTGCAACTATGTAAGACTTGCCTCTTCCCCTTCCGCCATGATTGTAAGTTTCCTGAGACCTCACCAGCCATGCATAACTGTGAGTCAATTAAATATCTTTTCTTTATAAATTACCCAGTCTTGGACAGTTCTTTATGGCAGTGTGAGAATGAGCTAATATAGTCATTCAGGTTTCCTCACCTGTAAAGTTCCTTTTTTCATGCTTTATTATCCTTTTCCTATACTGACATGTCGCCCTGCTGCTTAAATCCCTAGCAAGAGCATGCAGACAAGGTGCAGAGGCTGCAGGGAGTGCTTCTGGGCTCCAGCTGCACAGCAGCATCAAGGGGTGAGAGTCTGCGACTCCCAAAGCCCAAATGGGCATGTGCTCTTTCAGCTTTGCTTTCTGCAGATGGCTTGTGTTAATCAGCTCAATAGACTCTCTGTCTTATCACAAGGGCAGAGGGCCAGTGTGATAGCTTTCTGTATCCCAAGTTCTTGCCCAGCATACCAGAAAAATCGGATCACACTTGGGCTCAAAGGATGAGTGCAAGGTTTGATTGAGTGGTGGAGGTGGCTCTCAGCAAGATGGACTGGGAGCCAGAAGGAGGAAGTGGAGTGGGAAGCTGGTCTTCCCCTGGAATTGGGCCACCCAGTGGCCAGACTCTTCTCTGACTGCTCCTGGCAGAATTCCCCTCAGTGTCCAGATGTCCCTCCTCTCCTTCTCTGCCGCAACATTCCGCCATTGCTGGTCTTCAGGTCTGCTGGTGTCTGCTGGTCTGTTCTTCTGTGCCTCTGCCTGCTATGGTCTCAAGTTTATATGGAGGCAAGATGAAGGACGTGGCAGGTCAGAGTGGTCTTGGAAAATGCAATTATATGGGTGCAAAAACAGGAGTGCCTGTTCTCACTTAGGTCTGTGGACACATGCCCGAGGCTGGATCTCTCACCAGGGACCCCTTCCTTCTCTACCCAGCATTTCCCTGCCCGCCTCCCATATCATCTGTGATTTAAATTTCAAAGAACTTGAAGCCCAAAAATTATTCTTATCCAATTTCTAATTCCACTCATTGTGAACTAGAAACATTCTTGGCACTCAGTAGAATTTGAAGCAGCTATGGCTACCGGAAGGTGGGTAGTATTTTCAAGGCCTCCAAAGTAGAAATAATTCCACACCAGATTTCTAATGTACTTGGTTTTTTAAATTACATTTTTAATTTTGAGATAAAAAATAGATTCACATGCAATTGCAAGAAATCAGAGAAACTGTGGATCTTTTGCTCAGTTTTCCCCTACGTAACATCTTGCGAATTGCAATACAATATCACACAAAAAGATTTACATAGCTAGACTGAAGAGACAGAACATTCCACAAATATTTCTCATGTTGTCTTTTTATAGCCACACTTACTTCCCACTCATAGCCCTCCTTATTCCCTGGCAATTACTACTGTCCTTCATTTCTATAATTTTGTCATTTCAAGAGTGTTATAGAAATGGAATCATATTGTATGTTACCTTTCAAAATTGGCTTTTTTTTTCACTCAGCATAATTTGAGATTTATTCACATTGTTGTGTGTATCAACATTTCCTTTTTACTGCTCCTTTCTACCATATTGAAGAATATGGATGTACCACAGTTTGTTTAATCATTCATCATACATTAAAGGATATCAAAGTCCTTTTGGGTTATTATGAATAAAGGTAATAAGCGTATTACATAAATACATAGCATTTTTGTATACGTTTTTTCGAGAACATAGAAGTATGTCTCAAAGATGATCACTCAGAAACAGTTTCTAGGTCATATAAGATTACAGTGTTTTCAATTTTTTAAAATTTAAAATAGTAAAGTGTTTTCCAGTAGGCTGCACCATTTTACATTCTCACAATGTATGAGTAATCTAGTTTCTCGCATCCTTGCCAGCATCTGATGTTGTCACTATTTGTATTTTTACCATTTTGATAGGTGTAGAGAGATATGATAGTGATGTTAATTTCCATTCCCCTAATGACTAATTATGTTGAACATCTTTTCATATGCTTATTTGCCATCTGTATCTTCACTGTAGTGAAATGTTTTCTGATGTGATCTTTTTCATTTTCTAATAATGCTGGTTTTTTACTGTTTAATTTTGAGAATATATGTAATATATATTAAGCACTAGTTTTTTATCAAATACTATATGTGGTTTTCAAACATTTTTTCTCCCACTCTATTAGAGCTTCTCTCTTCATCCTCTTAACGGAGTCTTTTGCAAAAGAGAAGCATTAAATTTTGTTGAAATCTAATGTGTTCATTTTTCAAATAAATATTGTTTGAGGATTTTTATCTAGGATCCCCTTGCCTAGCACTAGATCCTGAAGACTGAATATTTTCTCGTATGTTTTCTTCTAGAAGTCTTATAGTAATGTTTTCTATTTAAATATCTGGTCTATTTTGAGTTAAATTTTTTATAAGTTGTGAGAACCTGGTTGAAGTTTGATTTTTGCCTATGGATATCCAATTGCTCCTGCACCATTTGTTGAAACCGCAATCTTTTTTTCTACTGAACTGCTTTAGTACGTTTGTCAAAACTGTTGAGTATATTTGTCTTGCTCTATCTCTGGGTTCTCTGTTCTAATTTCTCAGTCTATATGTCTCTTCTATGCCAATACCATGCATATTTGACTACTGTAATTATATAAGAAGTTGAGATCAGACTGATTTCTTCTACATTATTAGTCATTTTTAAAGACTTTTAGCTATTCTGGTTCCTTTGCTTTTTCATATAAATTATTGAATACTCTTGTCTATATCTATAAAAACTCTCACTGAGATTTTGATAAAAGTTGCCTGACACATGAATATCAATTTGGGGAAGACTGGCATCTTTGCTATGTTGAGTCTTCCAATCCAGAAGATAGTATATTTCTCCACATATTTAGATCTTTTATTTCTTTTGTCAATATTTTGTAATTTTCAGCATACAAGTTCTTTATATGTTTTGTTAGATTTATACCAAAGTATTTCATCTTTTTTTAGTATTTTCAATTTGTGTCTACATGTTCATAGGTAGTACATAGAAATGCAATTGGTTTTCGTATTTTTATCTTATATCATGAGATCTTGCTGAACTCATTTAGTCATTTATAAGTTCTGCTCATTATATTTGTATGAGTTTTTTAAATAGTTTTTAAAATTTTTTCTACATTGATAATCTTGTCTTCTGCAAGAAATAACAGTTCTGTTTTCCACTTGTTCTGTTTTATTTTTTCTCCTTGACTTGCCTTTTGCACTGGGTAGAATGGCCAGCACTATTGTGAATCAGAGTGGTGACAGTGGGCATCCTTACTTTGTTCCTGATCTTAAAGCTTTTGTGATTATAATGTTAGCTATAGTGTTTTGTTTGTATGAGCTCTTTAACCAGTTGAAGAAGTTTTACTCTATTTTATTTTTCCTAAAGTTTTTATTGTGAGTGGGTATTGAAGACGGTTAAATGTTTCTATGCATTGGTTAATATAATCATGTGTTCTTTCTTTTTTAACTTTAATAAGGTGGACTACACTGATAAATTTTCAAATATCAAACCAGCATTACATTCCTGAAATAAAAGCCACTTGGTTATGGTATGTAATCATTTTTACATATTGCTAACTTCTATTTGCTAATATTTTGCTAAGGATTTTTCTCATCTAAATTCATGAGGAATATTGATTTGTCAGTACTTTTTTTTGTTTCATCTTTGTCTGATTTTGATATCAGAGCAATACTAGCTAATAAAATTAATTAAGAAGTGCTCCCTACCATTTTCAGGAAAATCATGCAGAATTGGTGTTAATCTTTTTTGAATATTTGGTAGAATTTTCTAGTAAACCATTTATGTCCAGAGATATTAAAGGAGGGGAGTTAATTATGAATTTAAATTATTTAGTAGCTATAGAACTGTTCTGATTATCTATTTTATAATTGTTGAATTGTGGTAGCTGGCATTTTCAAGAAATTAGTCCTTTTCATCTAAGTCTTTAAATTTATAAATGTAAAATCACTAATATTTCCTTATTTTCTTTTAGATTTGCAGAGAATGTACGGCTATCACCTGATTTTCTTTTTCATTTTGGTAATTTGCATCTCCTTTCTGTTTCATTTGTTGGTCTTGATAGAGGTTTGTTAATCTATCTTACGTTTTCAAAGAATTAGCTTTAATTCATTATGTTTTCTATCTTTTCCTGTTTCAGTTTCATTAATTTCTACTCTTATAATCATTATTTTTATTATTCTGCTTGCTTTGGACTTATTTTGATTTGCTCCTTTTCTAGGTTCTTAAAGTAGAGACTTTGAGTTCTTATTTGAGACTTTTCTTTTTTCATAACTTATGCATTTAGAGCTATAAACATCTCTGTTATCACTGCTTTATCTGTCCTACAAATTTTGATAATTGTATTGCCATTTTCATTTCAGGTCAATGTATTTTTTTATTTCCTTTGAAAATTTCTCTTTGATCCGTGGATTATTTAGAAGTCTGTTCTTCAGTTTTTAAGTGTTTGGCAATTTCGCTGTTACCTTTTGGTTATTGATTTCTGATTTCCATTGTAGTAGAAAATATACTCTATATGATTTCCATCTTGTAAAAATTTGTTGAGGTTAGTTTTATGACCAAGGGTATGGTCTATTTTGTTATATAATTTGTGGGGCCTTAAAAATAATATTCAACTCTTGCTAGGTGGACAACTATATAAATATTCATTAAATCCTATTGATTGCTGGTGGTATTGAGTGTTTCTATATCCTGGCTGATTTTCTGTCTAGTTGTTCTATCAGTTGAGAGAGAGTATTGAAGTCTATATCTAAAACTCCAGATTTGTCTGTTTCTCTTTTGAGTTCTATCAGTTTTGCTTCATGTAATTTGCAGCTCTGTTGTTTGTTCCATGCATATTTCAGATTGTTATGTCTTCTTGACTTATATATTGTTTTCTCAATCTGTAATGTTCTTCTCTGTCTGCGATCATTGTCTTTGTTCTACAGTATATTTTTTATAATATAGCCCCTTCTGCTTCCCTTAGATTAATGTTTGCATGATATATTATTTTTCACTATTTTACTTTTAATTTGTCTATACTGTTATATGTGAAGTGAGTGTCTTGTAGACAGCATATAGTTCGGTCATAATTTTTAATCCCCTCAGCCAAACACTCCCTTTTCATTGATATGTTTAAGCAGTTTACATTTAATATACTTACTGGTATGTTAGGACTTAAGTCTGCATTTCATATTTTTGTTTTCTGGGTTTTCCTTTTCGTTTTCTTTCTCCTGCTCCTCTTTTTCTTACTTGAACACTTTATAGGATCTCATTTTGATTTATTTATAGTATTTTTCAATATAACTCTTTATATGGCTTGTATAGTGGCTGTTCTGAGTATTAAGTTTATATGACATAACTTATCACAGTCTACTGGTATCATCATTTTAGGAGTTTTAGTGAAATATAGAAAGTTTATCTCCCTTTATGTCCCTTACCTTCTCACATTTATATTACAGTCAACTTAAATATTTACCTATAGAAATTGAGAATCAATTTAGACAGTGCTATACCCTCTACTTCATCCATCAAACATAATTTAGAAGACTCAAGAAGAGAAGGAAAACCTGTTGAACTCACCCATGTGTTTCCTTACTGTGTTCTTCCTTCCTGCTGTTTCAAGATTTCTTATTTTATTATTCCCTTTCTGTTTAGAAATTTTCCTTTAGTCACACTTATAGTGTAGGTCTCCAGGTGACAAATTCTTTTAGTTTTCATGGAATGTCTTGGTTTATGTTTCCTGCCAAATTTAAAATGTTCTCAGCCGTTATTTATTTAAGGGCTTTTTCAGCTTCTACTCTGTCTTTTTCTTCTACAACTCTGCTGACACAAATGTTACATCTTCTGTTTTCTTCCCACAGGTCTCCTGAGGTTCTTCTTTTTTTCCTATTTCTTAGTCTACTTTCTCTTTCATCAGATTGGTTAATTTCCATTGTTCAGTTTTCTAGTTTGCTTACTGATTTCTAATTTCCGTTATAGTAGACAATGTATGCTATATAATATTCATTTTAACAATTGTCAAGGTTTGCTTATGGCCAAGGCTATAGTCTTATCTTGTTGTATATTTTGGGGTTCCTTGAAAAAAATTGTATTCCACTCTTGCTGAGTAGACTGCTATATAAATGTTAATTAAATCCTATTGATTTATACCACTTGTATTCTGCTGGTGTGGTCATCCATTGAACTTTGTATGTGTTATTGTATTTTTGAGTACTAAATTTTAATCTGGTTCTTATTTGCATCTTCTTTCTTTGCTAAGACTTTCTAATTCTTTTCTGAGGTTTTCTATTTTATAAAATTTGTTTCTAGTGTGTTTGTAGTTACTTGTTGAAACAATTTTATTATGGCTGCTTCAAAATATTTGTCAGATATTTCTAACATATCTGACGTCTCTGTTGGAATCTATTTACTGCCTTTTTAATTCAGATCTTTCTGGCTGTTTGTAAAATGACCGATTTTCAATGGAAAGCTTGGCATTTTTTAATTGTGCTGTGAGATTATGGATCTCTTATTTAAATCTTCTGTCTTAACTGGCTTTTTTTCTGATATCACTCTGGCATTGGAAGAAGGAGACAGTTCCTTATTACTGTCAGGTAAAGGCAGAAAACCAAATTTCCCACTTGGCCTCTGTTGATACCCTGGAGGGAGGCTTCTTGTAACTGTTGAGTTGTGGTGAGAGTTTTGGCTCCCGAAAGAGTCTCCACTGACACTGTAATGAGGATGGTCCCATTACTGCTGAAAGATTATGAACATCTTGACTCTTCACAAAGCCTTTTCTGACACCATCTCAGTAAGGAAATAAGGGGTACCTTATTGCTGCCAGCCAGAGGTAAAAGTCAAGCTTTCCACATGGTCTACAGGTAAAGAGTGGCCTTGTTATTGTCTTGCTTGAATAAAAGTCCAATTTCACTACTTTCTCGACACCACCCCAGCAGGGGTATTGAGGTATTTTGTTACATCCTCATGAGGTTCACCTTTCAGCCTTTACTAAGTCTAGGCTCACTACTCAGCCTTTTCTTGCATGACTTGGAGTAAGGCTAGGTCGTCTGCAGTATTGTGCTTGAGTAGTGTTGTTATTGTCTAAAAGTTTTCTGTCTTGCTAACTGGCCCCTTTTCTCATCCTTGGCTACAGAGGTCAGGCTTTTGTTGAAGCTCTTATTAAAAAAAAAAAAATGTGCCCATTGGTATCTCTAGTTTGATGGCTTCTTTAGTCCTAAGTGTGGTATATATGAAGCAAAAACAAAACCTAGCTAACTTACCACCTTGTCATTCCTCAAGATCCGAGGTTTCTAGCTGGTCTGCCCAGAGTCTTCTTATGCTTGCTTTATGTACAATATCCAGAGTTTTAGTTTTACTTAGCAGAAGTAATACAGAAAAAGTATTTCTATTCAATTTTCCTGAAAATGTAAGTCCAGTGACACTGTAGATTTCTAAGAGTCTGAAGAGTTAATAGAACACACAAGTTTTTTAGTCAGCAAAATATTGGAGATAACCTTCTACTTCATATGTACAGATGTTCCCTGGGCCACACACAGTAAATTTGAAAAACAATCTAATCTTCAGCCCCCTAAAGCAATTATCACTGGCAAAATTATGTTCCCAGAACACAATATTTACCATTGCCAAAAAGCATAGCAGAAACTCAGTGATATGTGAGTGAAAGGGAAAAACTTGGTATTGTCTTACCATAATGCTAGGCAGTTTGTGCCATATTTCCTGAATTAATGACTTATGAGTTTAAACTCAATTGAGAGAAATCTTCCAGCAATATTTTGGCATTATGCCTTCACCTATTTTAGAAGAAAATCAACCTGTACATAATTTATTTCTAGTTGATACCGTGGTGTTTAATCTAGATCCCTTGCAGTGCCAACAAAGCCGTGTCTTCAGTTGCTGATGACTGACAGCTGAGTTCTCACTGGGGTTATTTCTTGCCTAACAGGATCTACTTTACCGAAGCCCATAGACCTCCCAGGAGGCTATGGCTCAGACAATGACTGACACATGCAGGGATACAAAGTCCTGTTTTCTTGCTGCAATTTGAGACAAATCTGAAAGGCCATTCTAGTTTCAGAGATTTCTGTAGGACCTGCTAAGAACTCAGTTGCCACCACATCAGGACTTGTTTTCAAATAATGCTGTCTTCTGCCTTCCTCACTTCCTTATAAGTGTATCTTCTGATAAACTTCCTGCATGCAGTCTCCATATTACTTTTTCTCAGAAAACAATTTAAGCTCTTAATGTCCATTTCTTACTTGAACCTTGTATTTCTCACTTTATGGTCCCAAAATGAGAGCAAAACAGCATCAAAATTAACTGAAATTTTCTATGGACAGAAATTTTGATCTTCTGCCTTATTAACTCTTTTTATAACCATTTGATATGGATATGCTTTGGCTTAAGATAGCTGATCCCCAGGAATTTTTCTCCCTCATATGTCCTTAACAAACCAGAGTTAACTAGAAGCCTCATGATGCAGAGGGAACATTTGTTGAGTATGTAGACAATACTCAGGGATCCAAAGGTTGCACCTCCAAAGAGCCTTCCTTGGCCATGAGTGCAACATGGCACTAGAGGCAGAGCACACAGGGCTGTGCACTTTGGCCTGACACTGACAATTTAAGGCCAGGATTTCACTAGTGCTCTGGAGTGCACATTGAGCTAAGCTTCCTTGCACTTGAAAAGTTGTAAATATGTTTTTGACCACCATTGCTCATAAAGCTTTAAAAAAGTCTTTCTCATATTTTTGAATCTTTGCCTTACCATTCCTTTTTAAGAAGAAATGTGCCTGCATATTCAGCTACAATGGCCTGCACCCTGAGGCTGTCACGTCGGCAGAGGCCTGCAGATGTGGACTTTACAAGGTCAACATGGGTTGAGAAAATGAATGCTTGCTGCCTATAGTCTAATATTTGCCACAGCTGCATCTCTACTTCTCTGCACATGAATTTACCAGGGTCACTCATAGACTTTCCCAGATTTTGAGAGCCTTTGCTTAAGTCTTGACTTTTGCTTAGATTATTGTCTCTCTATAAGAATCCTCTTGCCTCAGGAAGAAAAACCACCACAAAATACAATCACTCTCCAAACTATAAATAAAGCATGCTGGCTTAAAGCTTCTTGCTCAGCTGCAGCATTTAAAAACTTGGACTGATCTCTCCGCCTTCCTGCAATCTCGCGGGAGCGGCCGGTTTGCGCAGGCCCCGTTGGTGGACCTGTTCGCGCTTGCCAGGTGTGACACTCCGTCCTGTAGGTCAGAAGTCTGGACGTGGCATTGACGACTGCTTTGCTCAGTCACACAAGGTGTGCATCATTTCACAGTTATTGGCAATGGTTCAATGGTTTCATCTGCTTTGAACAGTTTCTTCTCTATCATTAAGAGGTAAGTTCTCGAAGATGGCCGAATAGGAATAGCTCCAGTCTCCAACTCCCGGCGCGAGCGACACAGAAGACCGGTGATTTCTGCATTTTCAACTGAGGTACTGGGGTCATCTCACTGGGGAGTGCCGGACAATCGGTGCTGGTCAGCTGCTGCAGCCCGACCAGCGAGAGCTGAAGCAGGGCGAGGCATAGCCTCACCTGGGAAGCGCAAGGGGGAAGGGAATCCCTTTTCCTAGCCAGGGGAACTGAGACACACAACACCTGGAAAATCG
>NW_016803233.1:2120069-2159735 GCF_001698545.2 Rhinopithecus bieti | reverse complement strand
AAAAAATGTTTTGGGCCGGGCGCGGTGGCTCAAGCCTGTAATCCCAGCACTCTAGGAGGCCGAGGCGGGCGGGTCACGAGGGCAGGAGATTGAGACCATCCTGGCTATCACGGTGAAACCCCGTCTCTACTAAAAAAAAAAACTACAAAAAACTAGCCGGGCGAGGTAGCGGCGCCTGTAGTCCCAGCTACCTGGGAGGCTGAGGCAGGAGAATGGTGTGAACCCGGGAGGCGGAGCTTGCAGTGAGCTGAGATCCGGCCACAGCACTCCAGCCCGGGTGACAGAGCGAGACTCCATCTCAAAAAAAAAAAAAAAAAAAAAAAAAAAAAGGTTTTGGAAATTTTGTAATGTAATTATTAACTTATAGACAACATTCAGAATTCATATTAATTATTCTTTCATACCAACTGTATAAAATATACACAAAAGCTTTTATCTTTCCTGTACTAATTTTGGCTTCCTTATGTAATATTTTCTGCCACAATGTTTAAAGCCCAATTTGCATCAAATAGCAAAAGCAAGAAAATAAAACATTATCATCTGTTTTACTGTGAAGTTTCCAAAGTCTACCAGTAATAAATAGCGCCATCAAGATATTAAAGTGCTTTTTTTATTTGTATATAAGTTGGGTCTAAAATGTTTAAGTCAATAAAATTAATTATAATAATATAGTTATGCAAATATCGTGCAGAGCCAAAGGGGGTGATTGACCTAAAGAGAAATAAATGTTACCATATGCTGCTAAATAAACCATGTGCTTCTCAAATAAGAGTGTTACAACTCTTAAGAATTTGTCAAATTTCTACAATTGTATTTTAGCTTCCTTTATTGTTCTCCTAATATCAGCTGCCACAACCAGCTGCCACAACTTCTTTTTTTGAGACGGAGTCTTGCTCTGTCACCCAGGCTGCAGTGCAGTGGTGTGATCTTGGCTCACTGCAACCTCTGCCACCTGGGTTCAAGGGATTCTCCTGCCTCAGCCTCCCGAGTAGCTGGGATTACAGCCACCCACACCCATGCCCAGCTAAGTGTTGTATTTTTAGTAGAGACGGGGTTTCACCATGTTGGTCAGGCTGGTCTCAAACACATGACCTCAAGGGATCCACATGCCTAGGCCTCCCAGAGTGCTGGGATTACAGGCGTGAGCCACCATGCCCGGCCACAACTTCTTATCTCATGTCATCTTTTTGTTGTTATCTTGTTCAAATACATCCTTAGATAATTTTTTCAGATTCAGTACATGGGTGTTATTGTTTCTGAGTTCATGCATTTGTGAATATGTATTTAATGCAGTAAGGGGTTTTCTTCTAATAGCCAGTGTTATTGCTGATATATTATATCAGTGTGATTTAGTGAAAGTTTTTTATTTTCTCCTTTCGGGAAAACAGATTTTAAATTTTCTGCAGTGTTCTGAAAATGAGTAGCATATGTTTAGGCATTTCTTTTCTTTCTTTATTTTCTTTTTCCTATTTTTAGCTTTCTTGCCAATCTTTATTCAACTCAGGAAAATGTTCTAATAATTTGCTGATTATCTTCTCCCTCCATTGCATCTATTTATTTACTTTGATTTTTGGTTTTTGAGATAGAGTGTCAGTCTGTTGCCCAGGCTGGAGTATAGTGGTGTGATTATTGCTCACCTCAGCTTCGAACTCCTGGGCTCAAGCAATCTTCCTGTCTCAGCCTCCAGAATAGCTGGGACTACAGACACACATGTGACTACCTTTAAAATTTTTTTCTGTAGAGATTGGGTCTTGCTATGTTGCCAGCTGGCATCGAAAGATCCTATGACCTTGGTATTTTATTTTTAAAGTTTCATTTAGGTAGATTTTGATTCTCTCAGGTATACCCACTATGACTTTTACATTTTTTGCTCTTATTTTATATTTCTTTGGGTTTTGCCGTACTTTCTGCAACATTTTCTTCATTTTTGCTACCTTTTTGCTAATATGTTTTTTGTCATGCTTATTTTATGGATAAAATTTCAAGCTAAATTAAACTTTTGGCAATCAAATATCTAATTTCCAAGAAATAGTTACCCCTACTATTATGTGACAACACTATTCGACGTGAGTCTTTTTACTCTAATAATCTTATCACTGTTATTATTTTCATTTTTCTTTCTCCCTGAATTATCCATATCTTTCCCAGGGTCAGTTTTCTGTTGGTCCTTTACTTTCATGCTATTGGTGTTTTTTTTTTTTTTTTTAACGTTTACTGTAAAACTGGCTAGCCAATTCCCCGACCCCCGCTGCCCCCCACCGCCCCGCAATGCAACTATTTTAAAAGGTATTAATACGCTTGGAATTTCTTTTACAGTTGCAAAGGTTGCAAAGGTCTCTTCCCTTACAGATTCCTTCTTTGATTGAAAGATCCAATTTGAAACTCTAAGTGGATGGAATTTGTCAATAGACATATTTAATTTTAGGAAAATCAGGTAGGCAAGCAGGTAAAGGAATAATTTGGTAAAATAATAGGCTTTTCTCTGGGAATGGAGCATTTTAATGAAATTGTTTTGGATGAAATCTATCTTCATATTTTTTCTCCATATTTTGTCATTTTAAACTTTTGTCTTTTTTTTGTCATTTTAAACTTTTTTTTTTGTCATTTTAAACTTTTTACACTCTTTCCTGCTTCTGTTCTAGACCTCCGTACACAATCCAGAAGTCTTCCCCATTCAAGTTGTTCATTTTCTATGGAGAGCAATTTCTTTGGAAGCATTATTGTGGAAAACCAACTTTCTTCCTATACTGAATACTTTAAATAGCATTAGGAAAACAACATGCTCAAGTGCTGTAAGACAAAATTCCCTCACTACTTACTCTGTGTATTAGTCAGGGTTCTCTAGAGGGACAGAACTAATAGGATGGATGGATGGATAGATGGATGGATGGATGGATGGATGGATGGACGGATGGATGGATGGACAGACGGACGGACGGACGGACGGACGGATGGACGGATGGACGGATAGATAGATAGATAGATAGATAGATAGATAGATAGATAGATAGATAGGTAGATAGAGTTTATTATTAACTTACATGATCACAAGGTCCCACAGTAGGCTGTCTGCAAGCTGAGGAGCCAGGGGAGCCAGTCAGAGTCCCAAAACTGAAGAACTTGACATCCAATATTTGAGGGCAGGAAGCATCCAGCACAGGAGAAAAATGTAGGCTGGGAGGCTAGGCCAGTCTCACCTTTACATGTTTTTCTGCCTGCTTTACATTCACTGGCAGCTGATTACATTTTGCCCACCAGATTTAGGGTGAACCTGCCTTCCCCAGTCCATTAACTCAAATGTTAATCTCTTTTGGCAACACCCTCACAGACACACCCAGGATCAATACTTTGTATCCCTCAATCCAATCAAGTTGACACTCAATATTAACTGTTACACTCTGGGAACTATCTGACCCTCCTCCACATTCTTTTTACTGGTCATATCTGGTCATTGGTAGAAAATAAACAAAAACAAAACCAGTTCTCATCTTAGGTGCTTTGGGTTGAGATTATTTCTGTTCTGTTTTTAAAAATTTTATTCATTCTTCAACTGCTGGGTCCAAAGCCTTAACTTTTTTCTCTCAATATATATTTGATCAAGCAGCAAATTCTATGGGCTCTACCTTCAAAATATATCCAGAATCTACCTACTTTTTTTGTTATTAATTTGTACCCCTGGTGTTTGGCCAGTATCACCTTTTTCCAATCTATTTCAGTCAGTGACAATGAGGACATGCCCCAAAACTTTAATATCTAAGGATACCTCAGAATCAAGGTTTTTCAAGTTACAAATTACCCAGTTGAGACTAAGGATTCTTACTGTTTCAATCTGATGTTATCTTCATTGTTGACAGGTGAGTACCCAGAGAAAAACACGGCAATGTTTTTTGCTAAAGCTTTCATTAAAAATAGTATAATGGCATTTTGTGTAAAAGGACTATCAGTAAGTCATTGCAAAAATACAGGAGTATAAACCCACCGGAACTTCTATTCACTATTTTAAAGAGAGTAAAGACCATATACCAGGAATCATGACACTAAAAATTTATTAAATATTATATTTCCTAACATTTTTAACTTGTAAACAGTTGTCTTTTCCAACTGGTTTCCCACACATTATCAGAGAGATAAAACTCAAAGTATAATGAATATATAATTAATGATTGTTTAAAATGCCTGTTCCTGAACAGGCCTAAGAATACTATTCTTACACAGCACATCAGACTGTAAATAATAGTTTAAGCCAATGTAGGTAAAGATACCTGCTGTCCACCCCTGACTTAAAGGCTTGCCATTGAGAGCAGCAATAAAGAGGTGTCTTAGTCATTTTTTTTTTTTTTTTTTTTTTTTGAGATGGAGTCTTGCTTTGTCACCCAGGCTGGAGTGCAGTGGCGCGATCTCAGCTCACTGCAAGCTCCGCCTCCCGGGTTTACGCCATTCTCCTGCCTCAGCCTGCCGAGTAGCTGGGACTACAGGCGCCCACCACCTCGCCCGGCTAGTTTTTTGTATTTTTTAGTAGAGACGGGGTTTCACCATATTAGCCAGGATGGTCTCGATCTTCTGATCTCGTGATCCGCCCATCTCGGCCTCCCAAAGTGCTGGGATTACAGGCGTGAGCCACTGCGCCTGGCCTTAGTCTGTTTTTTGCTGCTATAACAGAATACCACAGATGGGGTAATTTGTTTCTTACGGTTCTGGGGGCTGGAAAGTGCAAGAGCATGGCAGTGGCATCTGGTGAGTATTATTCCATGGCAGAAAGTGAGAGACAGAAGCAAGCATGCAAGACAGAGAAAGGAAATTGGACTGAACCCACTTTTATAACAAACCCAGTCTCATAATAATCATCCACTTCCGTGATAACATCATTAATCAATTCATGAGGGCAATACCTTCATTACCGAACCACCTCTTAAAGGTCCCATGTCAATTAAATCTCAACATAAGTTTCAGAGGGGATAACCATACAAACCATGCAGGAGGCACTGATGAGGTTGGGGAAGGAATTTGAAGTGGAAGTATGCTATTACTCAGCAAGACATAAACATGGAGAGAAAATTCCTAAGGTGTAGAATTCATAATAACAGCTGCTAGAAGGAAAGGAAATCAGGCTGAGTGTCTGGAGTCTATGGCAAAGAAAGTAAGAAAGATTATTATAAGGAGCTGAGTATCTGGGTCTGAACATGGGTAGAAGACATGGGCAGGAGAAAGTCATTTAGGACTGTATATTGTACTCAGTTTATGCCCCAACCTAAATCCATGCAATTATGCCTTTCCTCCCCACCCATCCTGACTGTAGCCAAGGCCACTTATCTTGCTTTCAGACTGGGGAAAACCTAACAAAGGTAGTGGATCCAAGTTGCTGCTGCTGCAATGAGTGTCCTCATGCACAGCTCTGACTTGTAAAGACTGCTATGACTACACATTAAACAAACAAAAACAAATTCCCATGGGACTCTGCCTTTCATAGTGTGTGCCAGGAGTGATTAAGAAGTGTGGTTAAGGTCCCATGAAGTAGTCTTTGACCAGTGGTAGATGAGAGACAGAAAGCAATCGGAAGATACATTATTCTTTCTTTCTCGCTGTATGCAGAGCTATTCTGAAACAGTAATTTCTATAGCTTCTTTGAAAACATCTCACAATACCAAGGAATCAGCTGCACTTGTCACAAAGCAGTCACTAGCTTGGTATCACTCTCCTTGACTGTTTTCTTTTTCTTTCCCTACCCTTTTCCTTTCTCCTCTTCTTGCTTTCCTCCTACTTCTGCATGATCACAGCCCCCAGAAAGCTTTTGTTTTGGATTGTTTTCTACAAAAGTCTGACTGAGGCAGGCTGAAATGCATCTTGTTTATTTATGCAACAAGCACTTTTTAAGCACTCTCTAGTTATAGGCACAAAGTACCACCTCTATAATCCACCATGTGGGGTGTTGTGGAATTAAATGTGTCAACCTATGCAAATGCCAGGCATAATGTCTGATACCAAGCATTCTTTCAAGGAATGTGAAGCCAGCCATTTAGTTTGCTTTCTCCTCATTTTGTCTGTGACTACAGAAAAAATAATAATAACTGGCACTATTATTTGGTGGTTGTGGTCCTTGACCACCATTGGAAAAGGAAGGCCAAAAAGTGCTTATCAAAGGAAGTACCATCTACACTTGGCCTTTAGGCCAGATTGTCCTGATCATCAGTTTCTGGCCAGGCTGTTCATTACCACAGATGAGCAAGTCTATTGTAAAAAAACTGGAGTGGTCATTTCTTTGTGATTTTTCCTGGAAATCCATTTTAAATGTCTCTTCTGAAGGAAATAGAAAAATGCTATGGTACTCAAACAGTTAGCAAATGTCTGAGAGTTGCAGTTTGTGTCAGATACTCTGGTTTCTGGTCCATTTATAGTTGCCTTGTGGAGTTCCAAAACTACAGAGGTAGCTGAGAAACTTTAACATGACCTTAACTCCATTTCAGGACTGGCCTATGGAAGATCTTTTTATTAGAATAGACATAAAAAAATATCCAGAGTTCTTGTTCTGTGCATGGCAACCTACTCGACCCTGGAAATGGACAATCACTTGGGGTTGTTCCCAACAAGATAAACTCCAGCATATACTCTGGTCGAGGAGACGCATATGAAAGTAGACAATATCAATGCAATGTGTAAGACCTATGGTAATAATAGCAAAAGGAACTATGATACTACTAAGGAACTAGAAGAAACAGAAATGAATCATGTTATTCTGGTCTCCCAAAAGGTCACAGTGATAGGAAGGCAAGCTTGTTTTCTTAGGTGAATCTCAAAGGGCTAATGGCACATTATATATAATGGAAGAGACACAGCTTTGATTTAGACACACTTGAGTTTTAATCCCAATCTACTTTTTAACTATGTGAATTTCATTATCACTTTGTCTTTCTTACTTCTATATCAAAATATGGGCAAAGTAGTATCCACTAAATTTATATTTTGTGAGAATTATATAGAGACAAAGATATACTAAGCATGTGAGAAATGATAATAGTAGCCTATGTTGATCCTGAGATTAGATGCTTTCTACCATTTTTGAGCTGCCCAAGGTAAAACTTCCCGCTTTCTCTAATGCTGCTGTTCTCTGTGACCTCTTACTGAATCTTCCATTTAATCAGTTTTCCCACCTTATAGAATACCAAGGCTACTCCTCTTCAAATAATCAAGTAACTGTTTCTAGATGTTTCCTTTTACCTCACAGAGTGATCTAAATTCATGATTAGATTATGATGAAAGAAGGAACCCTCCCTCTAATGACGGGGCCTCCTGACCCCACCAGGGAAGGGGTTAGGATGAGTGCTGGTTCTGCATCTTAAATTAAGTAAAAAAAAAAAAAAACAAAAAAAAAAAAACTTAATCCCATTAAGATCAATCATCTTTTTCTAAATCTCTGTCTAACCTAAGAATTATTAAAATGTAATTTTGACCCTATTTCAAATGAATGAACAACTCTGGCCTTATTATATGAAGAGAGATGGGTCTTTCCCTGTCCTGGCTTAGCATGTTATGCTTCCTAAGCTAATATGCAATATGTGACGTGCCCATATTGTTTTTCTCATATGGAAACAAGGTTGCATATTGCTGGTCTGTTTGTTTGTTTCTTTGCTTGTGGGTGTGACTGAATAAAGAAAAGTTTGATTTTACAGTCCCATATACTTGTTTTATACTATACTTGTTTTCAGCAAGTTCTACCTCTTGGGGTAAGGGCATTTATAATGTTCTCATGATAGTATGATGTGATAGTGTGAGCTAGCATATATAAAGTACCTTCTACTACACAAAGCCTTTTCACACATACATTATCTCATTCATCCTTATAATGTCATCATGGGTTTGAAATGACATTGTTCACATTGTCTATTAATGGTGAAAGAGTTTTAGAACAGATAAATGACTAACTGAAGATTACATAGCTAATAAATGTCTAAGTTAGATTTCTGAATTCACCTAATAAGTTTCTGCTGCATAAAGGAGGACAAATAATTTTAATGCCCTTAACTAAATGTAATCAAGTTTGTAATTGCAGTTAAATAATATCTGAGGTCCCTCTGAGATTTATCAGTTTAAGATTTGAACTTTATTTTGAATGAACATTATTTCCCTCCTGCCTCACTTAGTAGTTTTTAAATCCATGCAAATATAAAGTTTTGGAAGCATTTTTCATTGTCTTAGTGGAAATTGGAGCTGAAACAGCAACTCTAAGTTTGACAAAGAGAGTTTAACACACAAATTTGGGAATAAGTGTTTATGGGTCAAGTGAAGATCAACTTGGGACACTCTACTTAAATCTTGAACTTATTGTTTCCCCATATGGGGTGGTAGCTAATGGCTCTATATGTCCTCCTAGCAGCTGTCATGAAGTTAAAAGGATCTCCTCTTACCTCTAACAAAGAGGTACATCTTTCATATGTGACCTGAAAATGCAAGTACACCAATCCTCTGTGACACACAAGTTACCTGTATAATAATCCTGCACATGTACCCCTGAACCAAAATGAAAGTTTTTTAAAAGATATAAATTAAAATATTTTAAATAAAGCAATTCTTGTTATCTTGGAATAAAATGAAAGAGATTGTTAAAAATGAACCTTGTGTTTGATTTTGATATATCTCTACCTGCCTCTGGAATGGGAACTCTTTCTCATGTGTGGTGGTGGTAGAGGGGAAATAGTATCTTCTATCTTGTATCCCCGGGGACTATACATAGAAGGTTGGCAGTAAATATTTGTTGAATGAGTGACTGATTCCTAAAGCCTCATTCTTCTCAGCGCTTAGCCAAGAACCATCCAGAAAAGAAAGTAGAAGCATTCAATTCTTAACAAACAGCAATATCTTATCTTCCAAGGCATTACTGAGGCACTAAGCTCTTTGCTCTTCTTTTCTAGCTTGATGTGCTTTAGTCTCTTTCCGCTGTCTTTTATAATCTTCTATTGCTCAAAAGCAACAAGGGCAAGATGGTTAACCAGACTTCAGTTCCCAGTCTTAGGTCTTAAGACTTAAGTGTGATTAAACCAGTGAAATACAATAAACATAATTTGGGGATAAAAATATCTAACCTCAACTCTATTTCTAGTTGGCCAAATGACCTTGAAAAAGTCACTTCCCTTCTCTGGTTTTCTGTTTCATTTGTAAAATGAAGTTTTTTTTTTTGGCAGAGATAAGTTGTTTCCTGAATAGTAAAAATAAGACAATTTGCAAATGCAATTGGAGAATAATTAGGCCCTCTGCAATGAAATTATCAATAAAAAATGATAATTCTTGGAAACAACTTCAGTTAAACAGTGATTCCATCACACCCCTCACGTGTTCTGGAAAATGGTGTGTACATTTATATATTCTCTGGCATTAATTTATAATGCTATAGAAAAAGAGCATCTGTTGAAGTTTTGTAGAAAATCAAAATTTGTACTAATTTTCTATGACAGAAAAATATGATCATGGTAATTATGGCATAATTATGATGCCCTGAATCTAATTTTAGCATCTGGGCAGAAGAAAGAATGAAAAACTAATATAAAGGAAGAGCAAAACACAACTTTCCACTTTCCAAAGATAATGAAGCCATAAGAAATAAGATGATTGGGTTAAAAAAGAACAAATCATTATCCACAAGACTGATTACAACCCCTCACCCCCAATTTTCTTTTGTGAGAAATATTCAATTTTCAGACCAAAAAAAGACGAAGAATAATTCTAACAAAAAAATGTTCAACTAAGTTGGTTTGGTTTCGCTGCTGTTGGTGAAAGATGCTTCTAAGCCAAGTTGGACCCAGCAGACATTTTTCTCTCTGCTTTCTCTGAATGGGGACTGATCTGCATGCTGATGTCCAGATATTGTTCAATATAAAATACATTTATGAACCAAAAGAAAACACACTGCATATTTGTTCCCAAGGAGAAATAATTTCCTGATGCTCAGAATTGAACAAACGTATTTGAACGAAAGGAGAAAGTTTGGGTGTAGATCAAGATATAAAGAGAAGAACATGGGTTTAAATCTTTCATCCTCTTATTAGCTATGAAATATTTCTGGTCTCAATTTCTTATCTGTAATATGGAATAATAATACTTATTCATAAAATCATGAAGAATGATTATAATGTGGGTAAAGCACCTATCAATGTTTGGCAAGTAGCAGATATTCATTGTTCTTTTCCCCATTAGATAAATGTTCCTCAAAGTAGAGCCTTCTAACCAACTGCCTGCATCAATATCACCTGGCGTCCTTCTTGAAAATAGGGATGACTTTTGAAACAGGAGAGTACTTTGCCTGATTTTTTCTTGTCCTCTGATTTTCACAGGTAGCTGAACTATCTACTCAATAAGATTTTTAAAATATTTTCCTGGAGGAACACTCAACTAGGACTCAATACTTTCCTCACCAAATATTTTCACCAATTTCCTTGTCATTCTTATGATCACATTCAGGATTCATGCAAATCAGGATGACCAGAGACTTAAAAACCCCCCTATAGTGTATTTAGCATGGGAAGAGAGTTTCATACTCATTACTCTGAGTAATGGGATAAAATTAGTTATGAGAATTTACAATTCTTCAAAGTGATAAAACTAAGTTTGAAGATCAAAAGAACAAAGACTGTGAAGAGTTGTTCATTTTTTCTACTCTATCACTAGCCCAGCTTTCTCTATGTTTGAGACTCTTACTATCATATAAATTATAGCACATTTTGTGATTAGGAAACATTTTAATAAAACCAATAAAAATACACATAAATGCAAATATATAGAGCTGCATACAAACAGCAATTGCATTTATTCAAATCAATTTGTAAATAACACTAAGCTCTTGATAATATTTATAATTTAGGGTTCTTCCTGTTTCATTTTAGTTTGCTTTTGTCTTGAGCAAGTGATTCCATTTTGAACAAAGAGATGTCTTTTTAAAAATTTCTTCCGTTCTTCCCTTCCACCCACCCAAGAGGTTGACTTTGTGGGTTTTCCTTCCTTTCACTCATCATGAGAAGATCCTTCACAGCAGAATCAGAAATATAATACAGGGCGCTCTTTCAAATCTTACAAATATTTTCCACATCTGCTTTTTCCCCCTTCAGGCTGATGTCTTTATCATCAAGCATAAGTGACTGTCAACATCAGAAGTTATAAAGAGAAGGCAAAAAATTGATGTTATTTTGGGACAAAAAAAGATTCTGATTCTTAAGAATTTTTTTTTTTAGCATACACAAATTTCCCAAAAGAGACAGGAAATGTCATGAGCTTTAAACTCTTCTAAAATTGGCTGATACGATTTCCACTGTGAAATAACATCTTAAGCTTCCGTGGCAAATATTTACTCCTGAAAATGGATGTCAGATTTGGATACAGATGCTGGGATTCTGAACAGGGATACTTGGGTTGCAGAGTCCATTCACAATAGACTTACTAAAGGAGAACTTTGGACTCTCTGCTCTCATCTGCTGGAAGGTCAGCTGCTGGCTCACACTCACTGAAAAAAAAATGTGTTTTCTCTTTTTTTCTCTTGGTGACAAAGTATTTAAAAGTTCCTTTAGAAGAATATGATTCCCCCACAACCCCAACTCCCACCCATGGCCTCTGACCTTTTCTTGGGCTCCATTAAAGGCAACTTTACATACTACTATTAGAAAACTTAACAGAAAGCAGAACTTTAAAGTTAAGCATTGTTAACTTATCTTTTGTCTTGATCTACTTACTAAAATAAAATTTCAAGACCCTGAAAAATAAAGCATCTTGCTTTGTTACTAGTCTATCTTGTCTTATTCATTTACTCATCCACTTATTCCATCATTCTTTCAATCAGCAAACATTCATTGGTCCACCTTGCAAGACAGTATTAGGTCTAATGAACATCAAGATTATGGAGTGATGATGATGATGATAATGATGATGATTACAATGGTGGTGTCAATCAAATGGATACCACTTCTCAGTCAACAGTGTACCCTATATACATTTTTGATTCTCACCACTGTCATTTCAAGCCTCATTATCTCCATTATATAGATGAGAAAACATTTATTTATTTATTTATTTATTTATTTATTTATTTATTTATTTATTGTGATGGGTTCTGACTATGTTGTCCAGGCTGGACTCAAACTCCTAGGCTCAAATGATTCAACTGCCTCTACATTTTAAGTTGCTGGGACTATAGGCAAGTGCCGTTACACCCAGAAAGAAAACTTTTATAGTCACACAAGAATTGAGTAAAGCAAAGATTTCAACTCACATCTCTTGTTCCAATGACTATATTTTTTCACTATATGTAAAGGGATATAATAAAGAATGGCAGCCTTTGTCCTAAAAAAGCTCACAGTCAAATAGAATAAACAAAAAATATGCACAGAAATAGTGGTAATAACTAGAAAAAAATACAGTGATTAAAATCATACCTATTTCAAGTGTAAACAAATATTCAATTATATTCTATAATTATATATTTTTTTTCTTAAATGTATACTCTTCATTTTACTCAGGGAACCCTTCTTGGTATTTCAGGAAATAATATTCTTATTCTTGCTTCACAGTCTTTAATTTTTCCTGTTTCTCATGTTTTAATTCATGAATGAAGTCACTGTTCTCCAGGAATTCATTTCTTGCCTCAGCCCTCAACGACTTCCTTTAGTACAGCACTTACACACTATACTACACAATTCGAACCCTGTGTCATTTTGCTTTTTATTTTTTATTTCTTCACTCAATAGCAATCACAGTGTGATGGGCCAGAAATAATCATAACATATTACATTTTTAGATTTTAGATTGTATTCTCAAACATTATGTCATATAAGCTTTGAGTTAACTCTGTAAAGTAGCTTTGTGACCCATACCATACATGTAAGGAAGTAAGGCTCAGAGCATCCAGGTAATTTGCCAAGATCATAAACTGATAATAACTTATTGATAAAGCTGCGAATAGTGAATAAGTCAATATATGTAAAACTCTAGAAATTGTGCCAGAGATGTGGTAAATAATAAATGTTAAGTATACAAGTAGAAATTCAGGAACATGAACCGAAGTTTCCTACAAGTTCTATTTTGCCTACAACACAACTATGTATAAGTTTCCAACTTGCCCAAAACCCAGTGCTTATTTTCAAATTATATTTCCTAGAACCTTAATTGTCTGCTTTTTGCATGATATAAATGGATTTTATCAGAGAATGCTAACATATAAATATTGTTTGCTATTCTCATGACCAACACACATGATAGGAAAGATTAATCAATCTTGGGACTCTGTGAGTACCATATGTAGCCATAAAACATCTCTCCATACAGCAGTCTAGGAATATACTACCAAACCAAACTACTATTATTGTCTTGTTAGTTAAAATCTACCTATACCTAGACTGGAGGACTGCAGTGTCAATTTAAGCTTTGTGATTCCAGTTGTTTAATAAGTTTGGCAGATCTGGATGGCCTTAACAATATCTGTAGTTTCAGGAGTCTCTGACTTAAGAATATGAATTTTTTGAAGGCAAAATCTATATCTTATATTTCTTTGTACCTCAAAAGTTTCTCAAGTTATAATTGGGTGCATAATAACTGTTCAAAGTGTTCTTAATGAGGACCAAAATAAAGTAAAATAAAATAGAGTTTTTTCACTCAATAGCAATCAACAGATATTTATTGAATGCCAGTGTATGGCAAATCCTGGTTAGAATTTAGAAATACAAGATGTTCTCTACCTACATACAGCTTACCTAGAAGCAAATATTGTCTACATAATCTCAGAAGTTCATAATTTAATAGCAGAACAAAGAGGAGTTGCTGCTATCACAGAATAGATTGTTTCAAGCAAACATTCATGTCAACATATGAGTATAAATGGTGGGTGCTTTGTGAAAACATGATTGCAATTCTTGTGAAAAAATGACTATAAAGGAATGTTTTAACAAAATGGGGATGTTTGAAGTCATTCACAAGGCAACCAAGAAATTTAGCACTGGAAGGGGCAAGATTCCATAAAGACACTCCCCTAAAGGCAGTTCTCAGTTTCTAAATTATGCTGGGCCAAGAAGCCAAACAAAAAGGTGGTCAGGTCCTTTCCACTCAGAGACACCATCCTCTATGGAGGAAGCTGTTTCTCTTTATCTTCTGCCTGTTAAAACCTCTGCTCAAAAACAAAACAAAACAAAAACAGTAAGGGAGGCACAGAACTCACAGCAGTCTTATAAGACAAGGAAGAATTAAATTTGTGTTCAGAAGTGAGTTGGACTTTCTCTAGTGTTTTTACATGAAGAGACTTGACAATTCCTAGGATGCGTGAAGGCACAGGTCGAGTAGAAAGTGGCAACTAAGACACTAAAACAGAATAAAACATAAGCTAAATCATGGTGCTTGGAAGACAAAAACTGCAGTTCCATTTTTAGTAAAGAGAAAGAAGCTTAGTAAACACTAGATATTCAGTTAAGATTCCTGAAAGATTGCATCCTATGAATGAGGACAAACTGGAAATAGATCAGCCTTTGCTATGACTGAAAACCAGCTTTAAACTGTTCAATTCCTGATTGTTACAAGGTACTTCTCTCACTTTCTCAACCAATCGGAGAGAAAATTAAATCTTCCCTGAAAATAAATAACATTTTCAGAGCAGCTACTATTTTCCATAAACAATATTTGACATTTAATAAAGAAAATACCAGGAATGCAAATAGTTAGAATCAAAAGTTGAAAACCAAGAGAAAAAAAAGAAGGCAATAGAGGCAGATCCAAAGGTGAACCAATTTTTTAAATTATTTAAATCTCTAAATATTGAAAATATTAAAAATTTTAAAATAACTGAATAGTATGTTTAAGAAAACAGATAATAAGATCGAGAATTTCGTGTGACTGTTAGAAGCCATACAATAAAATGGAAATCTGGAACTGAAAATTCAAATAAATTTGTTATGACAAAAACATTAAATTGGTTAAGCAACAGTGTAGACGCAGTAAAATAAAGTAATTTAAGTAATGGTTAGGTCTGTTGAAATTTTCCAGTTGTACAACAAGGACAAAATGAGAATAAAAAGTGGAAAATAAAAAATTATGAAAATAAATTTTTTAATGAAAATTAAAAGTGAGAAGAAAAAATAAAATTACATAACAGACATGAGAGATAGTGAAAAGATCTGCTATATTTATAATTGGACACCCAGAAAGAGAAAAGAAATAATACATGTCAGAAGCAATATGTGTGATCATATTGGCTGATTTTCTGAAAGTGATGAAAGTCACCAAACCACAGATTCAACAGCCAACCACAAACCCCAAAAACCTAATAAAGAGTGAAATTGTTAAAAAACAAAACGAAAGAAAATCTTAAAAGCAGCAAGAAATAAAAATAAACTATCAAAAAAGATTAAACAATAACACTGAGAACCAAAATCTCGTGGGCATTGTTTATCAGAAAAGCAAGTATCATCAGGAACTCCAAAATACAAGCAAGTGAAGGCAAATCACCAGTAGCCTGAATAGAATCAGCAACTAACTAGAAGAAAAGGAGGGAAACAATGGGGTGAAAGCAAGGAGAATAGAATACTGGACAGCAAGGTAAGGGCCAAGGTCTTCGGCCCTTGAAGATTTGCTGAAAAAATCAACGGCAAAAGGCTGATTAATTGAAGAAAAAGTATTCAAATTTATTTAAAGTTTATACATTGGAGTCTTCACCATGAAGATCCAACTTTCCAGTGGGATACAGAAGCTGGCATACCATCTTGGAGTTAGAGAAAAAAATGTGGGGTTGGAGCATGACAAAAAGAGGTTATGGTGGTAAATCAAGTTTTAATGGCAAGGCAGACTATGGAAGCAGGAGAGGCTCCATGCAGACCTAGGAGGTCACAGGCAGGTGTGGCTGGGAGGGACAGAGAAGACTTGGCTGGTAAAGGTGGTCTTGTTATATAGATGAAAATTCACTGGTAGCTGCCCTCAGAGAGAATCGATGGTAAAATATTACTTTAGATCTGAAGGTGACAGACTCAGTTAATCTTTCCTACATCTGGACAAGGGAAGGCCAGACTGCATGAATGCAGATTTTTTACAAATGTATATTTCCCAGCAAAAGACGACTTTGTAGGGCCATTTCCATTTGTTGGCCCTCTAACAGGCATCTCAAAATATGTCAAAGAAATATGTCTTGGGTTAAAAGGTTTTTATTTCCTTCAGCAAAGTGGGGCAATTTGAAAACATCAGATAAAACTTAAGGTATTCTTTACCACTCCAGCAAACGGTGAGTGTGAAATGCCTGTTTTAAGGAGCTGGATTACTCTAGATTATATGAACTCTCAAAACTCACCAGCCAGAGTTTGTCTTCAGAGCAAGGTTCCACAAGGAGAAATATATAGAAATTGAATCAAAATGGAACTGAAGAACTGGAGAGAGAGAGAGAGAAGAGAAGGTGCAGATAAAAGCAGAGGAAGAGAAAAGAGCCATGAAATCCCTGAAGGCAGGCTCCCATATTTTTGAACACTACTTAAAACAGCAGTAAAGGAGATGAAATTAAAAGTGTTACCCTGAACTTTAATATCTTCTACACAGGCCTGTGCTCAGGCCCTGGACTAGGATTTCTTTGCTGCGTAATAAACTTTATACAAACAATTAACCTCCCTGCTTCTCAATTTTCTCCTCTATAAAATTGGGTTATTGCAAAATTCTTTGTAACATACTATGGAGTTCAATTAGGATAAGTTAAATATTGGAATTCTGAAGCATTATGCAAATGTGAGGCATTATTATCATAATAATTATAACAGTATTGTTTTTATTCTTAATTGCTACTCTTGAGTACTCTCTTGCTCTGCAGATATCTCTCTGCCTGCCTTCCCCAGGGTGTTGGTATACCAGGATGACTCTTTAGAAAAGAAGTTGACCTAAGGAAACAGAATTTTCCATCTTGGTATTTGCATAAAGGCTACACATTCATAGCCATATGCTGATTTAACCAACAGCTTTCACTCTTATGACCGAGTTTGCTACTTGTTCCCTGATATCTATTCTCCCTCTATTTCTTACTAATAGAACAAAATTTTAGCTGGGAATATGGCTACTCAGAATAAAGATTACCTTTCTCAGCTTCTTTGCGGCTGTGATTACGTGTCTAAACTTTGGTGCATATTTTGGTAAATGGAAATTCTTAAAGGGAGATTCTCTACTTTCTTCCTCCTTGCTGGAATGCAAACATGATTGTTGGATTTGAGCAGCCATATTATGCCAGGAGTTGGGAACCATGCAGGCAGACAGTAGTCCTTAGCACTACAGAGCTCTATACCAAACTGGATTTCTGTGAGACTCCACAAGAAAGTAAGCAGCACAGAGAGTTTCTTTGTGTATTCTTCATTTCCCACACCCCATTATAAGTGCTTTTACTTTAATCTGGAATCAGTTGTACTAATCTACTGCACATACCTAGATTCTATGGATAGCCTATTCCAGGACTGATAACTTTGAGCCCAGATAACTTGCTGTAAGATTTATAAGAACATTTCAAAAATAGTCTTTTGCATATACCAAGTAGTTTTGGTTAGAGAAAACAAAACCTTTGGCATAGCAACTGCATTTGTAGGAAGTTACCTTCTTAAAATTGTTTATCTATGGACAGCTATGCTGCTATTAGTAGGGAATGGCTTCAGGGAAAAGGTTACAGAAGGGTGGAGAGGGCCTGGGCTTTTGGGTTCCAGGGGTACGGAAGTCAGCTGAGCTGAGAGTAGTTCCCAATAGACAGAGTGTCCATGGATCAAGCCCTTTTATGAAGCTGGAGGCACCAGCACTGGTCCAGGATGCGCAGCTGTGAAGTTGTGAGTGTATGTATTTGGTCTTTTTCCTTGTTTGCTGGCATACAGCTCTTAAAATCCTTGGAATCTTCAAAGTGATAAGTGTCTTTTTGTATGCTAACGAGTTAACTAATGGCTGGTAGCCTCTAGGTGGCTTCTGGAGAAGGGGCTCGTCACCAGGAAGATGAAAGCCAGATTAGAGGGTTGGGACATTCAGTCCTACTCTGCAACCACCATGGAGACAGGCTGAAGGTTAAGTTCATCAACAATGGCCAATAATTTCATCAATCATGCCAGTGTCATGAAGCCAGCATAAAAACTCAAAAGGACAGGGCTCAGAGAGTTCCAGTTAGCTGAACATTGGAGGTTCCCTCAAGTGGCATGCCCAGAGGGGGTTATGGCAGCTTCACACCCTTTCCCCATACCTCAACCTTTGCATCTCTTCATCTGTATCCTCTGTAATATCCCTTATAATAAGCCATTAAATATAAGGAAGTATTTCTTTGAGTTCTGTGAGCCACTCTACCACATTAATCGAACCCCACGGGGAAGGTGAGTAAAATTTCCAGTGGAGTAAAATTGCTGATACCATGGCCATCATGTCAATGTTGTTGGAAGCACAAGTAAAACAACCTAGGGCTTGTGATAGGCATTGAAAGTGAGGCTCAGTTGTGTGGGACTGTGTCCTTAGCCTGTGTGATCTGATACTATCTGCAGGTAAATAAAGTCAAAATTGAATTGAATTCGAGGGCACCCAGCTGGTATCCACTGCAGAAGTGATTGCTTGTTTGTTGGTTGGGAGAAATTCCCGCACATCTGGTGTCAAAAGCGTGTTGTGAGAGTAGAGTGGGAGAGACAACAGTTATTTTTTCTCCACAGAACAGCTCATTCGACTTGGCCACACAAAGTGTCCATGGGAGAAGAGGTCCAAATTGAGAGAAAGCTGGGGCAGGAGCACCCCGATCTCTTTCTATCTGTGACTCCCAGTAAAAGGTACTAAAAAGACGACTGCTAAGTAACAATTGCTTTTAATGGAATAACATAATTGTAGGCCCTGTTCTGTTGCTAACTTGGGCACGTCATTTTACTTTGCTAGGGCTCAGTCTTCCAATCCCTATAATGGAACTGAAAATAATATTTACTTCCAGGATGGTATTAGGATGAAATAAGATAATGCATTAAAATATACTTTAAACCTCTAAAATCCTGTATACATTTACATGGTTTAAAGAAAGGGAATTTGTCTATATATTTCTGTGTTTAAAATATGCAATGGTACAAACATTTTTGTGTCTATGGAGCAGTATTCATTTTTTTCACTGTGTAATGGTTATAATTCATTTCATTTCCAGAGACAGGAAACCTAGTAATTTAAGTTAAAGAGACAATGTCTTATGATGATGTAGAGCAATTAAGCGAAAGCTCAGAGAAGTATCCGGAACCAGAGACAAGTCTGTCCTCAAGGTCTCCTTTTATCCTCATGCTTCTCTTCAAATCTCTGTCTTATTTCTCTTATTTCTCTTTCACTTTTCTTTTTTTTTTTTTTTTTTTTTTTTCAAATTTCTTTCCTTGCCTACTCTGGTCTGCATGGTGAAAAATATAGCTAATCCAGTGGTTTCCAATTTTATATTTTATCTCTTACAATCCACAATATATGCATTTCAATTTTAAAGCTGAATTGAATAAAAATTTGATGACCGAATTTGGAACAAGTGCCTACTCCTAAACAAATCAACTCTGGGATCAAGTAACATTGCTGATACCATGACCTTCATGTCAATATTGTCAGAGAATGGGTCATTCCCAGAAAAAGAGGGACCCTGCTACTGTGTTGACAAAATAATAGGAACTCACTAAATATTTAAATTTTTTTGTGCACTAAAATGGTTAAATTTGGTGGTATAATTATGTGTTTATTCCCTGGGACTCAATATACTTAAACAAATTACTACCAGCTAAATTTAATTACAATGTGAGTCCTTGAAACAATGTACAAATCCAGTTTTAAAAAAATCATTGTTAAATTAAGATTTAATTCATATGACATAAAATTGGCCCTTTTAAAGTGAACAGTTCAGTGACATTTAGTACACTCACAATATTGTGTAACCATAACCTCTATCTAATTCCAAAACATTTTCATCACTCCAAAATAAAACCTTGTACCCATTGCCAAGTTAATTGCCATTTCTTCCTACTTTCTGTTTTTATGGATTTATCTACTGTGGATATTTTATTTAAATAGAATCATACAATATATGACCTTGTGTCTGACTTTTTAAATTTACCATTATATTTTCAAGATTCACCCATTTTGTAGCATGCATAAATACTTTGACTTTTTCCATGAATGAATAATATTTCATTGTGTGTGTGTGTGTGTGTGTATTGTTTTTTCATTCCATTCATTGATGGACATTTGGGTTGATTCCAACTTTCGGCTATTGTAAATAATGCTGCTATAATATGCATGTGCAAGTATTTTTTGAGTATCTGTTTTCAATTTTTTGGCTATATACCCAGAAATGAAATTGTTAGAACACATGGTAATTCTATCTTTCCCTTTTTGAGAAACCAGTAAAGTGTTTTACAGAGTAGTGGAATGATTTTACATTCCAAGCAGCAATGTATGAAAGTTCTAATCTCTCTACATCCTTGCTAACACTTGTTGATGTTTGTGTTTCTGATTATAGACACTTTAGTGGGTGTGAAGTATTACTGCATTGTGGTTTGGGTTTGCATTTCCATAGTAACTAATGATGTTGAGAATATTTTCATGTGGTTCCTGGCCATTTGTATCTTTTTTGGATAAATGTATATTTAAGTTCTTTGCCTTTTTTTAATTGGCTATCTTTTTATTTTTGTGTTTTAAGAGTTCTTTATATATTCTGTATAGTAGACCCTTATGAGATACAAGATTTGCAAATATTTTTCCACATTCTGTAGGTTATTTTGACATTCAGATAATATTCTTTGATGCAGAAAAGTTTTTAATTTTGAAGTCTACTTTATTAATTTTTTTCTTTTGTTATTCATGTTTTTGGTGTGGTATCTAAAAAATCATCATCAAATCTAAGCTGATGCAAAATTAACCTATGTTTTCTTCTAAGAGTTTTATAGTTTTAGTTCATATATTCAGATTGTTGACACGTTTTACCTTAATTTCTGTATATGGTGTGAGATGAGTCCAATTTCATTCCCTTGCAGTTGTCATAGTATCATTTGTTAAAAAGTCTATTCTTTCTCCATTGAATGATGTAGAAACAATTGTCAAAAATCAATTGGCCATTGATATATGGGTTTATATCTGGAGTCTCATTTCTATTCCATTAGTCAATATATCTACTCTTATGCCAGTTACACACTGTTTTGATTGCTGTATGTTTTTAGTATTTTTGAAACCAGAAAGCATGTGTCTTCCAACTTTGTTCTTATTGTTCAAGATTGTTTTGATTATTTGGGATGTTTCACAATTAAATAAATTTGAGAATCAACTTTTCAATTTTACAAAACAAGTTGTTAGAATAGCAATAGAGATTGCACCGAATCTGCAAATAACTTTTGGTGGTATTGCCATCTTAACAATATTAAGTCTTTCCATCCATAAACATGGAATGTCTTTTCATTTATTTAGGACTTCTTTAATTTCTTTCAGTAATACTTTATAGTTTCTGGTGTACAAATCTTTCACTTCGTTAGTTAAATTTATTTTATTTTGGATGATATTAAAAGTGGAATTTTAAAACATATATTTTCTTGGATTGTTCATTCCTAGGTTTTAGAAACAGAACTGACTTTTGTGTTGATCAACTTTGCTAGATTTTTTTGTTGGCTCTAATTGTGTGTGTCTCTGTGTGTGTGTGTGTGTGTAGATTTTGAGATTTTATATATGTTACTTTATCATGTCATCATGAAATAGAGATAATTTTACTTTTCTATTTCCAATTTGGATAGCTTTTATTTATTTTTCTTGCCCGATTGTCCTGGCTAGAATTTTCAGTAAAATGCAGAATTGCAGTGGCGAAAGAGGTCATCTTTGTTTTGGACCTACTGTTAGAAAGTTTTCAGGTTTTCACTATTAAGCATGATGTTAGCTGTGACTTGACTTTTTCATAAGTACCCTTCTTCATGTTGAGAAAATTTTCTAAGTGATTTTTTGTTATCATGAAAGGATGTTGGATTTTACAAAATGTGTTTTCTGTGTCAAGTTAGGTGATCTTACGCATTTTTTTCTTTGTTCTATTAATATGGTGTATTACATTGATTAATTTTTTTATATTGAAAAACTCTTACGTTCCTGGAAGAAATCCCATCTGCTCATGGCATTTAATTATTTTAATATGCTATTATATTTGGCTTGCTAGAATTTTGCTGAGAATTTTTGCATTTATATTCAAAAGATATATTAATCTCTAGTTTTATTTCCTTGTGATATCTTTGTCTGGTTTTGGTATAAGGATAATGCTGGCCTTGTACAATGAATTGAGAAGTGCTCCTTCATCTTCTTCTCATATATTTATTTGCCAGAGTTTGAGAAGGATTGGTGTTAATTCCTTTTTAAATATCTTGTAGAATTCACAAGTGAAGCCATCTGGTCCTAGACTTTTCTCTGTTGGGAGGATTTTGATCATTTATTTAATTTATTTACTTGCTATACGTCTGTTTAGATTTTTTATTTCTTCTTAAACCAGTTTTCATAATTTGTTTCTTTCTAGGAATTTGCCCATTTCACTAGGCTATCTAAATTATTAGTATATGGTTGCCATTGTGTTTTCTTATAATTCTTCTATTTCTTTAAGGATGATAGTAATGTCTCATTTTGGTATTTGATTTTAGTTATTTCTGTCTTCTCTCTTCTGTTCTCAGTCTAGCTAAAGGTTTGTTAATGTTGCTGAAAATTTCAAAGAACCAACTTTTAGGTTTGTGGATTCTGTTGTTTTTCTACTTTATTGTGCTTATATTTGCTGTACTTATTATTCTTCTTCTCCTTCTAGCTTAAGTTTAGTTTGCTTTTATTTTCTAGGTTTTTGAGGTGTAAAGTTAGGTTTTCGATTTGATATCCTTCTCCATTAAACCATGCATTTATCTGAATGGGCAAAAAATGGAAAATTCCCTTTGAAACTGGCACAAGACAGGGATGCCCTCTCTCCACCACTCCTATTCAACAGAGGTTGGAAGTTCTGGCTGGGCAATCAGGCAAGAGTACAGCGTAGGAAAAAAATCAAATTGTCCCTGTTTGCAGATAACATGAATTGGTATATTTAGAAAACCCCATCGCCTCACCCAAAATCTCCTAAGCTGATAAGCCAACTTCAAGCCAAGTCTCAGGATACAAAATTAAGGTGCAAAATCACAACATTCTATACACCAAGTAACAGACAAGCAGAGAGCCAAATCACAATGAACTTCCATTCACAATTGCTTTCAAAGAAATAAATACCTAGGAACCAGCTACAAGAGATGTAAGACCTCGTTCAATGAAGAACTACAAACCACTGCTCCAGTGAAAATCAAAGAGGACACATAAACAAATGGAAGAATATACCATGCTCAGGATAGGAAAATCAATAGCGTGAAAATGGCCATACTGCCCAAGGTTGTTTATAGATTCAATGCCATCCCCATCCAAGCTACCAAATGATTTCTCACAGAATTGGAAAAAACTGCTTAAAGTTCATATGGACACCAAAAAAGACTCGCATTGCCCAAGGACAACCTAAGTCAAAGGACAAAGCGGAGGCGCAACGCTACCTGAACTTCAAACTATACCTACAAGGCTACAGAACCAAAACAGCATGGTTCTGTACCAAAAACAGAGATATGAGACCATGGAACAGAACATAGTCCTCAGAATCCTTTCACACTATCTTGCAAACCGAGAGAACAAGAAATGGATCCTTTATTGCGGAAAATTGGCTACCATAATAAAAGCTGAAACTGGATACCGTGATTCCTTACTCTTATATGAAAATTAATTCAAGATGATTAGAGACTAAAGTTAGATAATCTACCCTAGACTAGGTACCATTCAGGCGGCATGGCAAGGCTCATGTCTAAAAACAAAAGCAATGGCAGACAAACCAAAATTGACCAAATGGGATCCTCATTAAATAAAGAGCTTCTGCACAGCAAGAACACAACCAGAGTGACAGAACAACCTACAGAAATAGAAAAATTTTGCAATCTACCATCTGACAAAGGGCCTAATATCCAGAATCTACAAAGAATCAAACAAATATACAAGAAAAAAACAAAACAACCCATAAAAAAGGGGCAAAGGATATGAACAGACATTCTCAAAAGAAGACATCAACAGCCAACAGACACATGAAAAAAATGCTCATCATCACTGGCCATCCAGAGAAATTCAAAATCAAACCACAATAATACCATCTCACACCATTAAATGGCAATCAGTTAAAAAATCAGGAAACACAGGTGTTGGAGAGGATGGGAGAAATAGGACACTTTACACTTGTTGGTGGGGATTGGAAACTAGTTCAACCATTATGAAAACAGTATGGCAATCCTCAAGATCTAGAACTAGAATATAGCATATGACCCAGCCATCCCACTACTGGGTAATATACCCAAGGTATAAATTATTCCTACTACAAGACACATGCACACTATGTTATTGCGGCACTATCACAATAGCAAAGACTGTGGAATCAACCCAAATGGCCATCTGTGACAGACTGATGAAGAAAATGTGGCACAATATAGCACCATGGACATACTAAGCAGCCATAAAAAAAGGATAGTTTGCGTCCCTTTGTAGGGACATGGATGCGAGCTGGAAACCCATCATTCTTAGCAAACTATCACAAGAAGAGAAAACCAAACGCCGCATGTTCCACCTCATAAGGTGGAACTGAACAATGAGATCACCCTGGACACGGGACGGGAACATCACACACTGGGGCCTATCATGGGAGGGGGAGGGGGGAGCGATTGCAATTGGGAGTTATACATGATATTAAATGATGAATTGATGGGTGCTGACGAGTTGGATGGGTAGCACACCAACATGGCAAAAGTATACATATGTCAACCTGCCACATTATGCACATGTACCCTAGAACTTAAAGTATAATAAAAATAAATAATAAATAAAAAAATAAATAAAATAAATAAATAAATAAAATAAAATAAAATAAAATTCTAAAAAAAAACCATGCATTTAAAGTTATACATTTCCTTCTGAGCACTGCTTCACTGTATCCCATTGGTTCTCGTAGGCTGTGTGTTAATGGCCATTTGTCTTGAAATATTTTGCATTTTCTTTTTGATTTATTTCTCTTTTTTTCAACTTGTATTTTAAATACAGTTGGTACATATGCAGGTTTGTTGCATAGGAATATTGCATGATGCTGAGGTTCGGAGTATGATACTATGAGCATAGTAGCCAATAGGTAGTTTTTCAACCCATGTTCCTCCTTTTCTCCTGCTTCTAGTAGTCTGCAGTGTTTATTATTCTCATATTTATGCCCTTGTGTGATCAATGTTCAGCTCCCACTCAAATGATTTATGCAATGAACCACTGTCAAATAGTGGCTATTTAAGAGTGTGTTGTTTAATTTCCATGTATTTGTAAAATTTCCAGTTTTCCCTCTATTAGTGATTCTAGCTACATTATATTGTGGTTAAAGAAGATACTTGGTAGGATTTGAGTTTTTTTAAATTTCTTGAGACTTACCCTTTGGATCTAATGTATGGTCCACCCTGGGGAAAGTTCCACATGTACTTGAGAATAATGTGTATTCTGTTATTGTTGTGTGTAGTATTGTATTTGTCTGTTACATCTAGTTGGCTTATAGTGCTTTTCAAGTCTTCTATTTCTTTATTGATCTTCTGTCTAAATGATTTATCATCTATGTAGATGATCTATCATCCATCTAGATAATTTTTTACCTAGATGATATATCTATTATTAGGGTTGGAGTATTATAGAACTGCCTATTGCTTTCTTCAGCTCTTTCAGGTCTTTTCAAACTTGTTTATGATTTTTTTTTCAGGAAAGAGACCAGTTCTTTTTTTAACCCAGCCTAGGACAAAGCTGAAAAGAGACCAATTATTTGTGCACCTTGCCCCCATATTTCTCATTATATCACTCTCAATATATTTAACATTGATTTTTTTTAATGTGGTAATAGTTTTGTTTTGTTTTAATTTGCCCTTATATTGAGCAAGTAGTTGTTCTTCACTGGTCGAGCTACATAACACAGAATAGCCTTTCCAGCCTTCCAGGTGGATGTATTTCTGCTCTCTATTAATTATTCTCAGTGCAGTAACATAGTCCCGCTTTTAAGAGAGCCAATTCTTAACTTACAGCTTTTCTCACCAGAAAATTCTTGCTCATGATGAGTCAAAAGTAGGCCCTCAGTAAGTTGGTGTTTTAGTCCTAGCTTTAGGTTCTGGTACCACATAAAATAATCATCTTTTAAAAAAATTCCTTCTAAATTCTGAACTTAGGTATTATGGTATAAACATAACCTTTCAAGGACACAGGTGAAGAAAGTATATTGAACTGGCATGAGAAGGAACACAACAATGTCTTTTGTCACTAATAATAAAAAATATTCTACCTTTACCAATGAATTCAGTTAAATACAAGATAAACCATGTTTAGTAATGGTACTTTTCTAGGTAGTAGTAATTAAAAACAAGAAAGGTATATACTCTGACCTTGATAAACTCTTACTCTATTGCAAGAAACAGATAAATGACAGAGAAAAACAACACTATGTGATTAAACTCTGTAATAAACTCAATATTTAACATGTTGCCATGGAGATAAGGATGTAACAGCAATTCTTCCAAGAGAAAGATAGTTAGAAAGAGATTTAAAGAAGAGGTCATAGTCAGGTTGGGTGATCTCAAGTTAGACAAGGAAGGAAAGGGAATTTGGGCAGATAAATCAGGCTGCAAGAAGATATAAAAGTGGGAAAATTCTCAGTGTTCTTTTAGGTGCAATAGGCAGAATAAAGACCACTGTCCCTCAAAGATGCTCATGATCCATTCCACAAAGCTTCTGAATATGTTACCTTATATGACAAAAGGACTGTACAGATATAATTATGATAAAAATCTTAAAATGATAAGATTATCCTGGATTTTCTGTGGACTCCATGTATTTACAAGCATCCTTATAAAATAAGAAAAAAACAGCAAGATAGGATCAGAATTGGAGAAAGATTTAAAAAATGCCATGCTGCTATCTTTGAAGAGGGGGAGATGGGGCCATCTGCCAAAGAATTCAGACAGCATCCAGAGTGTAGAAAAGGAAATTATATATATTCTCCCTTAGGGCCCCAAAAGGAACCCAGCTCTACCTGCACCTTAGTGTTTTTAGTCCAGTGAGACTCATGTTGGACTTCTGACCTGTAGCATAATCAAATAATTATTGTATGTTGTTTTAAGTCACTAAGTGTGTGGCAATTTGCTATAGCAGCATTAGGAAACTAATAGAGTGGGAATAAGAGGATGGCTGCAATGTAGAATGTGCACGTGTGTGTTTATGTGTTGGAGTGTAGAGGAAAGGAAGGTGAGAGATGATGGCAGGGCAAAGGAAGACTGGAATCTTTTGCAAAGGAATTTGATAATAGGTATGGAATTAAGCAGTCTGAAATTTTATCCTTAAAGAAAGTGATCCTGAGAGTATGATCCCATGTATAGAAGCTACCATTTCATTGGCTCATTGGTTTAGTTTTACCTGAGTTTCATATTTAGAAACTATAAATCTTATCTTTCTACCTAGATTAAACTCCAGGTACAAATCTTGGGTTGTGTTTTCACTTTGGCATTCACTGTTATTCCAACACACACACACACACACACACACACACATCCCTCATTACAGTCTCCTGAATACCATTATTTTAGGGCTTATTGAGCATTTTAGGGATGATAAGTGGTAATCTGTTATAAGAAGAAAGCCACAATCTTTCATAAATGCTGTAAAACAAAAAGTATGATTCTGTGAGAGAGATTAATGAGGAGCTCTTCATTAGATTCACTAGATAAAGGTTTCTTTGAGGTCTCTTTGCCTCTCTTCCACCTCTAGCTTCCTGTGTCACTCACATCCTCTGTTTTTATTTCCTCCTTCATCACTTTGGTCGGAGCAAGTGGTCAGAACTATGACAGAGGGGTCAAGAAGGTGCATTAACATTCTGTCTTTATCTTCTTAACCCTAATCCAGCTCATGTACGCATAATTCCGTTGTAAAACAGAAGCCTGGGTATATGCATGACGAAATTCACCAATCATGTTAGTTGTTAAAGAAACTCTCAAAATAGGAAACAGATCACCAAAAATTAGGCCTGGGAGAAGGAAAATACGCGGTACTAGAAGTTCTTGGAAACATAAAAAAGAGGCTTTTTGGATGTCAGCAGGATTTCTCTGGACTTGGAATCATCCCTCTGCTGTGTATAACATTGCAAAATGCAGTAAGAGTTTCACAATCACCGTGTGGTTTGCTGTGAAGTCACTGGCGGCCTCTACTCCCGAAATCACTTCCCAGTGAACACTTTGATCCTCTATGATATCAGTCTCTTGAGCCACTAATTGCTTCCAAGTGAGTTTTGGCTTGCCAAGAGTCTGGGTGGTGTCTCCCATCTGATACAGTTCTTTGCACTTACATATTTGTTTGCTTCCAAATTCCTCTGAACAGTTTATGAACAGAAATCCTCCCAACACACCCGAGCTGAAAGATATGCAATTGTCTTGAAAACAGAGTATCACAGTTCTTTCTTGCTACAGCAGCCAACTCCTGGGGAGATAATACTAAAGACACAAGTTCCTAAAACTTAGTTTTTCATCTCAAGGGAAATAAATATCTACTTCTGTAAGTTTCAAGGTAATTGTATTAGAAAAAATGTGAGAGATGTAAAAATCACTGGAGGAAGGTGGTTATATATAAGTCCCAAAACTTTCACCACTCTAGAGACTTGGAATTCATTCTTTCACTATCACTATCTTTCTTCCTCATGCCTACCTGCAACCAATGATTCTGTTAATTATGCCTCCTGAATTCTGAGTTCTCCAATATGCTGTATTTCTTCTTCCTGCCCTTCTTTCTTCAATATCCCTCCTCTAGGATACACTCATTTTTGATCTCCCCTAGAATTGTGAAGTTTCTCAATTTCTAAACCTTCTTCTATTCATAATTTCAAGTGTCATATTTGTATCTGTTAAACGAGTATACTAATGCTTATTTCTGATGGTGGCTGTAAAGATTACATAAAGCAAACTTCAGTGTATCTGTGAAATCCCCTAAAGTATATCCTGGCATATATAGACTTAGCTCAGTAACTATTTTCTTCCTTCCTAGTTCCTGAGGATCATCTTCCCAAACTCAGCCAGAGTTGCCTTTCCAAGACAGAAATTTGACTATCTCACTACACTTAAAAAATATCAATGGCTTATTGTTGCTCAAGTGATGAAGTTCAAACTGGCATGGCAGGGTTTTTACAAACTGACTCCAGTCTATCTTGCTGTTCCTCTCTGTGCTGACTCTCCATTTGACATCCCCGTTGTAATCACTGCAAGTTATTTATAAACGTCAAACTTGCTCATTTATCTGCACCATGTGCACATGCTGTTCCCTCTGTCTCTAATGAGGGAAATGTCTCATTGCCTTATTTAATGAATTGCCTCTATTGCACCACTGGTTTGCCATCTCATCCTTCTGTCTATCTTCATAACTTCTTCACTTAGCAAATTCACTCATCCTTTAGATCTTCAGGTTTATCTCTCTTCCTATGTCTTCTCAAAACTCTTAAGCTCTGCCAATTGCCCATTATGTTTGCAGTATTTATTATTGCTATGATACTTAGCACATTGAGTTATCCTTACGGGTTTGCATTCTGATTTTTCAACCAGACTGAGAGCTCCTGGTGCACCAGGAACGGTTTTGTTCAACCTTGTTTTATTATAATTTTGATCAGAAAAATAACTGATTACTGGGTAGGACCACTGTCTGTGTGGAGTTTACACATTCTCCCATTGTCTACATGGGTTTTCCCTGGATATTCTGGTTTCTTCTCACATCCCAAAGTTGTGCTATTAGGTTAATTGGCATGTCTACACGGTCCCAGTCTGAGTGAATATGGGTGTGTGTGTGAGGACGCCCTGAGGTAGATTAACATTCTAGCCAGGAATGGCTCCCTCCTTGCACACTTAGCTGCCAGGGATAGGTTCCAGCCACCCATATGACCCTGAACTGGAATAGTGGGTTAGAAAATAAATGAATGAATACAAATTATTGTAAGATAAAAATTCATAAGGTATATAATAGTCATACAAATGCACAACAATAAACAACGAGGGACAAAAAGCACTCAGAGGGCTGTCAGAATTACTGTTTTTGAATTTTGTGGTGGTAGGAGGGAATCCTTAAAAATTTTGTTTTGCAGACATTTATTCCTTGACTTGACCAACCTCCACTAAAACCACTGTTACTCGCTGATTCACCAAAAATGAGGTAAATAATTATCTTTCTCGTTTTTGTTAATCTTTTACAAATGTATGTGTATGTGTAGTTCACATTTATTTCAATGTTTAATATCAAAAGTGTTTTTGGCCTTTATTTAGAAGCTTGGTTATATTTTTGTGACTAGAAATACATCATTGGAACTTAGCTCTTGTTTGTATCAATTAGCCTACAGTAAATCAGTTTTATTATACATTGTTTTGCTAAAAGTTGCCGTTATTAAGAACCTATTAAAGACATTAAGTGAGGACTTACTGTACACATCTTTATTTTATACTACACTTGTTCATTCATTCATTCATCCAATAGAGATTGAGTATCTGTCGTCTATCAAAAAGTATGGTAGGTTGTGTGGAAGATGCATAGATAAATAAAAATAGATCCTGCTGTCAGGAAATTTACAGTATAGTTGGGAACATAGTGAATATTTCACATACCTAGAACAGAAAATGAAAGTGTCAAACAACTTTCGGAAAGAGAAACATAAAGCTCTCCAACTGTTAAAAGAGACACATTGAGTGATCCTTATCAACCAGCAAGTGGTCCTGAGTCCCAACACAGTTTCCATTCAGTCTATTATTGTGCCAGAAACTGATATTCTACTGGCTTAGAGGATGTCAGCCAATACATGGGATATCTTGGCAATAATCTACAGGAAAGTGACAGGAGAGATTTGTTTCAATCCTAGAGAAAGGACGATATCTTATTCATCTTGTTTACCTTTTGGGCTCAGTAAGGTCTGGACCATTGTGAATACTTAAATGTGTCTTTGTTGAAATGGCTTAAATTGTTTATTTAATGAGATCAATGTGTAGTTCTAATGCAAATAATTTAAAGATTTAACTTGCTTTGAATTAGTGACATTGTCAAATTTTAAAAGCACAGCCTTAATGCTCCAGTCTTCATTTGTTCTTTCTTGTGATTATTTTCGTTCATTCATTTAATTATGTATGTATTTGTTTATGCAGTCAGACAATACTCATAAAATTAGCTCTTTTTAATCTCTTTCTTTAATTGTCCTCTCTTTCTCATGGATTCGTTTTTATTCCCAAATAAATTTTAAGCTCTCTTAGGGCAGGGACCTAGCCTCCCTCTTACATTGAGCTAAGTAAATATTCAATAGTAAAAATTTACTTGATAATTTCTGCTCTCCTCTTAACTGTGACAAGCAGCTCATGCCACAAACATCTATTAAAATGAATTCTTATAATAATTAGAATTGACCAGATGGACTCATTTCTGTTTCATCTCCATGGAAACTTTTATTTTGCCTGGCTGTGGATGAGGGAGGTGCATAGTGGGAGATGACCTAACCTTGGAATGACTCTCATTTCAGATTGGAGCATTTACTCAGCAGCTCTGGCATATGTGAAGTACCCAGCACAGGGAACTTTAGAAAATTCATAAATGCAGGTCTTGAGATGCCAGAAGATTAAACAAATGCCAGCTTCACAAGGCCATGCTTTTCCAGCAGAAGAGAGATACAATGTAAACAAAAAACCTGTAGGTAAAAATAAAATTTTGGAATAGAAAGAGAACACAAAAGAAGGATTTAAGACTGACAGAATGGGAGGAGGAGAAAAAACAACAATTCAACATACCAACCAAGCAAAAAGACTGCAGAGAAAGAAGTGAGCCCTTTGCTTCCTGAGTCAAGGGGGCCAGTGACAGAGCATTCAATCCAATCTAACAAATATTTATTAATGGTGCAGTGGAACTAGAGAAAGTGGGTGGGAGAGGAAGGTGGAACTGGGAGTGGGTTTTGACTGTAGGAGTGGGAGATGGGGAAAGAAACATTAGTTATTTACATTGTGCCAACTTTTGTACATATTTAATGCTAGTGAGTACTTACAGCAAAACTTTGAGATAGGCAATGTTATCTTTCATTTAGTAGGTAAGAAAGCCAAGATTTGGGGGTCAGGTAACTTCTCCAATCACATCTACACCATTAGAACCTATTTCCAAATTTATGTGCATCTGATTCCAAAAATCTATATCCTACCCCCTACATTGTTTTATCCCTATGCCTCATTCACAGCAGCGTGATGGAGTCTGAGGATGGGAATATAACAAAGGAAGCAAAGTAGGCCTTATTTTTTAAAGTGTTCTGGACTAACAAGGGAAGAAAGGCATGTAGACAATGAGCCATATCATGTGATAGAATAAAATATGGGCTTGGCTAGATATAAACAATGTACTGAGGATGACAGATAAAAGAGCATTTCATTGATATTTCTGTAAGGGATAGTATGTACTCTCTAGTACTTACTAGATATGATGTTATTGGACCTGAACGCAAACATATTGAATCAAGTTTAATAGGTTAAGAGTTAAGGGACAACCATCATACACAAAGAAGGGGAAGGGATTATAATGCATAGACAGGAATAAAGTTGAAAAAAATGCTTGCAGTTAGATCATGGAAACTCTTGAATACAACCACAGGCGGTTTGAACTCAGTACTTGGCACAATGGAGGTCAACAGGAGATATTAATATTTGGAGAAGGAAGAGAAGTAGTCTGTTGTATTGATATCGAGGGAAAAGCATTATTTAAAAAATAACCATAGCTTACTTTGAGTAGGTGCTATAGAGTTTGGGGAATTATACAAAAATCTTTTCCTTCAAATTCCCATATTTTCTCTTAGCTAGATGGCCTGGAATTTTCTTCCTTTGTATTCGAAATTTGTACTAAGTAATCTAAGAATACAAACTAGAAGTTTTATTAATGCATCGTCTCATGCATCACAAACCCAGAAGAAATGTCATAAACCTCCACATCTTCTCTACCTACCTGTGAAGAGCAATATTTTAATAATGAGTAGTATGGAAAAAGGTGGAGAAGGGGGCCTAGCTATAATGGCGTAGGTTCAGAATCATGACTGTGGTCTTTAGAAACCCTAAAAGGAATAAAGGTAGGCATCCCAGTCCTAGAGAAACTGGAATATCAGGCAGGTAGTTAGGTATGAGACATTTACGAAATTCATACCTTGGATCCACAGTCTAGAACTTAGGGTAAAATTTGGAATAGAATCCAGAGCTTGACTTCCCTGGTAATGGGTGGCCAGGCCATGAGATTATTTTTCTTCTTACAGGGAAAAACTGGTTACAAAGAATGAGATGAGGTAAGCCTGCTAGCAAAGCGGAATAGTTCCAGTTTTAGAGTTGGATAGCCAAGGGATCAGAAAATGTGGCTAATTTGTGCAATACAAAGAGACATCGAAGGTTGTATTTGGGAAAGTCAAAGGTCTATTGGAGTACTTAAATTTGAGAAAAGGCAATGAGCATCAGTTTTTCTAATAGGAATTTCTAATGAAACAACAACAACAACAACAAAACGATATTATGTTGTAAAGTAGGAGGTCGAGCAAAGCTCTCAGTAGCAAATAGATGCAGCCTTGATTACTGTCTTTCGCTTTGACTTGATGTGTTACGTTGATCTAGACAGAAAAGCTGTCTGAATCCTTATTTATTAATATGTGAAATGGTAATAAAAATGACTACTTCATAAACAGATTATGAGGACTTCAATAAAATAGTTTACCTGAAATGAAGATAAGCTCTCTATGACAAGCAGGCTCTAATACAATACCCACCTGCTAGTGTTTATGCCTTTATGTGATCCTCTTCCCTTGGTTGTGGGCTGGTTTGAGAATTTGCTTTTAATTAATTGAATGTGGTGAACTGGCAAGATCTCACTTCCCTGATTAGGTTACATATGATTGTGGCTTCTCTCTTGCTAACAAATTCTTCCTCAATGGTGTGTTGAAGTTAACTATTGCATGAACAGGCCCATGTGGCAAAGAACCAAGAACAACGTTGTCAACCTGTCAGCAGTCAATGAGGAACTTAGACCCCCAATAAAACAGCAAGCAAGGAATGGAATTCTGCCAATAACTAGATGAGTTTAGAAAGCAAATCCTTCCCTGGTTGAGCCTTCTGATGAGACACCAGTCCTAGCTAACACACTGATTACATCCTGTGGTGGTTAATGTTGTGTCAACTTGGCTAGACTGTGGTTCTCAGTGGATTGGCTAAACATCAGTCCAGATGTTGCTGTGAAGGGTTTTTTTAAAATGTGATTAAGATGTAAGTCAGTAGACTGAATAATTATCAACATTCATATAAGTAGACTTTGAGTAAAGTAGATTCTACCCCATAATGTGGGTGGGCTTCATGCAATCAGTTAGAGGCCATAAGAGCAAAGACTGAGGTTGACCCCCAAAGAAAGAATTTTCCTTCAAGATAGCTACATAAAATCCCTGCTTGAGTTTCTAACCTGTTCCCCTGGGGTATGTGGACTAAGATTGCCACATCAACTCTTGCCAGAACTTCCAGACTGCTAGTCTGCCCTACAGAGTTCAGATTTGCCAGTCCCCAAAATCACAGGAGATAATTTCTTAAAATAAATTTATCTCTTTTTCTCTTTAAATATAAAAGACCTTAAATCAGAAAATCTCACTAAGTTATGCCTGATCCACAAAATAATGAAACAATATATATGGGCTATTTTGCCTCTATATTTGTAGTAATTTGCTACACCGTAGCTGTCCATTGAGAGATTTTAAACAACTTGGTTCACATTACATATCCCTTGACTATTGGGAAGTTCCGTGCCCTGTCTAAGCTTTCTGTAACTTCTTAGTGGTGACATATTTACATTCTGCTACTTACTCTTTGTTCCGAGTTCTGGCCTTTAACAAACTACTTTCATTTTCATCTTGGCTCCTATTGATTTGTGATATTCTGTCTGTTTCAAACTAACTAAATATAAAACACAGCCCCTTCCCTGGGCATAATCTCAGAGTCATTCATACCAGTTATTAGTGTGTCTTTATGGTGCTCTGCCATCTGATTTCCCATTGGCCACTTCTGTCTGTGGGCTCCAAGTTTCCATAAGGTTATTTAGGACTTCTGTCTCCCTTTCTGCTCCCTTCAACACAAATTTCCCTCTCACTTCTCTTGTAGAGTTTTATCTGTTTTGAGTCACTCGGCTAAGGTGGTTAATCAAGGCATTTTTCCAGACAAAGAGTTTCATTCCTAAAGGAGACTTTAATGTAAATAGTTAAAATATTTTCTTTACTTTTCTACATATGTAAAACTCCCAGAAGATTGCTGGAAAGAGAGCAAATATTTGACATGTACAGAGTTCCCTTCTTTTCCCTCCTCTCTCATTTTTAATCTGCTATCTCCCAGATAATTATGATGCTTATAAGGCCAGACCAATGAGGTTAGGAAACTGGTATCGCAAAAGGTTTTAGTTTTTTCGACATGAAAAATATTTTCTCAAGTAGAGTTTTCCAAACTGTTTGTGATGAAGGACCAGATTTGCTTTTCCTTTAAAAAAAATGTCAATACATTACAGATGAACACTACAGTAAAACATAATAAAAATGAATGCCAGACTAAGGAACTTAAGTTTTGTTTTCTCTGAATTTCGAAGCACTATTGAAAAGTTTTGCTATAAAAGACACATGGTTAGACCTGTGGTTTAGAGGAATCATTCTAGCAGCAGAGTGGGGGATATATTATGTGTCCTGAGGTCCCTATAGGAGTTAGATGATAGTCCAGGATGAGAGAAAAGAAGGTATATTGGGGGAATTTCAGAAGGTAAAATCGGCAGGATTTCATTCTCATTGAAGAAAGGAAGAAAGACAGATGAAAAGAAAGAAAACCACTGAAAGTAAATGTCAGGATTCTGGACCATGACCCATGGTCACTGCCCGAGACCCAAACTGCCATAAGTCTTTCTTAAATTGCTGCTTGAGCCTCCTAATCAGTCTTCCTGACTTTGCTAATGAATTTTTTTAACTTTAGAAATGAGATTTATTCTAAAATGCAACTCTGATTACATTGCTCTCCTGCTTTAATCCCTCTGTGCTTTCGATTGCCTCCAGGAAAAAGACAAGCCCATTTGCATGGGCAACAAGAACTCGTGGTGATGCCTGGTTATTTCTTTAGACTTACTATGCCTCAATTTCCTCATCTAAATATTAAAAATAAATTAAAAGACTAATGCCTGGACTTCCCAAACAACTGAACACTCCCAATAATCTCTGCTGTTTCTTCAAATCCCACTTAAAAGAACAGTGAAGAGATTTCTCTAAAAGGCATACATTCATGAAGTCAAAAAGAGAAGAAACAATTTCAACAATATTTTGCAATGCTGAAACCCAAATAAGAAAATATGAAGAACCTGAAAAGCAAGCTGATTTATACCACAAAACTCTAGAAAGTCTACAAGTTCAAGAGACCTGACAGATCTTAAAGTGGTCTCAGGATGATTGCCTGAAAACTGTGTCAGAAAACTAGTCATCATCCTGGACTATCATCTAACTCCTATAGGGACCTCAGGATACATAATATATCCTGTACTCTGGTGCTAGAATGATTCCTCTAAACCACAGGTCTAATCATGTGTCTTTTATAGCAAAACTGAAATGTAAATAACTGTATCAGAAAGCTATACCAGACCTTTAGAACTCAGAACTTTAGAACTAGAACTTTAGGACTCTCAAACAACAGGCAACATTCCCTCTTCTACTTCACATAAGAATGGAGGTTTATTTCTGGAGAGGTTAAACCAGAAGGATAGCAGACAAAGGTCACATCAGAGAGCCTAACTGAAAACAGGGAGTTATCCAGAAGTCTAGATACCCTGCAGTGATATTCCTTTCCTTCATGTAGCAGCAACTCAATGGGAGACTGGCCTTAACCATCAAGGAAAGATGAGTGGATTCCTTTATGGGGGTCTTTGGCCAACTAAAGAAAAAAATACATATACATATATATGTATTTTACATATTCATTTTGCATATTTACATATGTATTTTAAATATTTTATATATTTTATGTTTTATATATTTATATTTTACATATTTTACATATGTATTTTACATACATATTTTTTGTACATGTATATGGAAAAATTTTTTGTTATATGTATATGTAATTTGTGTACATATACATATGTATATGTATATGTAATTTGTACATATACATATGTATATGTATATTTCATATATATATGTATTTTTACATATTTATACATATGTATATGTGTGTATATTTTTTTTCTTTAGTTGGCCAAAGACCCCATAAAGGAATCCACTTACCTTTCCTTGATGGTTAAGGCCTGTCTCCCATTGAGTTGCTGCTACATGAAGGAAAGGAATATCACTGCAGAGTGTGTATATATATATATACACACACACACACATACATATGCATATATATACAATCAGTTCCATCAACCAACTCTCATCCCCTCCACCCCTGGTACATTGGTTCAGGTCATCAAACCTCCCTGAGGTGACTATCACTGTGCTTAGCTGGTCCCTCTGCCAAACCCTGCTCACCAGGCTGTAGCCCATAGCAGCCAGAGATCTGTGAAAGTATAAGCTTCACCTTGTTGCTGCTTTGTTCAAGATCTTCCTTTTTTTTTTTTCTCACCAAAAATTAAAGCCTAAGTCTCTTCAAGGTCCACAAGTCTATTTAGATCTGTTCAGGCTATGTCACTCCCTCCACTCAGATTCATGGGCTGAACTGTCCATTGCCCACAAAAGAATACACTTCTCTACAGCACTGTGAGAAATAAATATATATACACACAAATATACACATACACATATGCACACATACATATATACACACATATACATATACACACATACATATATACATACATAAACATGTGGATTTCTCTCAACACAATGAGCAATCCAAGTCACCCTAGAGAGAAAGCAATCAGTTGAAGAGTCCATCCACAGTGAGTTTCAATCAGTCTTTAATATTTGATTATATTCAATCAGTCTTTAAAATGTGATTATAATATTTGATTATAAGGATCATTTGAGAAAATACCTCCGCATGATAAATAGAGATGAAAACAAGCAAACGGAAAAAAAGAGAAAGTAGAAGAGCCGAATGAGAAGGAGGAAGGAGGAGAAAAAGAAGAGGAAAAACAAACAAGTAAGAAAGAAATAGAAAAGGAAAGAGAAAATAAAAGAAGCAGAAAAAAATTTGAAGATAGGTTAATGTTCTCAGAGATGAAATAGCAACGGAAAACTATACAAAAGGGCACTTTCAGAGAATTAAAATGAGTTCTTGAAAACTAAATGTGTAACGGTCAAATGAAAAATGAATAGGAGATTTGGAAGATAAATTGAAAGAAAACTCCCTCCCCCCAAAAATACAAAGAAATGGAAGATAATGGAGACATTTTACGAGATAATCCAGAAAGTAGAATAAAGACAAAGAGGGAAAAGTCGAAGAGTAAGATTAAAAAAAAAAAAAAAAAAAAAACTAAAAACTAAAACATCAATATGACAGGTAAAGGCCTGAATTCTAAGAGTTTCCGAAAATGAAGAATGAAGGCAGTTATGAGGCCTCCACTACTGTCGGACTTGACTTCACATGATTAACAAGTAGAAAATGGAACAAAATTTATAAGACCTGTTTTTATAGTCCTATGTACAATATGTAACACAGGACTGTAATCTTTGAATAAAGAGAAACAAATAAGATTAACCCTGTGATACTCCAAGCTTTCTATCTAGCATTGCATTCCGCTCTGCCTACAAGAAGGCTGTGTTGGTTTGCCAGGGCTATTGTAACAAAATACCACAGACTGGGTGGCTTAAATAACAAAAACCTATTTTTTCACAGTTCTGGAGTTTGGAAGTCCAAAATCAGGTTTAGTTTCTTCTGAGGCTTCTCTGCTTGGCTTGTAAATGCCCACTCTCTCACTGGATTCTCATCTGGTCTTTTTTTCATGCATGTGCATTCCTGGAATCTCCTGTATATCCAAACTTCCTCTTGTAAGGACACCAGTCCAATTGGATAAGGGCCAATCGGTCTTCGAGGTCTATTGGCCTCAATTGGCCTCATTTTAACTTAATTACCTTTTTTTTTTTTTTTTTTCTTTGAGAAGGAGTTTCACTCTTGTCGCCCAGGCTGGAGTACAATGGCGTGATGTTCGCTCACTGCAACCTTTGCCTCCCAGATTCAAGTGATTCTCCTGCCTCAGCCTCCTGAGTAGCTGGGATTACAGGTACCTGCCACCATGCCTGGCTAATTTTTTTTTTTTTTTTTTTTTTTTTAGTAGAGATGGGGTTTCACCATGTTGGCCAGGCTGGTCTGTAACTCCTGATCTCAGGTGATCTGCCCACCTTGGCCTTCCAAAGTGCTGAGATTACAGGCATGAGCCACCATCCCTGGCCAACTTACCTATTAAAGGCCCTACCTTCAAATCCAGTTAGATTCTGATGTACTGGGGATTAGGGCTTTAATATATAAATTTACAGGGAACACAATTCATTCCATAACAAAGGCCAAATCTAATACAAGGTCGACAATCTTACTAAGTTGAAGAGGCAAAGATAAAAGTTCAAGACATTGAGTCCTA
>NW_016803233.1:2073866-2118290 GCF_001698545.2 Rhinopithecus bieti | reverse complement strand
TTTTTAGTAGAGATGGGGTTTCACCATGTTGGCCAGGCTGGTCTGTAACTCCTGATCTCAGGTGATCTGCCCACCTTGGCCTTCCAAAGTGCTGAGATTACAGGCATGAGCCACCATCCCTGGCCAACTTACCTATTAAAGGCCCTACCTTCAAATCCAGTTAGATTCTGATGTACTGGGGATTAGGGCTTTAATATATAAATTTACAGGGAACACAATTCATTCCATAACAAAGGCCAAATCTAATACAAGGTCGACAATCTTACTAAGTTGAAGAGGCAAAGATAAAAGTTCAAGACATTGAGTCCTACAGCTTTTGTGGGACAGAGTACCCAGAAAGAGGATATATATAAAGCAAAAGATATCCTTAAATCTGGCTAGGTATCCCCTTCCTGCCCAGGTGTGGAGTAAGTCTATAAGTCTAGTCTAAACTCTGTTACTCAAAGAAGAAAGTAACTACTAAAAAGCTGTAAAACAAACAATTACCAGAGCTGACAAAGGTTACAAAGTGTTGGACTTCTAAACAGGACCATCAATAGGGAACCCAAAAAAGCTATATCATAGTAGTAGCACAAAACTAGTTCTGTAGTAAAGGAAACCCTAGATCCATCTAAAGAAAATTTAAAAATAAGCTTCAAAATGGCCAAACTACATGCAAAGAACAAAAATGTTTGACAAAATGAGACTCAACATTTGTTAAAAATAAAGAGTCAACAAAATCATACACTACACAATGTAATATTCAATGTGTTAAACACCTAGTCTAAAATTACTAGACATGCAAAGAAGCAGTAAAATGTAATTCATTATCAGGAGAACAATTAACAAAAACAAACTGTTTTATTAATGAAATTACAGCACTGTTGGAATTAGCTGGCAAATAAGAGCTTTATAACTTTATGTTCAATAATTTCAAGGAAAGCATGGACAAGATGATGAGTGAAATGAAAGTCATAAAAAAGAACCCAACAGAACATCTAGAAATAAAAATGAAATATTGGAAATTAAAAAGAATATATATTTGATGGACCTAGCAAATTAAACACTACAGGATTAAGTAAAAGTGAATGCATTGGCATAACAATTAGATGGTATCCAAAATGAAGCATAGAGAAAAAAAATAGTTTTAAGAAAAATGACTTCAGGAATCTGTAACAAATTATTATGCTGTCTAACATACAGGTAATTGGAATATCAAAGATAAAAGGAAGAGAAGTTGCAGGAAAAGCGTTTAAAAATATACTGGCCCAAACTTAAAAAAATATAATGAAGTGTATAAACACATAGATCAAAGAAACTCAACATTCACCAAGAAGGATAATTGAAAGAAAACAAAGCCAAAGTCTATCATTATCAAATTGCTAAAGAAAGAAATCATGAAAATCTTAAAAGTAGCCAGAGTAAAAAACATACACTATATACAAGACAAAGTTAAGACTAATCGCTGAATTCTCATCAGAATAAATTCAAACCAGAAGACAACAGAATCACATTAATGTTTGAAAAAAATAAAGTATCATCAAGATACTATTTCATTTTATGTGAAAATATTCTTCATAAGTGAAAATTAAAACATGACATTTTCAGGCAAACAAAAAACAGAAAATTTATCATCAGTAAAACTGCACTACCAAAAAATATTAAAGAAATTATTCAAGTTGAAAGGATATAATACCACATGCAAGTCTAGATCTATTCAAGGAAACAAAGGATACTAGAAATAGCAAACATGAGGATAAATATTTTTTTTAAAAAATTGTTTTTTTAATGTTTCATATTATAGTTGTAAAAATATATAACAATAGCACAAATGATATGATGGAGAAACGGAAATGTATTGTGTAATATTCTTATATTTCTTGAAATGGCAAATAGCCTTTGAAGATAGTAAAGATCGATTATAACAAGTTAGAGATACATATTGTAAAGCCCAGAGCAACCACTAGAACTTAAAGAGAGATATAGCTAGTAAATCAATAGAGGACAAGAAATGAAATATTAAATATTAGTCAACACAAATAAGGCAGCAAAAGAGAAAAAACAAGAGAACTACAGATAAAACAAATATAAATACTAATGTAATAGCTTTAAATCCAGTCATACTGATAGATATATTACATGCCAATGATCTAAAGAAAGACTCCAACTAAATGCAAAGGCACAACCCAATCATATTCTGTCAACAAGAAACACTCTTTAAATACAAAACATAGATAAGTTAAAATGATGAAAACTTATTCAATGAAAACACTAGTCATAAGGAATACTAAACGGCTATGTTATTATCTTATAAATTAGACTGTAGATCAAATAATATTACTTGTAATTCATTTAGATAATGGCATTTTATAAAGATAAAATAGTTTATCAAGGCACATTCTTAAGTATGTGTGCACTTAGAACAATGGTTCAAAATTTTTAAAGCAAAAACTGACCAAACTGAAAAAAGACATATCCAAAATTGTGGTTACACACCTGAACTCTTTTCTTGGTAGGGATAGAAAAGTAGAAAGGAAATAAGGACAGATGTAGAAGATGTGGGCGATGTTATTATGTAGAGGATGTGGGCAATGTTATTAACCAACCTGATATAACTGATATTTTTAGAGCTCTTCAAGTGTCCATTAACATTCACTAACATTCACCAGGATAGGTCATGTGTTGGGTCATAAAACTGGAATGAATTAATTTAAAGAGGTCAAAAATATACAGAGTATTACTTCTAGCCACAATAGTATAAAATTAAAATACGAGAAAATATATACACATTTTAGAAGACCCCAAATATTTGGAAATTCTAAAAAAATCTAAATGAGTAATAATCCTAAATTAGTTCATAACATTAAATGTTTTTGGTAGAAAACAAAGATAGATTTAAAGTAAATAATCTAAGCTTTCACATTAAGAAGATATAAAAAAGGAAATTCAACCCCAAATAAGTAGAAGGTAAATAATAATTATAAAATCGATGAAATACAAAATGTTAAACAATAGAGAATATAAATAAAACCAAAATGTGTCTTTTAAAAGATTGGCAGTTGGTATACTTCTTAGAAAACTAAAAAGTGAGGGAGAGGACAAATAGTAATAGAGTGAAATGCAGATGAATTAACTTGGTATTTTAAACCCCAGTTGGTCATGATGTATTATTTTTATATTTTGTTAGATTTAATTTGTTAATACCTTGTGAAGGATTTTACTATGAATATCAAATGTCACCTGATGAATATTATGAACAATTCTATGTCAATAAATCTAATAATACAGATAAAATGCATGTATTACCTAAGTGATATAAGTTATCAAAATGGATACAGGAAGAATAGAAAATTTTAATATGTTATATCCATTTTTAAAATACAATTTGTGAACATGAGCCTTTCCACAAAGTAAACTTCAGTCCTGAGTATTTTCATTTGTCAATTTTATTAAACACTTTAAAAAGAAATTATATCCATCTTACAAAATCTCAGATAACGGGAAGGAAGAGACATATTTTAGTGGAATTTTTAGGCCAACATTACCCTAACACTTAAACTGAAAATAAATATTATATAAGAAAAGATAACTACAAACTGATACTTTTCAAGAAGATATAAAGAAAATTCTTCACAAGGTATTAACAAATTAAATCTAATGAAATATAAAAATAATACATCATGACCAACTGGGGTTTATTTTAGAAGTATCAAGTTAATATGACATTTAAAAGTCAAGCAGTGTAGTTCACCATACTAACAGAATAAATCATACGATTATTTCAAGAAATGAAAAAAAAACTATGAAAAAATTCCCAGCAAAATGCATCTAAAAAACCCTACAGCTATCATTATATATTGTGGTTTGTGATTTAATGTTTTCTCTGGAAGAAGAGAAATAAGAAAAGAATGTCCACTATCACTACTTCTATTCAACAGCAAATTAGAGGTCCTGACCATTGTAGTAGTGCATGTAAGAAGAAATAGAAGTTACAAAGATTGGGAATAAATAAATAAAATTATCCTTCTTGTGGACAACATTATCACATACATAAAAAAATTCTAAGGAATGTACAAAAAGTTTTGTGAAGTAAGGTTGTACAACACAATGTCATTACACAAACATCATTTGCCTATTTACAGTATTGGGAGAACAAAAAGGAAGATATAAATAAATGAAGAAATATATCTTGCTCATGAATTGGAATACTTAATATTATCAAGATGTCTGTTTCTTCCAGGTTGATATACAGATTCAATGTGACCCCAATCCAAACCCCGACAGGCTATCTTTAAATAAGTATTGACATGCTGAGGGTGGAGCAAGATGGTTGAATAGATGTCTCCACCAATTATTTCCCCTGTAGGAACACCACATTTTAACACTGTCTACACACAAAAAAGCACTTTCATAAAAGCGCAAATCAAGCGAACACTCAGAGTACCTGGTTTTAATTTCATGTCACTGAAAGAGGAACTACAGAGGCTAGGGAAGAAAGTCTTATATCATCAATGCCACTTCTCCCCACTTCCCAGGCAGTGACTATGTGGCATAGGGAGAGAATTGGTGCACTTGAAAGAAGGAGAGCATAGGAATTGGGGAACTCTGCATTGAACTCAGTGCTGCCCTGCCACAGCAGAAAACAAACCGATGCTGACTCAGCTGGCACCTTTCCACAGAGAAAGCATTTGGACCCCACCTAGACAGAGGTGAAGTGCCCAACCCAGTGGTCAGTATCTGAGTTTCTCAACAAGGCTTGCCACCAGGAGTTAAGTGTTCTGAGGTTCTAAGTGAACTTGAAAGGCAGGGTACCACACGAGGATTCCAATTCTTGAGAAGCTCTGATGCTGTGCTGGGCTTAGAGCCAGTGGACTGGGGCAGTGCCTGACCTAATGAGACATCAGATAGAGGGACTGAAGAAGTTCCATGCCACTCACCCAAAACCCTGTGCAGTGCAGCTCACGGCAACGACAGTGACTGCTTCTTTCTGCTCGAAGAGAGAAAACCGTAAAGAGGATTTTGTCTTGTATCTTAGATACCAGCTCAGCCACAGTAGGAAAGGGCACCAGACAGAGTCATGGGGCCCCCATCCCAGGTTCTAGCTCCTGGACATTTCTAGACACACTCTGGGCCAGAAAGGAACCCACGGCCTTGAAGGGAGGGACCCAGTCCTGGCCATATTCAGCACCCGCTAACTAAAGAGTCTTTGGGCCCTGAATAACCAACAGCAATACGGAGGTAGTGAGAGGTGACAACGTGCTAGCAGCCCTCGCTCTCCGCACCTCCTCGCCTTGGAGTCCACTCTGGCTGCGCTTGAGGAGCCCTTCAGCCCGCCACTGCACTGTGGGATCCCCTCTCTGGGTGGCCGAGGCCAGAGCCGGCTCCCTCTGCTTGCAGGGATGTGTGGAGGGAGAGGCGCAGGTGGGAACTGGGGCTGCCCGCCGGGCACGTCCAGACCAGGGCAAGTTTCCGCGGGTGCGGGCGCCACTGGGCAGCCCTGCACTCAGAGCGGCTAGCTGGTGCTGCTGGCCCAGGGCAGTAAGGGGCTTACCACCTGGGCCAGCAGCTGCGGAGGTTGCTCCGGGTCCCCCAGCAGTGTTGGCCCGCGCGCTGCACTCAAATTCTCAGGGGTCCTTAGCTGCTTCCCCATGGGGCAGGGATCCAGACTGGTGGGGGAGACCTGCCCCTCCTCCCCCACCGTGGGCTCCCGCGAGGCCAGAGCTTCCCTGATGGGCTCCGCTGCCTGCTCCCTGGCGCTGGGTCCCATCTACCGCCCCAAGGCTGAGGAGGGCAGCTCTGCCTGCAGCCCCTGTGCAGGATCCACTAGGTGAAGCCAGCTGGGCTCCTGAGCCTGATGGGGACTTGGAGAACTTTTATATCTAGCCAGAAGATTGTATGTGGACCAATCAGCACTCCGTATCTAGCTCAAAGTTTGTAAATACACCAATCCGTACTCTGTGTCTAGCTCAAGGTTTGTAAATACACCAATTGGTACTCTGTATGTAGCTAACTCTGTGTCTAGCTAACCTAGTGGGGACTTGGAGAACTTTTCCTTCTAGCGCTCTGCCTCTAGCTCAAGGATTGTAAACACACCAATCAGCATTCTGTCAAAATGGACCAATCACCTCTCTGTAAAATGGACCAATCAGCAGGATGTGGGTGGGGTCAGATAAGGGACTAAAAGCCGGCTGCCCAAGCCAATCAGCACAACCCCTTTGGGGTCCCCTTGTGTACTGTGGAAGCTTCCTTCTTTCGCTCTTTGCAAGAAATCTTGCTGCTGCTCACTCTTTGGGTCCAGGCTGCCTTTATGAGCTGTAACACTCACCGCGAAAGTCTGCAGCTTCACTTCTGAAGCCAACCAGACCAGGAACCCACCCCATTGGGAAGAACGAACAACTCCAGATGCGCTGCCTTTAAGAGCTGTAACACTCAGGGCAAAGGTCTGCAGCTTCATTCCTGGCGGTGAGACCACGAACCCACCAGAAGGAAGAAGCTCCAGACACATCTGAACGTCTGAAGGAACAAACTCTGGACACACCATCTTTAAGAACTGTAACACTCACCGCGAGGGTCTGAGGCTTCATTCTTGAAGTCAGTGAGACCAAGAACCCACCAATTCCGGACACGGTAGTATACCATGAGCCTTTCGTAAGACTTACTTAGAGATGTGCTGGTTTCAGGTATCAGGTCAGCCAAAATATGGTAGAGCACCAAGCAGGCTCTTGGGGTCCCTCAATCCTGACCTAGGCTGTTGGAAAGCATTTCTGGACCTTCCCCAGGTCAGAGAAGATCCAACTACCTTGAAGAGGGAGTTGAGGCCTAGCAGCATTAACCATGAACTGACTGAAGAGCCCATGGCGGTTAAGAGAACACAAGTGGTAACCTTCCAGAACTCTGTGTGCCAGTGGTTGTGATGGCCGTGGGGAGAGGCACCACTGCCTGTTTAAAGGAGACAGAAGATTGGAAGAACTTTGCCTTGCAGTTTGAGTGCCAGCTTAGCTGCAGCAGAATAGAATAGCAGGTATATTTCTAAGGTTTTTGATTTCAACTCCTGGCTTCCAGACAAAAACCCTGAACCCACCTAGAGCATAGGGGACTTGTTGCCCTGAAAGGAGGGATATAAACTTGGCTTACTTTACACCTGCTGATTGTAGAGCCTAGTCTAGGGCCTTGAGCGAACACAGATGGTAGCCATGTAGTGGTTACATTAGGCCTTGGGCAGGACTCAGTCCTATGCTGGCTTCAGGTCTGACCCATGGCGGTTCCATTGGCAGTCACCACAGTGGTGCTTGTGTCACCTCACCGTCAGCTCCAGAAGTCTCAGCAAAGGCAGAGAGAGAGACTCAATTATTTTGGGAGAAGGTAAGGGAAGAAAACAAGAGTCTCTGGTAATCCAGAGAATTCTTTCCAATCTTATCCAAGACCACAAGGTGGTACCTCTATGAGCTTGTGAGAACCACAACATTACTGGGTTCAGGGTACAAATCCCTTTGATTACCTGGAAAGTCTTCCCAAGAAAAACAGGCACAAACAAGCCAGATTGTGACGACTACAATACATAACTAACGCTTAAATGCCCAGACACTGACAAATATCTACAAGCATCAAGATCAGCCATGAAAACATGACTTCATCAAACAAACTAAATAAGGCACCAGGAGCCAATCCTGGAGAAGCGGGGATATGTGAACTTTCAAACAGAGAATTTAAAATAGCTGTTTTGAAGAAACTAAAAGAAATTCAAGATAACACAGTGAAAGAATTCAGAATTCTATCAGACACATTTAACAGAAGTTAAAATAATTGAAGAGTGAAGCAGAAATTCTAGAGTTGAGAAATGCGATTGACATACGGAAGAATGCATCAGTCTCTAAATAGCAGAATTGATGAAACAGATGAAAGAATTGGTGAGCTTGAAGACATACTATTTGAAAATACATAGTCAGAGGAGACAAGAGAAAAGAATGCAAAACAGTAAAGCACACCTACAAAATCTAGAAAATTATGTCAAAAGAGCAAATCAAAGCTATTGGCCTTAAAGAGGAGGTAGAGAAAAAGATAGGAGGAGAAAGCTTATTCAAATAGATAATACTAGAGAACTTCTCAAACTTAGAGAAAGATATCAATATTGAAGTACAAGGTTATAGAAGACCAAGCAGATTAAACCCAAAGAAGACTATAACAAGGCATTTAATAATCAAAGTCTCAAAGGTCAAGGATAAAGAAGGAATCCCAAAAGCAATAAGAGAAAACAAACAAATAACATACAATGGAACTACCAAACGTCTGGCAGTAGGCTTTCAGTGGAAACCTTACAGGCCGGAGTGAGTGGAATGACATATTTGAAGTGCTAAAGAAAACAAACATTTACCCTAGAATAGAATACTTGGTGACAATGTCCTTCAAACTTAAAGGCTAAATAAAGGCTTTCCTAGACAAATGAAAGCTGAGGGATTTCAACAATATCAGATCTGTCCTACAAAACATGCTAAAGGGAGTTCTCCAATCAGAAAGGAAAGGATGTGAGTGTGCAATAAGGAATAATCTGAAGGTATGAAACTCACTGGTAATAGTAAGCATGCATAAAAACAAAAATTATTATAATATTGTAATCATGGTGTGTAAATTACTCTTAAGTAGTAAGACTAAATTATGAACCAATAAAAAATAACAACTATAAGTTTTCAAAACATAGACACTATAATAAGATGTAAAGAGGAACAACAGAGAGTTAAAAGGCAGGGAGACAAAATTAAAGTTGAGGGTTTTTATTAGTTTTCTTTTGCTTGTTTGTTTATGCAATCCATTTTTGTCATCAGTATAAAATAACAAGTTATGGCAGGGCATGGTGGCTCATGCCTATAATCCCAGCACTTTGGGAGGCTGAGGCTGGTGGATCACCTGAGGTCAGGAGCTTGAGACAAGCCTGGCCAACATGGTGAAACCCAGTCTCTACTAAAAATACAAAAACTAGCAAGGCGTGGTGCTGGGCACCTGTAATCCCACCTATTCGCGAGGCTGAGGCAGGAGAATCACTTGAACCTGGGAGGCAGCGGTTGCAGTGAGCCAAGATCGCACCATTATACTCCAGCTTGGGTGACAAGAGTGAAACGGTCTCAAAATAAATAAATAAAATAACAAGTTTTAAGATAGTATTTGCAAGCCTTATGGTAATCTCAAATCAAAAAATATACAAGGTATACACAAAAATTAAAGGCAAGAAATTAAAACATACTATCAGAGAAAATTATCTTTACTAAAAGAAGGCCAACAGGGAAAGAAAAAGAAAGAGAAGTCCAGAAAACAATAACAAAATGAGAGAAGTAAGTCTTTACCTAGTAATAATAACACTGAATATTCATTACCTAAATTCTCCAATAAAAAGACATACAGTGGATAAATAAATAAAAATAAACAAGACACAGTGTCCTGTTGCCTACAAGAAACATATTTCACCTACAAAGATACAAATAGACTGAAAATAAACAGACGGAAAATGATATTTCATGCAAATGAAAGCCAAAAAAGAGTAGGAGAAGGTATACTTATATCAGACAAAATAGACTTCAAGAAAAAACTGAAAGGAGAGAAAAAGAAAGTCATTAAATAATAATAAAGGGGTTAATTATTCAACAGATACAACAACTGTAAATATATATGCACCCAACACTGAAGCACCCAGATTTATAAAGCAAATATTATTAGAGCTGAAAACAGAAATAGATCTCAATACAGTAACAGCTGGAGACTTCAACATCCTGCTTTCAGAATTGGACAGATCTTCCAGACAGAAAATCAACAAGAAAACATCGGACTTAAACTGCACTATAGAACAAAAGGACCTAATAGAGATTTACAAAACATTTCCTGCAGAATACACATTCTTTTCCTTAGCACAGAAATTATTCTCAAAAATAAACCATGTTAGGTCCCAAAGCAAGTCTTAAAAGATTCCAAAAAATTAAATAATATCAACATCTTCTCTGACCACAGTGAAATAAAACTAGTGATCAATAACAACAGGAAACTTGGAAACTATATAATCACATGGTGAATAAACAATATGCCCCTGAATGACCAGTGGGTCAATGAAGAAATTAAGAATAAAGCTGAAAAATTTCTTGAAACAAATGATAATGGAAACACAACATAACAAAACCTATGGGATATAGCAAAAGCAGTAATAAGAGGGCAATATATAGCTATAAGTGCCCATATCAAAAAAGAAAAACAAACTTTAAATAACCTATTGTTGCATCTTAAAGGACTAAAAAAAACAAGATCTAACCAAACTCATAATTAGTAGAAGTAAAGAAATAATAGTGCCGGGCGCAGTGGCTCATGCCTGTAATCCCAGCACTTTGGGAGGCCGAGGTGGGTGGATCACAAGGTTGGGAGATCGAGACCATCCTGGCTACCACAGTGGAACCCCATCTCTATTAAAAAAAAATACAAAAAATTAGGCGGGCGTGGTGGCAGGAGCCTGTAGTCCTGGCTACTTGGGAGGCTGAGGCAGGAGAATGGTGTGAACCCAGGAGGTGGAGCTTGCAGTGAGCCAAGATAGTGCCACTGCACTCCAGCCTGGGCAACAGAGTGAGACTCCATCTCAAAAAAAAAAAAAGAGAGAGAGAGAAAAAAAAGGAAATAATAAAGATCAGAGTGCAAATGAATAAAATTGAAATGAAGAAAACAAAACAAAAGATTGATGCAATGAAAATTTTTTTTTTTGAAAAGATAAAGTTGACATATAATTAGCCAGAATAACTTAGATGAAAAGAAAGAAAACCCAAATAAATAAAATAAGAGATGAAAAAGGAGACATGACAACTAATAACACAGAATTTTAAAGGAGCATTAGTGGCTACTATAGGTAACTATATACCAATAAATTGGAAAATCTAAAGGAAATGGATACATTTCTAGACACATACAACCTACCAAGATTGAGCCATGAAGAAATTCAATACCTGAACAGACTAATAACGAGTAATGGGTTTGAAGCTGGAATAAAAAGTCTCCCAGTAAAGAAAAGTCTGGGACCTGGTGGCCTCACTGCTGAATTCTATCAAACATTTAAAGAAGAACTAATACCAATCCTACTCAAACTCTTCTGAAAAATAGAGGAGGAAATACTTTCAAACTCATTCCATTAGGCCAATATTACCCTGATACCAAAACCAGACAAAGACATATAAAAAAATAATAATAAGAGAAAACTACAGGCTAATATCCCTGATGCATACTGATGCAAAAATTATCAACAAATATTAGCAAATCAAATTCAACAATATAGTAAAAAGACCATTTATCATGATCAAGTGGGATTTATCTCAGGAATGCAAGGATGGTTCAGCATATACAAATTAATCAATGTGATACATAGTATCAACAGAATGAAAGACAAAATCCATGTGATCATTTCAATTGATGCTGAAAAAGCATTTGATAAAATTCAACATCATTTTATGAAAAAAATCCTCAAAAAACTGGGTGCAGAAGAAACATACCTCAATATAATAAAAGTCATACACAACAGACCCACAGCTAGTATCATACTGAATAGGGAAAATGGAAAGCCTTTCCTTTAAGATCTGAAACAAGACAAGAATGCCTACTCTACCACTGTTATTTAACCTAGTACCGAAAGTCCTAGTTAGAGGATTCAGACAAGAGAAAGAAATAAAGGTCATTCAAATTGGAAAACAGGAAGTCAAATTATCCTTGTTTGAAGATAATGTGATTTTACATTTGGACAAACCTAAAGACTCCATCTGAGCAACGTGGTGAAACCCCGACTCTACTAAAATACAAAAAATTAGCTGGGCATGGTGGTGCCTGCCTGTAATCCCAGCTACTCAGGAGGATGAGACAGGAGAATTGCTTGAACTCAGGAGGTGGAGGTTGCAGTGAGCCAAGATCACACCACTGCACTCCAGCCTGGGCAACAGAGAGAGACTTTGTCTCAAAAAAAAAAAAAAAAAAAAAAAAAAAAAAAAAAAAAAAATAGAACTGATAAATTCAAAAAAGTTGCAAGATACAAAATGCACATAGAAAAATCAGTACTACTTCTATATGCCAACATTGAACAATCTGAAAAAAAAAATCAGTTTGTAATCCCATTTACAATAATCATGAATCAAATTAAATACCCAGGAATTAATTTAACCAAATAAGTGCAAGATCTCAAAAATGAAAACTATAAAACACTAATGAAAGAAATTGAAGAAGGCAAAAATGTTGAAGGATATTTCATGTTCGTGAATTGAAAGAATCAGTATTGTTAAATGTCCATACTACCCAAAAGAATCTACAGATTCAATGCAATACCTACCAAAATACTAATGACATTCTTCACATAAATTAAAAAAAAATCCAAAAATTATACAAACCACAAAAGACCATGAATAACCAATGTTATCCTGAGCAAAAAAAAAAAAAAAAAAAAAAAAAAAAAAAAATCCCAGAACAGGATGAATCATATCACCTGATTTCAAATTATACTGCAGAACTATAGTAACAAAACAGGATGGTACTGGCCTAAAACAGAAACATAGACCAGTGGATCAGAATAGAGAACCCAGAAACAAGTGCATACATTTACAGTGAACTCATTTTTGACAAAGATGTCAAGTATATATATATTGGGGAAAAGACAGTCTCTTCAATAAATGGTACCGGAAAACTGGATGTCTATATGCAGAAGAATGAAACTAGACCCCAATCTCTTTCCATATAAAAAAAAATCAAATGAAAATGAATTAAAAATTTTTACCCAAGACCTCAAACTATGAAACTACTACAAGTAAACATTAGGGAACCTCTCCAGTACATTAGTCTGAGGAAATATTTCTCCAGTAATAACCTAAAAGCATAAGCACCTAAAGTAAAAATGAAAAGATAGGACTAAATCAAGCTAAAAAGCTCCTGCACAACAAAGGAAACAATCAACAAAATGAAGAGGGAACCTACAGTCATGAAAGAAATGAGATTCCATCATTTGCAACAACATGGATGAAACTGGAATTCGTTAAGTAAAATCAATCAGGAACAAAAAGACAAACTTCACATGTTCTCACTTATTTGTGGGAGCTAAAAATTAAAATGAGCTGATTTTTTTGAGGAAGATGGTGGTGAATAGGAGAGAGGGTTAATGTGCAGCTTCCATCTGGATGGCCAGAACAGTGTATGGAGACTCACGCTGTGAACATTTGCTCCAAGAACCACTGCAAGAATGCATGAGGAAGACTGAATGAATTCACAGACCCTTTGAAAGAAATGTCATGCTGTTGCAAATTCCGTGAGACAAGACAAAAACTGAGTTCCCAAAGTGTGAGAGGGGAAAACCTGCCTCAGAACACACATCCTCACTGGGGAATCTGAAAATCCAGATCACAGGAGAAGGATTTAACCTTACCCAGAGCTGAAATGAATTTGGGGAGCTGCACAAAGTATAAAAGCAGAAGCAGCAGCACGAAAAGCCTTGTAGGCATTCTAGGTCCCCAGTTCAAGCCCAGGGAAGCCATTCCTGACTATATCCCACAGGGGCCCTTGGAGAAGGCAGCCAGCAAAATTAAAGTGGGGTCACAGTGTGGAAGAAGCTTCCAATTGAAATATGTGATCATTTCAACTGGGCATGAATTTTCTTGAGCAGAATCCAGAAGCAAATAGGAACTGCTGCAGACGTGAGTGCAGGAGTCCACTGCCTACATTGTGGGCAGATAGGGAGGGAGAGGCCTAAAAGCTATGCTTGCTTTCTTAGCAGGGAAGCTTACTGTCTGGGGGAAGGTCTGAGTGGGGCACTGTGGGAGCAAGGCTTCTTGCTAACCATGTAGGAGCTGGGTGAGGACTTTCATTAGCAACTATCCCCTACTTCCCTGGCAAACGACGTCACAGTAGAGGCAGCCATAATCCCCTCCAGAACTTAACCCTATTCGCCTGAGAGCCACCCCCCTACTTCCACAGTGGCAATAGCAAGCCCTACCCAAGGAGAGTCTGAGGCCAAACCTGCCCAACTCTGCTCCCACCTGATAGTATTTCTCTACCCACCCTAGTAGATGAACACAAAACAAATAAACTCTTTGGGGTCTTATGACCAATCACTTGAGAAACGAGAATACTTAACCTGGCCAACTTAAGCTTAGATAGATCCCCCTACTTCTACCGCAGCTGGTGCTCTCTTGAAGAGTCACCTCCTGGCTGGAGGCCAACCAACCTACACCATTACAGCATCTCATGACAGAATAACCCTTCTCCCAGGAAGGAGAAAACAACAACTAATTCTACTGCCTGCAACATCCTGGCTAACCAGAGGCCCTGAGTCTGTCTGTGTGACAGCTTCACTGCTAGCATAGCCAGCATTCAAGAAAGCCAGTGGACTAAACATATCTACAGCCAAGGACTCTCATAGAGTCTATTTCACTCCACTGCCACCTCCACCAGAGCAGGTGCTGGTATCCATGGCTGGGACACCTGAAGACAGATCATATCACAGGACTGTTTGCAGACATTCTCCAGCACCAGCCCACAACTCAGTTGTCCTGCTGAATGGCTAGACCTAGAAGAGCAATAACAATGACTGAAATCTGGCACTCCAGAAGACCCATCCCTAGGGGAAGGGGAAGGGTACCACATCAAGGGATCATCCCATGGGACAAAATAATGTAAAGAGCAGGCCTTGAGTTCCAGGCCTTTCCACTTAAATAGTCTACCCAAATGAGAAGGAACTAGAAAAATACTCCAGTAATATGACAAAACAGGGATTTATGAGACCCCTCAAAAGATAAAGATTACTCTAGCTCCCCAGTAATGGATCCAAACCAAGGAGAAATCTCTGAGTTGTCAGATAAAGAATTCAGAAGGTTGATTATTAAGCTACTCAAGGAGAAAATGAAAACCAACTTAAATAAATTTTAAAATACAGAATATGGTTGAAAATTCTGCAGAGAAATAGATATAAAGAAAAAAAATCAGAACTTCAGGAAATAAAAGGCACACTTAGAGAAATACAAAATGCACTGAAAAGTTTCAACAATAGACCACAACAAGTAGAACTTCAGAGTTTAAAGAGAAGGCCTTCACATTAATCCAATCAGACAAAGACAAAGTAAAAAGAATTTTTAAATATGAACAAACCCTTCAAGAAACTTAGGATTATGTTAAATAGTCAAACATAAGAATAATTGGTGTTCCTGAGGAGAAGAGAAATCTAAAGGTTTGGAAAACTTAGTTGAGGGAATAATTGAGGGAAACTTCCCTTGCCTTGCTAGAGATCTAGACATCTAAGTACCAGACTTTCAAAGAACACTGAGGAAATGGATCACATAAAGATAATCACTTAGGCACATAAATCATCAGGTTACCTTAAGTCAAGATGAAGGGAAGAATCATAAGAGCTGTGAGACAAAAGCATCAGGTAACTTATAAAGGAAAACCTATCAGATTAACAGCAGGTTTCTCAGCAGGAATCTTACAAGCCAGCCAAGAATTTTGCATTTGTCAATCTAAGCTTCTTAAACGAAGGAGAGATAAAATCTTTTTTAGATGAACAAATCTGAGAGAATTCACCAATACCAAGCCAGCAATATAAGAAATGCCAAAAGAACTTCTAAATCTTGAAATAAAACCTTGAAATACACCAAAATAGAACTTCCTTAAAGCATAAACCTTATGGGGCCTATGAAACAACAACACAATGAAAAAACAAGGCATTGAATCACAACTAGCATGATGAATAGAATGGTACCTTATATCTCAATACCAATGTTGAATGTAAATGGCCTAAAGACTCCACCCAAAACAAGCTTGTCTAACTCGCAGCTTGCGGGCTGCATGTGGCTCAGGATGGCTTTGAATGTAGCCCAACAAAAATCCATAAACTTTCTTAAAACATTGTAAGATATTTTTGTATTTTTTTTTTCTTTTTTAGCTCATCAGCTATTGTTAGTATTAGTGCATTTTATGTGTGGCCCAAGACAATTCTTCTTCCAACGTGACCCAGGGAAGTCAAAAGATTAGACACCAGGCCGGGCGCGGTGGCTCAAGCCTGTAATCCCAGCACTTTGGGAGGCCGAGACTTGCAGATCACGAGGTCAGGAGATCGAGACCATCCTGGCTAACACGGTGAAACCCCGTCTCTACTAAAAAAATACAAAAAACTAGCCGGGCGATGTGGCGGGCGCCTGTAGTCCCAGCTACTCAGGAGGCTGAGGCAGGAGAATGGCGTGAACCCGGGAGGCGGAGCTTGCAGTGAGCTGAGATCTGGCCACTGCATTCCAGCCTGGGCCGCAGAGTGAGACTCCGTCTCAAAAAAAAAAAAAGATTAGACACCCTGACTTAAAAGATACAGATGGGCAGAATGCATAAAAATTCACCAGGCAAATATCTGCTGTCCTCAAGAGACTCACCTAATATTGAAGGATTCACATAAACTTAAGGTAAAGAGATTGAAAAAGATATTTCACACAAATGAAAACTAACAGCAAGCAGAAGTAGCTATTCTTAAATCAGACAGACCAGACTTTAAAGAAACAACAGTTAAAAAAAAAAAAAAAAACAAGGCAAAGAGGGACATTATGTAATGATAAAGGGATTAGTCCAACAGGAAAATATCACAATCCTAAATACTTATGCACCTAACACTGGAGCTTCCAAATTCATAAGACGAATACTCTTAGACCTAAGAAATGAGATAGATGGCAATGCAATAACAGTAGGGTACTTTAATACTCCACTATCAGCACTAGACAGGCCATCAAGACAAAGTTAACAAAGTAATAATGGACATAAACTATACCCTAGAACAAATGGACTTAGCAGGTACTTGCAGAACATTCTACCTAACAGCTGCAGAATATACATTCTTTTCATCAGCACATGAAACATTCTCCAAGACAGACCATATGAAAGATCACAAAACAAGTCTCAATAAATTTAAGAAAATCAAAACTATATCAAGTATACTCTTAGATCACAATGGAATAAAACTGGAAATTAACTCCAAAAGGAACCCTCAAAACTATACAAATACATGGAAATTAATCTGCTCTTGAATAATCTTTGGGTTGACAATAAAAGTAAGATGGAAATTTAAAAATTATTTGAACTGAGTGATAATGGTGACACAACTTATCAGAATCTCTGGGATACAGCAAAAGCAGTGCTAAGAGGAAATTTCATAGCATTAAAGGCCTACATCAGAAAGTCTGAAAGAGCATGAATAGACAAGTTAAGGTCACCTCTCAAGGAACTAGAGAAACAAGAACAAACCAATCCCAAATGCAGCAGAATAAAAGAAATAACAAAGATCAGAGCAGAACTAAATGAAATTGAAACAAAAACAACACAAATAATATATGAAATAAAAAGATTTTTTTAAAAGATAAACAAAATTGATAGAGCATTAGCGAGATTAACAAAGAAAAGAAGAGAGAAGACAGTCTATAGTGTTCTTTTAGTGTTATGTCCTTTCCTGGTTTTGCTATTAGGGTGACACTGGCTTCATAGTATGATTTAGGGAGGATTCTCTCTTTCTCTATCTTTTGGAATAGTTTCAGTAATATTGTAGCAATTCTTCTTTGAATACCTGGTAGGATTCAGCTGTGAATCCATTTGGTCCTGGCCTTTTTTTCTTCTTGGCAAATTTTTTATTACTGTTTCAATTGTACTACTTGTTATTGGTCTGTTCAGAGTTTGTTGAGGATTTTTGCATCTATGTGCATCAGGAATATTAGTCTGTTGTTTTCTTTTTTTGTTATGTTCTCCAGCATATCAAAAAGATAACACACCATAATCAAGTGGGTTTCATACCAGGGAGGCAGGGATGATTAAACATATGCAAGTCAATAAATATAATACAACAAATAAGCAGAATTAAAAACAAAGATCATATGATCATCTCAATGGAAGCAGAAAAAGCATTTGACAAAATCCAGCATCCCATTATTATTAACAGCCTCAGCAAATTGGCATAGAAGGGACATACCTCAAGGTAATAAAAGCCATGTATGACAAACCCACAGCCAACATTATGCTGAATAGGGAAAACTTGAAAGCGTTCTCCCTGAGAACTGGAACAAAACAAGGATGCAACTTTTACCACTTATGTTCAGCATAGTTCTGGAAGTTCTATCCAGAGCAATCATGAAAAGAAAAGAAATAAACGGTATTCCAGATCAGTAAAGAGGAAGTCAACCTGTCGCTGTTTGCTGATGATATGGTTACATACCTAGAAAACCTAAAGACTCATCCAAAAAGCTCCTAGATGTGATAAATACATTTAGCAACATTTCAGGATAAAAAGTCAATGTGCACAAATCAGTAGCACTGCTACACACCAAAAACAACCAATCTGAGAATCAAGTCAAGAGCTTAAGGCTTTTTATAACAGATGCAAAGATAAAGTGAAATACTTAACAATTTACCTAACCAAGGAGGTGAAAGAGCTCTACAAGGAAATTTAAAATTTCCCATGCTCATTGACGGGTAAAATCAATACTGTGAAAATGACTATACTGCCAAAAGCTATCTACAGATTCAATGCAATTTCCATCAAAAAGGCATCATCATTCTACAGAGAACTAGAAAAAATAATTTTAAAATTCATATGGAACCAAAAATGAGCCCATATAGCCAAAGCAAATCTAAGCAAAAAGAACAGATCAGGAGGCATCACATTACCCAACTTCAAACTGTACTACAAGGCTGAAGTTACCAAAACAGCATGATACTGCTATAAAAATAGACGCATAGACCACTGGAACAGAATACCGAACCCTGAAATAAAGCCAAATACTTAAAACCAACGGATATTAGACAAAGCAAACAAAAATATAAAATGAGGAAAGTACATCCTATACAATAAACGGTGCTGGGATAATTGGCAAGCCACATGTAGAAGAATGAAACTAGATTTTCATCTCTCACCTTATACAAAAATCTACTCAAACGATGGATCAAAGACTTACATCTAATACCTGAAACCATAAAAATTCTAAAAGACATCAGAAAAACTCATCTAGACATTGGCTTAGGCAAAGAGCCCATGAACGAAGAACCCAAAAGCAAACACAACAAAAGCAAAAATAAATAGATGGGACCTAATTAAATTATAAAGCTTCTGCACAGCAAAAGAAATAATCAGTAGGGTAAACAGGCAACCCACAGAGTGGGATAAAATATTTGCAAACTATGCATCCAACAATAGACATTTCTCAAAAAAAGATATACAAATGACCAACAAACACATTTTAAAAAAATGCTCAATATCACTAATTATCATAGAAATGCAAGTTAAAACCGCAATGAGATACCACCTTACTTTTGCAAGAATGGTCATAATTAACAAATAAAAAAATAAAAATGTTGGCATAGATATGGTGAAGAGGGGAACACTTTTACACTGTTGGTGGGAATGTAAACTAGTACAAACACTACGGAAAACAGTGTGGAGATTCCTTAAAGAACTAAAAGTAGAACTACCATTTGTTCTAGCAATCCCACTGCTGGATATCTACCCAGAGGAAAAGAAGTCATTATGTGAAAAAGACACTAGCACACGCACACACATGTTTATAATGGCACAATTTGCAATTGCAAAAATATAGAACCAGCCCAAATGCCCATGACCAATGAGTGGATAAAGAAAATGTGATATATATCACATGTATGTGTGTGTGGATAAAGAAAATGTGATATAGATCGTGTGTGTGTGTGTGTGTGTGTGTGTGTGTTAGATACACACACCATGGAATACTACTCAGTCATAAAAAGGAATAAAATAATGGCATTTGCAGCAACCTGGATGGAATTGGAGAACATTATTCTAAGTGAAGTAACTCAGAAATGGAAAACCAAATATTGTATGTTCTCACTTATAAGTGGGAGATAGATATATATTAATATAAAAATATCTAAAATGCCCTCAGCACAGTGCATGGTATGTAGAAGATTCTTAATAATTGTGTACAAAATAAATGCCTAGATGTGTCTATTGGTCCCTTATGTCCACTGATTCTCATTTATCCTGAGTGTGTAGATGCTTACATTGAGAAAAGGATTATAAACAGCTTCTTTAAAGCTGCAATCTACCTTTTTCTCCAATAAGACACTTCTCTTGATCTGAAGCAAAGGCTGGGTAGGGGGACCTACTGGAAACTAATGCAGTTGCTGGAGCAGCAATTAACCTACTATACAAGGAGAGAGGCCTCAGGGCTCAAAGCAGGGAGTTAATAAGATGAAATGTGGTTAATAGATAGGGACTCAAGAACAACAGCCTTCTTAATGCAAAGAAACGTCCTGAATGTAAGCTCAGAGTGGAATGGCCCAAAAGCTGTCAGTGATCTGAAGCACAGATAGGAAAGAGGCTTTGGCTGGACCAGTGTAGAGCTCAATCTTCCCAGGTTAATGGCCCTGCATGAGCAGAGCTGTACTGCCAGAGCCAGAAGGGGCCTTCTGAAGCTCCCTGATCAACTTCTGTTTAACAGGTATGAAAATGAAGACCTAAAGATAGAGACTTACCCATTGGTGTGTAGGTATGTGGAATCAGAATTGTTTCCAGAGTACCTAATTTGATCCTTAAACCATGCAGAGTTTAGGGGTACTGACCCCCTGCACAGCCAAAAATTCACATATAGCATTTAACTCATCAGAAACGTAATTACTGATAGCCTACTGTTGATTGGAAGTCCTACCAATAACTTATGCAGTTGATTAATACATGTTTGATGTATTATATGCATTATATACTGTAGTCTTACAAGAAAGTAAGCTAGAGAAAAGAAAATGTTATTAAGAAAATCATAAGGAAAAGAAAATATATTTACTATTCATTAAGTGCAATTAGATCATCATAAAGTTCTCTATCCTGGTCTTCAGGTTAAGGAGGCTAGGGAAGAGAAGGTGCTGGTCTTGTTATCTCAGGAGTGGCAGAGGCAGAAGAAAAGCTGTGCGTGAGTGTAACCCGACAGTTCAAACTTCTGTTGTTCAAAAGTCAACTGTGTTTGCTTGTTTAGTACAAATGAAAATCAAACCATTTCAGAGCTAGATGCATAGGCTCTGAAAATAAGCTCAATTTATGATGAGAGACCTGTTCTTTTGACTTTTCTCTGCTGTGAACTGAACTGTGGCTCCCTTTGAAGAATGAGGGCATGAGTTGCTGGTGCTAAATAAGAAAATAAACTATTGGTATGGTGCCTCAGGGGATTTCAACCAGCCTTTCCAGAATTGTGGCAGTGACATTTTGCCCATCAAAGGTCATGTATCCTGGTGCTCAAGAGCCACTGGCCTGAGCTAACTTTAAGGTGACACAAGCTGTGTGGTTTTTAGGGTCTCAGTCTACTCCAAATATAAGACTGCATTGTTCTGTGTGGTCATAGGTGTCATCTGGCTATTTATAGTCTATTGCTGTAATTAAGACCTAATTCTTGTACTTTGTTATAAACATCACACATTTATGTATAAACTTCAACATACACACTCAACTGCTCATGCACCTTATCACATCTAATGGGTACTATACATGGCTGAAGCCCTACTCAACTCTTGCCAGACACCTGTTTATTTTAGAAAATGGTAGCCTTGGTGTGGTTACAAAAAATGCTGTGTTACATCTTGAGGACAGTAATTGCATCATTTTCCTAAATTTCATTAAGAGGATTATCCAAGTGATCCTTTGTAGGAGAAAGAATTGCAGGAGTTTCTTTTTTCTTTTTTTTTTTTTTTAAATAAAAAGCTGGATATTGTTGCAATAGATGACAGCATAAGGCACCATGGTAAATTAAAAATATTGGTAAACTACAAATACCCCTGGATTAAGAATCAGGAGATATTTAAGAAGGGCTGGCATAGGTGTTCCCTAACACCCATTGCTTATTAAGTACCTGTTATGTGTTCAGCACCTGTTATATGCAGTTATAAACTTTAAGCAACATAAAGATAGGTGGCATCTATTTTATTTACTTTTTATATCAGTGCTCATCACAGTACCTGACACAGTTTAGAAGTTCAACAATAGCTTCTAGAATAATTTTCAGGATAAGTGAATGAACAAGAGGAGGTACTATTTTTAATTTTATTTTTTTAAGTGGGAAATTAGGCTTAAAGACGTTAGATAACTTGCTCAAATTTACACAACTGTTGTGTAGAAAAGCTTAGGATTTAATAATGAATGATCTCTTTGATTCTACAATATATTATATTCCCTATGCCATGGACTTTTACTCAACAGATAGATAATAATTTAGATATCTCTTAGTCTAGGGGAAGTTTGGTAGAATTGAAATGCAATGTAGAGCCACTTTAATCTTAGTTATGTTTTAAATAGGTAACCCAAGCAGCTGTTTGGAGAACTAAAATGCGGCAAGCATGAAAAGAGATTCCATTTGGTAGGCTAGAGTAGCTGTCTAGGCAGCATGTAATAATGGGTAGGACTGCAGTGACTACATTGGACATGGAGGAAAATAACCAAGTTTGAGATGTGTTATGAGATGAATTGAGGTGACTTGCTGATGGGCAAGAAAGAAAGAGAAGAATTAAGGAAAGGCTGTGCATGGTGGCTTGCACCTGCAATCCCAGCACTTCGGAAGGCTGAGGCGGGTGGATCACCTGAGGTCAGGAGTTTGCGACCAGCTTGGCCAACGTCGTGAAACCCCGTCTCTACTAAAAACACACACAAAAAAATACCAGATGGTGGTGGCGGACACCTGTAATCCCAGCTACTCTGGAGGTTGAGGCAGGAGAATTGTGTGAACCCGGGAGGTGGAGGTTGCAGTGAGCCAAGATCACGCCGTTGCACTCCAGCCTGGGTAACAAGAATGAAACTCCATCTCAAAACTAAATAAATAACAAATAAGGTTTTTTTTTTAAAGCCTTTTGGCTTCAAATACTGAATGGATGGTAATACCATTCCCTGAGTTATGAAAGTCTGTGGGAGGCATAATTTTGCAGTATGGAGAACCAAGAGTTTTCTTTTGAACATATATTCTTTGATATGTATGTTAGGTAAGCAGATAGCTATGTGAAATAGGCTGCTGGATACATGATCCTGGACTTTAGGAAAGGGGTGAGTGTGGGAGACATGCACATGGGAGTCTCTGGCTTGCATAGAGTACTTAAAGCCCTGGGCCCCTAATTGTAAAGGTCTCTTCAGCAAAGCAACACAGGGTAGCCAGACAACCGCAGCATACTTGGCAGGAACACTCATTATGTCCTCAAAGTGGCTTGAGTTGCTGGTGCTGGTTGCTCCCTAGGATTGGCAGAAAGGTTGAAAGCAAAAACAGTCTTCACTGAGAATTCCCTGTAGCACAATATCAGATTTAGAAACTAGCCGAGTAGACTCTGCTGTAGACTTAGACTAAGCATAGACTTAACCACTACAAGTCCTAAAGAAATTAAAATGAGCTTTTGGATTTGTCAAAACACATTAACAATATCAAATGTTTAGATATGAGCAAGTAGGATCTGATGACTATTTTCTCCTATCCTAGAAAAGAAAACACACATCAACGCACCACACCCTGGAGATTGGATGCACTGAAGCTTTCAGAAGTCTTGCATGCTGTTTCCACTGGAGAACTGACTGTGTCACATTGCCATGATTCATCCAGTGTCTGCCTTCCCTTATATTCCGGGCAGAGATGAACCCTTCTTTACCATCTCTCCAGTCACATAAAGTCTCTGAAGCATTATATTGGCTCAGTCATTGTGGGTCATTGTGGGTTGATGAATCCAGTGAGCACTTGAGAAGATCCATTTTCAAAATATCTTGCAGGACAACTTGATGCAAAATAAAAATAATTCTTTTGTGAAATTTCATTTCTATAAGCAGCAATGAGTCTTCATATTTGTTGAGTACTTATTTTCCTGCCACCAATGTTTGCTGCAATTCCCTTTCTATAAGATCAAAGGACCATATATATACAATAAATGACCCTAGGGTGATTGTTTGTTTGTTTTGAGTTGGAGTCTTGCTCTGTTGCCCAAGCAGGAGTGCAGTGGCATGATCTCAGCTCACTGAACTCTGCCTCCTGGGTTCAAGTGATTCTTCTGCCTCAGTCGCCCAGGTAGATGGGATTACAGGTGCCTGCCACTACACCCAGCTAATTTTTATATTTTTAGGAGAGACAGGGTTTCACCATGTTGGCCAGGCGGGTCTCACATTCCCGACCTCAAGTGATCTGCCCACCTCAACCTCCCAAAGTGCTGGGATTGCAGGTGTAAGCCACTAGCCACTCCACTTGGCCTGATCATACTGTTTAATTTTTTAAAACCTAATTATATGAAGGCCTGCCTTCATTCTAGCCACTTGGATCAAGTCAACTACTAGTTGTGACTAAATCCAGTGAGGCTTTTTGACTTCCATTTTACTGCCTGATACAGTTTGGCTGTGTCCAAAGGGGCAATAGCAAAAAAAAAAAAAAAAAAGCAGCAAACACTTCTAAGACTTCAAATTGTGAAGCATTATGTTTGATCCTGCAACCTACATTAGCTCATGATATTACTATAAGAAACCCCTAAGGTAAGTATTTTTATTCCCATTTTGCAGATAATGCCCAGAAAACTTTACTTTCTTGTCTCAAGTCATGTAGCTTGCTGGAATTTGAAGGACTGCCATGTGAAAAGGTAATGAACTTGTGGTGTTTTGTTCCAGAGGAAACTCCCAAAACAAAGGAGTTCAAATTTCAGGTAGGAAGCTTAGGTATAATATCAGAGAGCACTATCTAACAATTAGAGCTATTTTACAATGGTTTGGAGTTTTCAGAGGAATCAGGCAATAAGTTAAAAAAAAAAAAAAAAAAAAAAAAACCATTTATCAGGATTGCTGAAACTTCCTTCTGGGGTGGAAGGAGGAATTAACCTCTGAATCCAGCTACAATATTTCAGTGGTTGTACACCAGCTTCTTTACATATTTACTATATGTAAGACAATGTGAGAAAAACTTTCCACAAATTACCTTATTTAAACCTGCTGAAAACTCCACAAGCTAGATTATTTTCATTTTACATATGAGAAAACTAAGGCATAGGTAGGCAAGAACAATTTTCCAAAGCCACACAGCTATTATGTGTTGGAGCCAGAATTTTAACTGAGTTTGCCTTACAAGAAGAGTTTCTCAGCTTCAACACTATTAAAGTTTTGGTTCCGATAACTCTTTGTTGTGGCGACTGTCTAGTGTATTGTTGGATATTTAGCAGTATCCATGACCTTTACTTAGTAGATGCCAGTAGTGCCCCTTCCCCAGCTTGAGACAATCAAAAATACTCTAGACACTGCCCAATGTCCCTTAGGGGTAAAATGGTCCCAGTTCAGAACCACTGCCTTACCAGAAAGTATCCTACTCTGCCTGTGTCCAATGGCATCATTTCTGTTCTTTGCACCCAACATTAAACACTTGTAAAGTCTATACTCATCATGAAGAATTTCCTTCTTTTCACTAAACATTTCCTTCAGCAATATAAAAAACCTGCACTAGTTCTATAATTTTTTATTATTTTAACTAATTCTTCAAGAAAGTTTAGGAAGCCCTTCATATTATAGAACAGTGAGTTCAAAATGGATGATATTCCATAGCTTACTGCTATTATTATTGTTGTTCATATCATTATTGATCATCTCTCCTATTGTCATTTTTGTTTTAATGTAAAAATGACCAGACATGACTTAATTTTACAGTAATAGCATCACTTGCCATCTGATTTGAATTCAATAGGGATCACTGTAGATCTGCACTTGGCTGTGCATTTGTCATACTGTGCCAGGAATAAGCTTCTTTCCTTGTCTGTCCACATTTGGCTGCAGAATCTTTGCTCTATTATCTGTCTGTGTCTACCTTTGTCCGGATAGCTATCTATAATAATATATGAACTGTTTTAACCTCATAAATTAGTAAAGAGAGCCAAAAATATTAGCTGAGAATGATAGAGTCACACCATGAAATAAAAAATATAATATGTTAAACAGTCAGTGAAGACAACCTTACTTATGCAACTATCTATAATATAAAATAATGGAATATTGGTATCAATTTTTGTTTTTCCTGACCAAGCAACTTGAAAATATTTGATCAAGAAAGGTGTCTTAGTCCATTTTCCATTGCTATAACAGAATACCACAGGTTGGGTAATTTATAAATAATAGAGGTTTATTTAGCTCATGGTTCTAGAGTCTGGGAAGCCCAAAAGCATGGCAGTGGCATCTGGTGAGGACCTTCTGCTACGTCACGAAATTGTAGAAGGCATTCCCTGATGAGACAGGATAAGCATGCTAGCTCAGGTCTCTCTTTTACTCTTTATAAAGCCACAAATACCATAAATGGGGGCATACCCTGATGACCTCATTTAATCTTAATTACCTCCCAAAAGCTCCATCTCCAGATTCCATCATCGTATTAATTTGGGGATTAAGTTTTCAACACAAAATTTGGTAGACACATTCAAACTGTAGCAAAAGTCTCAGAGGAATGTCTCTGGTCTTTTGTTAAATGTGCTTTTAAAAAAAAACTGAATTCCAAGACAACCACTGATGGTTTTTTGGAACACAATTTACAGACATCTTTTTCATGATGAAAATCTTAAGTATAGTGAGATCTAAGAAAAAATTAAATTGGGGAAATAAGACCACATAGCATCAAACATACATTTCTGACAATTCTATATACTGGACTGTCTCCTTCTCAATAGAAAGTCTCATATATTTTTTGCTCAGAGTGGTACCACCATGTCCTGAGAGGTGAGTCATAACATTCATGCACTGGTGATCACAAGTTACTCTCTGCTGGCTATGACAAGTCCTACTAAACTCTGTCTCAAAGCTATGGCAATGCCAGTCAGTTCTTACCTCAAATAGCCTCATTATTTCAGTTTACCAGTCCAATATGCACTGAGCATTGTTGTAGAAGCTGAGAAGTCATAGACAGATATAATATGGTCTCTGACCTCAAAGAGCATTCAGTCTGATCAAAACTGAAATAAAATAGATAATTAAAAGTGTTTAGCTAACGCGATGGTGGAAGAAAGGATAGAATGCTGAAGGGTCCAGAGGAAGACTTTCTCTTACAAGCCTTGAGAAGAAACTTGAGGAAGTTTTGAGGATTCTGAGGAGAGTCTAGAAGGACAAATGAGAGTTGGAAAAGGAAGGGGAGACAGAGATCCCAAAGGGAGTAGCAAGTAAAGCTCAAGAGTATAATGAGAGCATAGTGCTGTGAGAGCCACAAGTAAGATAGAGAAAAGAATGGTGGTAGTTGGAGAGTGACTGCCTCAGAGGAAGCTAGGTCATAACTGCGCAGTTTATAACTTCATCCTTGGTTCTTAGCATTTAGAAAAATGGTTTTCAACCTTGGCTGAATATTGAAATCATCTGTGAAACTTTAAAATATAACTGATACCTATACCTCTACCCACAATTTTTTTTAGTTGATCTGGAGCAAAGTATGAATATTCCAGAAAATAAATTCACATGATATACTCCAAAATGGCAGAGTACTAAGAGTCCTAGTTGTCTGAGATGTAAGAAGTAAAGAGTTTCTCTCTCTCTCTCTCTGTTTCTCTCTCTCTCTCTCTCTCTCTCTCTCTCTCTCTCTCTCTCTCTCTCTCTCTTCCTTTCTCTTTCTCTTTCCCTCTCCTTCTCACTTTCCATCTCCCTCTTCCCCTACCCTCTTTTCCTTACTCTCTTTCTCACTGTTAGAAAGCACTTTAGGTCTAAGAACTCTATTGCTGAAAATCACTATAGGTTTCAGAACATTAGTTAAATTTGTAAAAGGACAGAAGTGAAGAGCTATACTATGTATAGATTTAAAAGTTCAACAAAATATATTTATTTAGTCAATTCAATCAACAAATAACTAAAGAGAACTTCTTGTAGTTCTAGTTACTCCTCTAGGCTCTCAGAATACAGGGATAAACCAAAAAGCCAAAATCTTTCCTCTCTCATAGCTTTGACTTTAGTGGGAGATTCAGAAAACAAACAAACTAACAAATATTTACTATGTTGGATATTTTAGAAAAATGTCTTGAAGAAAAGTAAATCAGGAGTGAGGGAAAAGATAGTGACTGGGAATGTATTTCAGACTGGAATATCAGAAATATCCTCTAAAGAGAAGACATGTAGATAAAGTCTTAGATGGAGTGAAGGACAAGTCTATGACAGTATGTGAGAGAAGATAATTCCTAGAATAAGAAAACCGAAAACAAAGTCCCTAAAGTTAAAATTTGTTTGGCACATTTAAAGACTAATGAAGCCAGAGTGATTGGATAGGGTGAGCAAGGGAACAGGTAGGAGGAAGTGAGGTTGGACATATCATGAAGGAACTTACAGGTCATGGTGAGATATGGATTCTTTTTTTTTTTTTTTTTTTTTGAGACGGAGTCTCACTCTGTCGCCCAGGCTGGAGTGCAGTGGCCGGATCTCAGCTCACTGCAAGCTCTATCTAAGCATGCAGGAAAGCTAATAAAAGATTTTGAGCAGAAAAGTGGCATGAACAGATAAAAATGTTAATGGATTACTTGGTTTGTTACAATAAAAAATGGAATGGACTTTACCAGATAAGAGTAGAAAAGAGAGACTAGATGAAAAACTATTGCTTTGGTCCAGCAAAAAATGACTAGTTGTGGAGTAGGCTAGGGAGATATCATATCACAGGAGACGGTGAGAAAAGGTTAGTCTTGGGTTGTAGTTAAAAGTAGAGCCAATGGGTATAGCTATTTGATGATGAATTTGAAAATAATATAGGAGAGGAGCACCTTTCAGTGTGGAGCATGAAAAGTTTAGTTTGGGATAAAATAACAAGTAGTCCTTGACAGGCATCCAAGTAAAGATGCCCAGTCACAAGTTAAATATCTGAATTCGAACTCCTAAAGAGATCAGAGCTGGAAGAGTAAATTTGGGAGTTATCAATTTGATAGATAACATGTTTAAAAATCATGGACTTATATGAGGAGGAGGTCTGAAAACTGAACCTTGGAGTCTTTCAGTGCTTAGAAATTGAGAAAGTGAGAAGAAAAAATTGAGTGTAGAAGACTGGCAATGAAACAGAAAGAAAACCAGGGGATGTAGAATCTTAGAACCTCACTGTCAATGCTGCAAAAAGGATAAAGAAGATGCAGACTAAGAATTAACCATTAGATCTTGGGATATAGAAGTCATTGCTTACCTTGGTAAGAGTGAATTAAATGGAGTCAGAGTAATGAAAACCTAATAGGAATGAGTGTAAGAGATAATAGGAGAAGTGAAAACCAAAAGTATACACAAGTGTTTTGTGAAAAGGAGCAGCATCTTGAGTAAGATGTGTCTCAAGGGAGCTTTATGTCATTGCTGTTTATTTTACTTGGGAAGATATAATAGCATATTTGTATTCTAATGGGAAAAATTCATTAAAGAAGGAAAAACATTAAAGATACAAGGAAAAGAGATAAAGTGAAACTACAAAGACCTGTGTAGGCAAAAAAGCATAAAATCTAGTTCACAAGTCTAGGAGCTGGTCTCAATTGGAGCAAGGGCTGTTCATCTATTTTAACATAAGAGAAACAGAGTGCTTAGATGCATTAGTGCAAACATGGTAAATATGTTAATGAAAAGACTGGGACATTCTCTTCTAATTGGTTCAATTTTCTCAGTCACAAAAAAAGAATAAAGTAGTTGAGTGTTGATGAGAACGGAGAGTGAATGAAAAGGTGGCATTTAAATGAGTTAATTTAGAATTACAGAGGAACACCTGAGGTTTCTTCTCATGAGGTGAATGTTATGTTCTGTCATGTTCAGCTCCCGAAGTATGGGGCCAGAATATGAGCAAGATTATTTCACCAAGGTGAGGTCTTGCCATTTGAATACTGTGGTAAGCAGAATAATGGCCCCATTAGGATGTCCATGTCCTATCTTCAGGAATCTGTGATTCTATTAGGTTATGTAACAAGGCAGAATTAAGGTTGCAGATGAAACTGATTTGTCAGTCAGCTGCCCAGAAATGGAGGAGATTATTCTCTGTTATCTGACTTGGTCCAACGTAATCACAAGGATCATAAAGATGCTTGTAAGTGGGAGATAGAGACAGAACAGTGTTGGTGTCAGAGTTATGTGATATGAGAAAGGCTTGATCACTCATCGCTAACTTTGAAGATGGAAGGAATGCGTCAATGCAGGCAGTCTCTAGAAACTGGAAACCTGAAGGAAATGGATTCTCCCATAGAACCTCCAAAAAGGAACATAGTCCTGCTCACACCTTGATTTTAGCTTGTGAAACCCATGTATTTTTAAATTTCTGAACTACAAAACCATTAGATCATAAACTTGTATTATATTAAGCCACTAAATTTGTAGCAATTTGTTATGCCAGCAATAGGAAACTAACACAAGTACTCTGGCAAGAGAAAAGAAAGCATGGGATTATAATGCCAGAATATTGGTCTAATATCAGTTGTCACCTGCACCATGCATTAGAGTTCCCAGTGAGGTGCAGGCATTTTAGAAAGGGAGTACTAGAGAGTTAGAGCTGAAAAGACAGGAGGTATCCATCAGAAAAAGGAGATAATAGAAGCTGAGAGTGTTTTCTTTTGTAGAGGGAATAATTATAAGTAATTGTCCGATCTAAGTCATGACCACAGGTTTGGATAGGTGTAGGTGGCAAGGAGAATAAGATCAGGAAAAGAAGATGGGCTACCGGACAGATCCATGTACAAGAATATGAAAATCACCAATGAGGATGACAGCAGTAGTAATGGAGAAAAAATTTATGAGACAGGTGCTAAACTATTACAAAAATGAGGAAGGGAGCGCCCAGGAATTCTGCTAAGAAAATTCTGCCAAAGAACAAGGATGTACGGCCGGGCGCGGTGGCTCAAGCCTGTAATTAATCCCAGCACTTTGGGAGGCCGAGACGGGCGGATCACGAGGTCAGGAGGTCGAGACCATCCTGGCTAACACGGTGAAACCCTGTCTCTACTGAAAAAAAAAAAAATACAAAAAACTAGCCGGGCGTGGTGGTGGGCGCCTGTAGTCCCAGCTACTCGGGAGGCTGAGGCAGGAGAATGGCGTGAACCCGGGAGGCGGAGCTTGCAGTGAGCTGAGATCCGGCCACTGCACTCCAGCCTGGGAGACAGAGCGAGAGTCCATCTCAAAAAAAAAAAAAAAAAAAGAACAAGGATGTTATACTTCCCCTAGCAGGTATCAAGACTTATTTTTAAGTCACATTAATTAAAACTGTTAATTATAACATCAGTAGAACTGAATACATTGCTCAGAGACAGACACCTGCACATAAAGAAGTTCTTGAGGTGACATTACAAATGAATAGGTGTAACAGCCTTTTCAAAAATAAAACAGGGACAGTGAGCAGTCCATTTTTAAAAAAATAAATCTCAAACTCATGCCGTATTACAATATGTATTCCAGATGATTTGAAAATTGAAGCTCCAAAGGATAGAAAACTTTAAAAGAATTTGAAAAAATACTTATATACAGTGTGTGTAGGTGTGGGGGGGTAGTGTATGTGTGTATATATGCATGTATGCATATTTTATTGTTGGAAAAGATCCTTGGATGAGATACAGTATCTCACCTTTCAATAAGCTGGACCTATTCAGTTGAAAAACAATATTCTTTACTGGTGGACCCAAACTCTGAGTCTATGACAAAAAAAAAAAAATAGCTATATACATGAGTAGGATGTGATAAAGCATTTTCTTACCTCTTTTTTTAACCAGTGGACCTATCTCGTTTCAAAGAGCAATGTGAACACAACAGCCATAAATTGTGATTCTTTGTTGAATTGCTGAAGTTTTGCAGTGTGTTAGTTTGTTCCCACACTGCTGTACAGAAATACCTCAGACTGGGTAATTTATAAAGAAAAGAGGTTTAACTGGATCATGGTTCCACAGGTTCTACAGGAAGAATGACTTGGGAGGCCTCAAGAAAATTACAATCATGGTGGAAGTTGAAGGGGAAGCCAGCATGTCCTACATGGCTGGAGCAGGAAGAAGAGAATGAAGAGGGAGGTGCTACATACTTTTAAACAACCAGATCTTGTGAGAACTCTATCATGAGACAGCACTAGGGGGATGATGCTAAACCATTAGAAACCATCTTCATGATTCAATCACCTCTCACCAGGCACCACCTCCAAAATCAAGAATTACAATTCAACATGAGATTTGGGTGGGGAAAAGGAGGCAAACGGTATCATGCAGCAAGTGAAATTTCCTTCAATTTCTTGCATGAGTTTTAGAGTTCTGTATTAGGGGCTTTTCAATGAGTTTTTGTCTCTATATATCATCAGAATTACTTTGAGAGAAGACAGAAGAGAGTATGTCAGGGTCTCATATCATAGTATTATTTTAGAACAGAAATACTCCGAAATGAATCTTGGAATAACCAGGCGTTACCTAGGGGAAGACAGGGATGTTGAGTGAAACAAAGGCATCTGTGAATTATCGGCCTGGATAAAAAGGAGGAAATGATGGGGGATGAGCTGATCCTTAGACAAGGCCTATTGCCTCTTTTCGCCTTGGTTAATTAAATGGCAACATTTCTGGCCTCACCTAACCTACAAGGTTGTTTTCGGGGAGTCAAAATAGCTTTGGAAAATCACTGATAGGACATGCTCACTGTTTGCAAAACAAGCTCCTGGCGCTGTGGTAGAAACCAAGATGGACAACACCTACCGCTACCCTCAGCAGACATCCGTTAGAGAAGTCAGACCTGGACGATGTTGCCAGGTAGCATTAGGTAAAGTAGGAAATGAAATGAATGTCATTAAGATAATGAATATGAAAGCTCTTTTTAAACCAAAACAGTTTTTCAAATTAAGGAACCATGATAAGTGATCATGATATTGTTATTTGTGCCAGCTGGCCAGAACATGGATACAATCTATAACATCTTTCTGTACTCTAAAATGTCAAAAGACAGTCTCTTGACAAGTTAGAAAATATAAGTCAGTTACCTGTGGGAGTCAGGCCCAATAATGCACCTTACTAAGACCCCATGAAAGGAAGGATGCTGAGATGCCCACATCTAGGTCAACCATACCAGTTTCCCCTGTTGAAATATTGCCCTGCAAGACAAAGATTGACTTGACTGAAAACAGATTTGCAAATTTGCGAGGCCAAAATATAATTTTATGAAAAGCCGTAGTCATCCTATTCAAACCACTAAAGTTTAAATAAAAATATCATATCAGTGTGTCAGACATGTTTCTTACTCAGCAGTTAGCCCCTCACCCCCCTTTCACTTGGGCCAAAGGGACAATCTGTTCCCAACAGCCTGAGAAGTCGTTTTGTCATTTTGCAAATTTGCAAAAAAGACACCAAGTTCTTGGCTTCGTGAGAAAAGAGACTGTGGTGGAAATTTTCACACATTTTCCTCTCCTTGCATAAATTTTCAGTGTTGCACTATTCCAGGGTGGTGGGGAGTAAGGATTTGAGTAGAAATGCTCTGATTCTATATTGGCTCAGTAGCTCAAGCCAGATTACCTACTTTCATTTTACTTCAGTTTAGTAGATTCACAATGAGTCTACATAACAGTTTCAAGGACTACGGTTGAAATAGTTCCTTGACTAAAAATCACATCTTCCCAACAGGCTTGTTAACTTTCTTAGGGACAATCCTATAGCTTATGCTTATTTTGGTTCCTTTCCCCCTGCTTGCCAAGGTCTCTGTGTACCTATTGCTAGTGTTTAACAAAGCCATTTGGCTGATAAGCAGTGGCTTCCATTTGTACAATGTTCAAAGCAGTAGGGAGTATCACCTAATTAGATACTCAAGCTGATTCCCTCTAAGATTAACCTGATAACTCCCTGTGCTAGGTAAGAAAACTGAGGACTGAGATGCCAGAATCTTGTGTCATGACCAGTTGTCTAGTTTGAGCAGAGAATCTAATTCTTTGCCTGTTTCTCTCTTTTCTCATTTTTTAACCTCTCCAGATCCTATACTTCATCAAAAACAAACATATCTTCAATTAGTTCACAGTTCCCTTGCTTTTTGTTTCAATTTCTGATTTTTTGAAACACTCCTTTTGTACAAGTCACGCAGCAATCAATCACATTCTGCCTTTGACACTTTTTCATTTATTGTCTTGTTATGTAATAAGTGTTTTTTGTTTTGTTTTGTTTTGTTTTGTTTTTGAGATGGAGTCTCACTCTGTTGCCCAGACTGGAGTGCAGTGGTGTGATCTCGGCTCACTGCAAACTCTGCCTCCCTCCCGGGTTCAAGCAATTCTCCTGCCTCATCCTCCTGAGTAGCTGGGACTACAAGCGCCCGCCACCACACCCAGCTAATTTTTTTTTGCATTTTTAGTAGGGATGGGATTTTACCATGTTAGCCAGGATGGTATCAATCTCCTGACCTTGCGATCCACCCACCTCGGCCTCCCAAAGTGCTGTGATTACAGGCGTGAGCCACCACGCCTGGCCTGTAATAACTTTTTAAATGTTCAATATTTGGCTCTCTCCTGAAGATAGAAATCATGTCTTTTTTGTTTATTCTGCAGAATTTTGCAAAGTACTTGACAAATAATAAATATTCAAAAGTATTTATTGTTTGATAACATAGTCTTCTTTATTAACCCATGTTGAAGGACCTTTGAGCTGGTAATAGAAGAGAAAACTGAGCCCTAGCGGCTTTCTATAATTCCCTTAGTCATATAAGCAATATAGATATGGACTGGAATCTCCATTTTCTTATTCTCAACCCAGTGCTTCTTTTATTACTTCCAATTGCTTCTGCAGTGAGTTAACCTGTTAAGGTTAGATATTTGCTGTTCTCTGGACTAATTCTCTGTACCTTCTTCCTTGTTAAATAAATATAAGGGAGATTTTTGGATTTGTCATTGGGAATCTAGTTTCGATAATACCCATCATTAAGCTAAAGAAGGCTGTCTGCATCCAAAGACAGCTCCCAGGGTCAGGACACTGATACCCTTGGCTGTCTGAATACTGAGAGGTCACTGGTGGACTCAGCTAGGGGCTCGTCAGACTCATTAAGCTGACTAGCAAGGCCCTCATCGTCTTTTTCAGCAACTTTGGCCCACAGCACTCTGATAACCAAGACAGGCAAGGAGGGATGGGCGAGTCAGAGCTGGGGAATCCACAGCCAGGGGCCATATGGAAACGTTTGGGGATTAGAATCTGTGCCACATGTGCTCAGCTCATTCTGAGTGAGACATGTATCCCCCCCTGCAGTGAAGAGGAAATGGTCTGCAGTGACTCACTTTGTAGGAAGCAAGCATGGCTTGAGTCAAACCAGCCTCATCTGCATTACTTTCCGGAAGTGGACAGCTGTAACAACTCATCACAAATTAACCAAGGAACATGTATCCAGTACCATTTGTCCTAATAAAGCTTATTTTGATGGACTGGAGAAAAGAGAAGCTACCTTAAGTCATTAGAGAACAAAGTATCCTCCCATCATAATGGGTCACTACTATAAGCTAGGTACTTTACATATTTATTTTCTTTAAAACAACCCTGTAAAGTAGGCATTATCTCCATGTTATGTATAAGAAGTTCTAGAACCATCAAGATAAAGAATCTATATGAAAGGTTAAAAATAAGGAGTGACAAGAGTAGGATTTGAACGCAGGTCCATTTCTCTGGCTCAAAGTGTATGAACTTTCCATTTTCTTGAAGATGTATCAGTGTCCAATCAGAAATGCAAAATTGTAAGTAATATAAATACATATATAATAAGGGATTCATTACAGGGATTTGAGCTTGCACAATTGTGGGGCTGGTGAAGGAGTTTCTATAAGATTCTTATCTTTTCATCCAATGCTGCACCCTGAAGCCCATTAGGGAGAGAAGATGGATTAAAGTAGGGGAAACAACGGCAAGCTGGAACCCACAAGGATGGGCCGAAAAGTGTTTCAGTTCTTGCTGCCTCTGTCCTTGAGGATGTGGGTGTCCTATAGGAGATGTTGGCACTTTCATCGCAGGGCTAACCATACACTTCTGGTCCAGGAGACGGAGAAGTTGAAAAAGAAACCTGAGGAAACTGGAGCAGCTTCCAGTCCAACTATTGCTCCATGCTGACAAAGTGAGCAAACAGGTAAGTGACATCCTTTGTCATCTACAAAATGGTGTTGGTACCATTAAAATATTGCTCAAGAATCTCTGTTGTGGCCCACACTGTCCAGAAACATGCTGGCAAAGGAATTCTGGGAAATGTAGTTCAGCTGAGCCAAGCTGACACAGTGTAAAGCCACCATCATGTATTTGTGATAACAGAGCTGTGGTTTGGTCCTAAATATCTTAACCAAACCACATTGGAATCCAGTAACCTTGATGTCCTGCTAGCTCTTCCTGAATCCTGAAATAAGTCCTGAATACTTTTACTTTGTGTTATAAACTGTTTCTTTGTTTTTCAGCCCTGTTTCCAATGTCCCTGGCTCCTGTCTGCTGCCTAGAACATCGCACATAAACTGTTCTATTTCTCTTCTGGTGCTCATCTCATTTTTCCTATTAAGCTCTCATTTGCTCTGAGAGACAGTGGTTTGGGACTATTATTATTACTGTTGTTATTGTTATTGTTAGACGGTTTGGTTCATGAGAGACATTTATAACCACCTCTATATGATGCTGTTTGCTTTCTCTTCCCATTCCATCAAATAGAGAAACCCAGCAAGGAGAGAATGCAGTGTCGCTCCAGGAGACCAGTTTATACAGAGGAGTACAAATCCCACTTGTACATCACAGAGGAACAAGTTTAAGATATGGCTTTTATAAACAGACCCTTGGATCTCAGTAAGGGGATTTGAAAAGTCAAACATGCTGGGGCCATGACTATAAAAGTAAAATTACAAGGCTCAGGAACCTTTCCAGAGACAGGCTTATTTCAAACATTGCTATCTTGTAGGTGTTATTCTTAGCAGAACACGGGTTCATGTCAGCTTTCATTTTAACATCCAGCTGGGATGGGAGTCACGCAATAGCTTCATTAGGCTGCTGGGGAGTTCATTACCACAAAGTCCTGATTTTTCCTCAAGTCTTAGCACGACCTCTGAACCCATCCCTTTCTGTTTCTCATACATTTCTTTGTGGATTGGTTTATGTAGTTGGTAAAAATGAATCGGGTGCTTTACTGTGCCAGGCATTGTGCTGTGTCCGGAGAATGCAAACATGGATAAGACAGAGCCATCATCTTCAAGGACTTACAAGTAAGATAGAGAGAAGGTAATCCAACACACTTAATGTGCTACAGAGGCTACAACAGAAGTCTGGATGAGGGAACCATGGGAACACACAACAGGAAAAGAACAATTTCCCAGAGACAAAGAAGGGTGTGTAGTTCAGCCTTCATTGAGGAGGTGGACCTTAGGCAAACACCTAATGATTGAACAACCTTATTGAATCTCATACTCTGAAGCCTTCTGATTAGGAGTTTGGAGTTCTGTCCTTGTGTTCTCAAATCTATGGCGATGAGATATACCTATGCTTTCACAACAGCCCTTTCTCATTACCCTCTACTATTCTTCTGCCTGAACTTAGTAACATTATAGGAAGGGCAGCTCAGCAAAGTGCCTGTGTTCAAATCTAACCCTATCATTTACTACCAAGTTACCCTGAAAATGTATTTTAACTTTTTTGTGCTTTGATTTCTTCATATGAAAACATTGACCGGAAGTAGTGGCTCATGCCTGTAATCACCACACTTTGGGAGGCCAAGGCAGGTGGATCACATAAGGCCAGGAGTTTGAGACCAGCCTGGCCAACGTGGTGAAACCTCATCTCTACTATAAATACAAAAATTAGCCAGGCATGGTGGCATGTATCTGTAATCCCAGCTACTCGTGAGGCTGAGGCCCAAGAAACTCTTTAATCTGGGCAGCAGAGGTTGCAGTGACCCGAGATCATGCCGCTGCACTCCAGCCTGGGAAACAGAGTGAGACTCTGTCTCAAAAACAATAAAGAAAGAAAACAGAAGACGGCGCCTACCTTATAGGGTTGTTGAGAGGATGAATGAAAGGTAAATGCAAAGCACTTAGAATATCAATGGCATCAAGTAAGCACTGTAGAAATGTTTATTATTCATAACGCATTTTCCTCTTCAATTTTATGTAGAAACAAAAGCCATATTTTGGAATTAAACTTTCTACTATTCTCTTACTTCCAAAATTAGAAAATTTCTAAGAAGTATTGTGATTTGGGGCAAGTCACATGGTGTCTTAGGGCTCAGTTTACCCACCTGTATAAATTATTAACTCAAAGAGTACCTACTATGTGTCAAGCATTCTTTAAACTCTTCATAAACACCATCTCATTTTATTCTCACAACCTCCCCCAATGAAGTGAATTCTGTGTTTACCCATGTTTATTTTTTATTTATTTATTTTGTTGCAAATGAAAAAACGAGATATAGGTTTCTATCTCCAGAGACCATAAGTTTAACCACCCCACTACCCTCTTTCTGGGAGAGCTAGACTCTGTCTTTTTTTTTTAATCCTACTTAAGGGGCTCTGTATGTAATGATTTATATCTAATTTACAACATAATGGCTTACATTATTCAATCCTCAGAACATCATCCCCCTTACACACAAATGTTAGTATTTTTGTCCCATTTTATAGATATGTAAACTAAGAGAGGTTAAGCCAGCTCTCTGTAGCAAAGTTAATAACTGAGAGATACCACGTTTGCACCTCGGCTTATCTCAGTGCAACACTAGCGTCTTCAACCACTGAGTTGTACTATTTATCTGCAGGTGGGGGACAATGTAGGAGGAATGATCATATGCACACACATCTCCAAACGATTCTGCCAATAATCTCAGGACACTTACAGATCCTCTGAAGGCTCCATGCTATCATGGAGTCCCCCATAATGTGCTTTAATTTCAACTGCTATAGAACGTCAGCCAAGAACTTTTGTTAAGCTTTACTCCACTGATTTTGCTAGGAAAGCAAAAGGCATATTGGTGATGATGTCTTCAAAGTTAACCCAATTTTCTTTAAGAGATAAGCCCCAAAGCTCATCATTCCCAGTCCTTCCCTAATATTGTTGGTCTCTAGTCAATCTGTTTAGGCTTACAACCCTTTGACTAGATGAAATCTGAGGATGTTTTATACATAAATTTCTCTCTCAAACTACAGGATTCCTCCATATCTAGTTCATTAATCCACCACCTTAGCTGTACCATTTTTACATCCAAAGAAGACCTCCTTCCTATACTTTGAACTTTAGATCAGGGGTGTCATACTATAACCCACAGGCTAAATCTGATCTGCTGCTGTTACGTTTTTGCTTTGTCTTTTTTAAATAAAGGATTATCATATTGATAAACAGTCACTCTCATTTGCTTATGTATTGTCTATGGGTGTTTTCATGCTACAATGGCAGAGTATTTGTGAAATAGGCCGCATGGCCAAAAAAACCTAAAATATTTACTAACTAGCCTTTTACAGAAAAAGTTTGCTAACCCACCCCTTGCCTTAGATTACGAGTTTTGCATGGCTGTATTAGTCACAGTTGTCTAGAGGGACAGAACTACTAGGATAGAGGCGTATATGAAGGGCAGTTTATTAAGGAGATTGACTCACACAATCACAAGGTAAAGTCCCACAACAGGCCATCTGCAAGCTGAGGAGCAAGGAAGCCAGTCCAAGTCTCAAACCTCAAAAGTAGGGAAGCCAACAGTGCAGCCTTCAGTCTGTGGCCAAAGGCCCGAGGGTCCCCAGCAACTCACTGGTGTAAATCCAAGAGTTCTAAAGCTGAAGAACTTGGAGTTTGATGTTCGAGGGCAGGAATCATCCAGCATGGGAGAAAGAAAGAGCCCAGAAGACTCAGCAAGTCTAGTCCTTCCATGTTCTTTGGCCTGCTTTATTTTAGCCATGCTGGCAGCTGATTAAATGGTGCCCACCCAGATTAAGTGTGGTTCTGCCTCTCCCAATCCACTGACTCAAATGTTAATCTCCTTTGGCAACAGCCCTCACAGACACAACTCAGGAGCAATACTTTGTATCCTTCAATCTAATCAAGTTGACAATCAATATTAAGCAACACAATGGCCCAGAAATGTGTATCTCAGTTCATTCTGAATGAAATTTGGGAGACATTGTTGTCAAATGATTAAGATTCAAATATCTAGAATCAGACTTATTTTAACTGAAACAATAAAACAACACTTTGCTGGTACTACCAGCTATGAAATTACAGTAACATCTCACAATCAATTTTCTTATCTGTAAAGTGGGACTTAAAGATAGAGACCATGTGGGAATAATGATGATGACAGCGACGAGGTTGACGTGTGAGCTAAAGATGGACATGCATAGACAGCAACCATTATGGAGACATAGAAGGCCTCTCACCATATTAGCTATTATTATGGTAATACTGAGTCATTGCTGATACAGGTCTTGAACCCGCTTCCTCTTCTTTGTCACCACTATTACCCTATTTCAGGCCCTTCACGTCCATACCCCATTTGTCTTTTGCCTTGGTCCAATCCATTCTGAAAAACACAGTGAGTTTAAATCTTAAATCATAACTAGTTGTTTACTAGTTATGTTTACTAGTTTACTCCAGGCTTAAGAAACTTTACTAGCTCCACACTGCCTAGAGAACAGAATGCAAATTTCTCAATGCATATTCCTCTAATACATGAAAACTGCAGCCTGCTTTCCCTGACTACACCTCTACTCTACTCTCTTCCATACACAAGCTCCCAAACTCAAGCTATGCAAAGCATTCACGGTTCCCCACTTCAATCCCGTTTCTGTCCCTATGTTAACCCACTTTCTCTGCCTGGAATGTCCTTCTCACTTCCCTTGGTCTGCCTTTTGAAATCTTACCTGATCTAGATAGTCCTAGTATTGATTACACATGGAGAATGGAGGAAACTGATGCTTGAAATGCCATAAAAACTAAGTGTATCTACAGTTGGCGTTTAACAAATGCTTTCTGGATAAAATTTAAGATGAAATAAGGTATTCTAACAATCAGGACCCGGAATCTCTGGGTTATTTTCTCCTAGGTAAGGACCATCACTCACTCTATATTTTCCACAATATTTTCACAATAATTTCACTGTAGGCAATACCTTCCTGTCTTTCCAGAAATTCTTTCCTCTGCCTAGAACCCCTTTTCTATGGTTTGAATGTGTTCCCCATGTTCCACGTGTTGGAAATAATCTTCAAATTTATATGTTGGTGGCATTTGAAGATGGGGTCTTTGGGAGCTAATTAGCATTAGATAATGTCATTAAGGTGGCTCCCTGTGATGGGACTGGTGGCTTTATACAAAAAAAGAAAGAACTGAACAAGTATACTCTTGTGCCCTCCACCATATCATGACACAGCAAGAAGTATGTCCCCACATGGGGCCCCTTGACCTTGGACTTCCCAGCCTCCATAACTGTAAGAAAAAAAAAATTTAAACTAAATTACCCAGTCTCTGATATTCTGCTATTGCAACACAAACAGACTGACACATTTCCTTTGCTGAAGCCCTGCTCTGCGGTGTGGAAGGCACTGTGTTTTTCCTCAGGATGCTAGGGGCAGGCAGCATATTTCTTGTAGCAAAGACAAAGAATAAATTGTTTACTGCCTTTCTTCAGAAAAATTCGTGAGATGGGCCTATGCGTTTAGCAGATGAGTGTCTGGACAAACGAAGAAGGATAATCACCTTTTGTTAGAAAATTAAAATAGGGAAGATAGAGCAAAAGGTATAAAAAATCCTCCCTCCTTGTTTCCTAAGTCTAGAAATCCCCCACCCCACCCCCCATTTGTTTTACTTATCTGAGAAAAATTTGCACTTTGGAGCTAGTGGATCTGCTTGGCAGGTAATGGGCTGCCCATCCACCAGCTGCTGCCTTGGCAAAAGGCACATCATTATTGCCATGGCAACCCACAGGCAGGCAAAGGGCGCGCAGCCCTGGCTGGAGGCCAAGGTAATCCAATGGCACTGGGCTTTGTTAATAGAAAGAGAAAAGCAGGCCAGAGCCGCTTGCTTCTGCCTTTGCCAGTAAAGACTGGACAGGAGCAGAGTGCAGAGCTAATTAACTAGCCAGACCAGCTGTTGGCTGCCGCTTGCCAAATCCGACAAGTGGCCCAGGGTTCCTCTATTCCTAACCCTTGTCATCTTCCAGGGAGGCTGCGCCTGGGGGAAACAAGAGTCTTTTCTTGGTGATGTCATCTGAGTATTTGTAGAATTTCCTTTTTGTGGGAAAGTTCTCTGGCAAAGTATAAAGGGATTTGATTTCTCTCAGAAGACCCCTTGGCCTTGGCCTTTTGAATTTTAAACAAAGATTTTTCTAGATGAGAAACAAATCTTTGAGTTACAGGAGGAGGTAGGTGGTGAGGGGGATGGGTTATCCATGTTTTAGGTCATGTATTAGGTGCCTAATCTAAGGCAGGTTTCACTCAGGGAGGAACATTAACATTATAAAATCCCACACCAGACAAAACAAGGCAAGGCACTATCTTCAATTAGTAAAAATGGATTATCTTGGAAAGGTTATGTTGCTGGGGAAAGAGAGCTAACATATTGAGTCCTCAGTACATGATAGATAGCTCATGTATTAAAAATCCTCACAAGGTGCGTTGCAGTATAACAATTGTGCAGATGAAAAAACTTAAGTCTGCAAGGCCAAGGAGCTTGCCAAGTTTGCATAACTGAACTGAGCTACTATGAGGCCCAGATGAGATTGAAGCCTAGATTGGTCTACATTGCACGTGTGTTCCATTGGGCTACACTAAAGTGACCACACGTATACTCAATATTATTGACATCCTGAAAAATTTCTGGTTTAGGAGTAATAAATAATCTGACAAAGGATTTTTAAATTTACCAATATATGCATAATGAAATCTTTACAAAGATAAATAACAATTTAGCTTTGCATGACCTTTATTTAAGACAATAATAGTTCTACATTGAGTCTTGTGTGTAAGGCATTTTATGTACATTATCATCATGCTCCAAAACAGGACTTCTGACCTCATTTTATAGATGAAGTAACTAAGGTTTAGAAAGCCTTATGGGAGCTAGTGGGTAAAAACTACATGGTAATATGGTTGATCAAACTAGAATATCTGTGACACACGGTGGCTGTATGTCTATATATTCTTGAAGGCTTAACAAGGAGGTACTTGGAATAAAATGGGAGAGAAGGGCAGGGCTCCTGTGATTTAGCAATGGAATGAGAACAGGAGGGAGGAAGTAGAGAGTATAAAACAGGCTGACTTTTTGCCCCAGAAGTCCAACGCACATTCAGAAAACTTGAAGGGCTTATCTCTGGAGCTGCCTAACTTTTTCCCAAATAGAAATATTAATTCCACTGGGAAAGAGGTCAAGGAAGAATGGGGAAGGGGTCATAACAGAGAGAGGAATGTTCTAGTACTTTCCATGGCCTCTGCTTGAAGTACTTACAGCTAGAACCATGCAGTGCTATAGCTAAGGAATGTAAGAGCAGGATTAGTGTTTACCAGGGCACCTAATTAATGTCAACTGTTCTATCTTCCACATCATACTTAATGCATATGGTGTCTCTATAAGACAGCAATTGTAATGCCCATGTCACATGTGATGAACTGAGATGCAGAAAATGACAAAGTGAATTACTTTAAGGAAGAATTGGAGAAAGAAGACAAATCTTCTTGTCTTAGTCATTGTTTTTTCTGGCTTTCCAGAATACCACATACAGATCCTGATACACAGGCACATGTTACTTAACCATGGGTACAAGTATGTATCACTTAACCATGGGTACAGGCATGTATCACTTAATCATTCTGAGAAATGCATCATTAGGCCATTTTGCCATTGTGTGAACATCATGGAGTGTACTTACACAAACCTAGAGGGTATGGCCTATCCACACACCTAGGTTATATGGTATAGCCTAATGCTCCCAGGCTACAAACCTCTACAGCATGTTATTATACTGAATACTGTAGACAATTATAACGCAATGGTAAGTATTTGCATATCTAAACGTAGAAAAGATACAGTATTATAATCTTATGAGATCACCATCCCATATATATGTCTTGTTATTGACCAAAATGCCATTATGTAGCAGGTAACTTTAGTTCCAAGCTCAAAAATGAGGCACAGTGATACTAGGCATGAGTTAAACTGGGCACAGGACACAGGAAGCCTAGAATGAATGGGAGTCCAAGAAAACATGCTGAGTCGTCAAGTGGAAAAGTCAATTCCCTCTTTGGTTCAAAAGTCAAGAATGGGTTTAGGAATTGAAGCCATCACTGAGTCAGGGATAAAATAAATTTGGGAATGCAGCAAGACACAAGAAACAAAATCACAGATGAGGTGTAAAGTAGATTTTAAAGACAATATTCCTATGGACTGGCATGGTGTACGAGAGCCTGCTGCCAGGGCAAAGGGCTTGGGCAGTAGACAGACTCAGGTTTGAATATCAGCTTTGCTATTTTCAAACTTAGGCAGCATTTGCCAAATGTCAGGTTATATATATATATATATATGAGATAATAATATATATAATATATATTA
>NW_016803233.1:1999950-2073618 GCF_001698545.2 Rhinopithecus bieti | reverse complement strand
ATATATATTATATATTATTATCTCATACATAGATATATATAATATATAATATATATCTCATATATATATGAGATAATAATATTTATTATCTCACATTTTCTGTGGGGCAGCAATCAAAACATGGCTTACCTGGATCTTCTGCTTCAACATTTCTCATAACGTTGTGTCTTTGTCTATTTTTGTGTTGCTATAACAGAATATCTGAGACTGGGTCATTTATAAAGAAAAGATATTTATTTAGCTTATGTTTTTCTACAGGTGGGAAGTTCAAGGACATGGGCCTGGCTTCTGGTGAGGGCTTTCATGCCGTCTCATAACATGGCAGAGAAGGTCAGTGAGGAAGCAGATATGTGCAAAGAGACAAAACCCAAAGGGTGTCTTGACTTTACAACAATTAACTCTCAAGAGAGTATGAACTTGCTATCATGAGAAGGGCAGCAAGCTATTCATGAAAGATCTGTCCCCATGACCCAAATGCCTCCCGCTAGACCACCTCCCAACACCGCCACATATGGGAACACATTTGAACATGAGTTTTCATGAGCACAAATTCAAACCTTAGAAGGATGTAATTAAGGTGTCCTCTAAAACAGGTTTCATTTGAAGTCTTGACTGGGAAAGAATCTGTTTTCAGGTTAACTCACATAGCTGCCGGCAGAATTCAATTCCTCACAGGCATTGGACTGAAGGCCCTCATTCTTCACTGGCTGTAGGTGGGAGGTACCCTGTTTTTCGCCACAAGGACTTCTCCCACATGACAACTTGTTTCATTAAAGCCAGCAACAGAGAGTCCACTAGTAAGAAACCACAATGTTTTGTAACTTACTCAACAAAATGACAGCGCCACTATATTGCCATGTTCTGTTGGTTACAAGTAGGTTATTCAAGAGGAAAAGTTTAGAAGAAGTCCATGAATAACAGGAAATGGGGATCAACTGGGGCCATCTTAGATGCTGTCTATTTTCCCCCGCTAGCAAGCAGCAAAGCTATGACTTGAACACAGGTATTCCGTTTCCAGAGTCCATGCTCGTAACCATTAAGCTATACAGCTACTCTTTCATGGGACCATGTGACCTGGGACTAAATAATTTACTTTGAGTCTCTGTTGTGTTTTTCTATAGAAGATTCATTGATAATATTTGCATTTCAAGATTGTTGCTGGGATCAAATACAATACATTCAAAATACCTAACACATTCACAGTTCCTCATGTGTCGAAATGCACTCAAATGAACTGAAGTGGTGGTTAATACGGATATTGCTGTTTAATCAGAGTATCCCAGCATACCTGGGAGGATGAAGAAGAATTAGAAAACTCCTATTTTACAACACAGGAGCTATACTGACCTGTGCTGAGTCATCTCTGACATTTTGGATTTTCCTTTTGCTTAGAAACTCCACTTAATTCCCAGTGTTTTCACTCTTCCCAGAAAGTGGGGCTGAATCTCTCTTTATAATAGGATTTCCTTTGTGACTAAAATGGATCAAAGCCTGCATGCATGGCCTATCCATGGACCACGGTTAGGAAATCAAGACAGACTCGGAATATTTCAGAACACTCTTAAATTCACCCTATCATTTTTCCTACCTTTATTTCTTCCCTCCTATTGCCTCACAAAGTTGGGGGAAAATAATGTACACCTCTGCCTACCTTCTGACCAACTTAAAAGCTGTTTCTCTACAGCATGGTTGAGGTACATGCCCTGTTCTGCAAAAGCATACTGAATAAAGTTTGCTTCATCTTGTCAAAGCTTCCACTGCTCACCATTCTACTGTAGAGACTGTTTTATTGTTCCTCCAGAATGAAAACAATGTAATACACTAGTTTGTGTTGAATATTTCTCTGTCGCCCCACGTCTCCTCACACTTTTGTTAAAGAGTAAAAAGAAGACAATCTCCAGGTGGCAAAGAACAATGTCCTACGAAGATCTTGCAAATCTAGAACTAGTTGATCTTACCTTTGCTGTTTTCACTCTGTATAGACCCCACAGAACTCCCTCTGTGATGATTCCCGAGAAGCCCATATTCTCTGCATTGTTCCCTGTACCCATCCTTCACACACACATGAGGACACAGGTGACCAAACCTGAGAAATACAATTTTTTGTCACTGCATTGGAATGAGAGCTAAAAATGAAAGCATATGACTTTATGGATCGGTCGAGTATGTTTTAGCTGAATTTCTATTTTATGCATAAGAGTAACAAGAGACCTGGGTTCTACTCCTAGTTGTTAAGCCATCAGTAGTTCATTACGCAGCTTTGAGTAAAACCGTTTCCCTTACCAGGAATTAATTCCCTCATCTGTCAGATGGAAAGGTTTAATCAGACCCTGTAAGCATCCTGGAGTTGGATTCTGAGACCACTTCTTTCTTTGCATTTGTCCTTGAGTTTCTGTGTAAAATGTAACTTGAGGAAAACTCCCTGAATCTGTACTATAATCTATCCTAAATATGGCAAAGCAAAGCCATTTCCTGTTAAGTTTCCTTGGAAGCATAAAAAGCAGAGATTGTGACTTTTCAGCTAAGTACATTTTTTCCTCCAGACCTACTTGAGGGAGGATGGGATGGGAACACTGTGTCAGACAAAATCAAAACGTACCACACAAGTGGAGCCCTCAGCTAATCCAAACAAAATGACGGGGGTGGATGGTCAAAGTCTGAACAATTTTAATGCAGGCATGAAGATAGGCCACACAGTTAGATCAGAATTTAAATAACCTCACTTCACATGTTGCATTTTAGAGCTCCCTTCTTGAGCCCTCAAAAAACTTCCAAATGTTTCATTTTGGGAAGCAGATGCCCCTGGAAATGAAGACCATTCCTCCATTGTCTTCTCCTTATTCCCTTCCCCAGAGTTAACTGCTTGCTGTCCAGGACTGAGAATCCTGGCAAATGATACTCTCTCTGTAAAGAGAGAAAGAGGGCTCAATGTTTTGGCGTGGCTTTCATAGGAAGAGTGACATGGGCTTGGTAAGTAACATGCCCCTGGGAGAGGCTGAGGCAGAGGGTCTCAAGTATAGACCAGGCCATGCAGATGTTCATCAACAACTACCCACGGCACCACCCAATCAGCCAGGCACATTAAGCACTTCCTTGACCCCAGATACCATCCTACACACCAGGGATAAAATGGTGAGAAAAACTGTAGTTTCACCTGACAAAGTGGTGCCAATTCACTTGTTCAAAGGAAGAGGTGAGACCAGAAGTGGACAAGGAGTTACAAAATTAGAAATGAGCAGCTTGTTGTGAGATGGAATGTCATATAGCAGAGCAAGGTGTTCAGATTCAAGACAGAGAATAATGTGAGGATGTTGGAGGGTCACTTCTTGCAGAATAGACTGAATGATAAATTCAAGATTGCTTTATTTTAAAGGATTCTGTTGGATAGAACAACAGACAGCCGACAAAGACTTGCTTTGCCTTTTGTTCTGCCAAACGGTATTCTTGAATATTTTTCAATATTCTTGATTCTTAAAAGTATGTATTTTTAGATTGCTTCTTTTGATATCTTTATATTGATCCCCCTTCTTTCCTCTCTTTACTCTTTGGTACTCATCTTCATATATTCAGTTCAAGTCAATGCCAGAATATTTGTTTAGTTCCTAAAATCTTCTCCAAGACATTACAATCTGCTCCAAGACATTACAAATGTCTTTGGAATGACATTTTCATGGGTAGTTTAACATCAGGTACCATTTTTATAAAGGGTTTTGGTTAAAAAAAAAATACAACCAAAGGAAAGGAAATAAGATAAAAGATGACTTGAAAATGGTTGTCACCTCAAAACTTTGAAAAAGTGTCAAAAATGGTGCACGAGGAAAAGGAAATTTTAGAGATGTGGAGGTGATACTGAAGCACAGCAACTTCTTTTAAATAACAAATAGGATGGAAAATGAGTCAGGGGTTAGTCATGTGAGGAAGGCGGGTGAGGCATTGGAAGGAGGAAACTATTGACTCAACCTGACATAAACGGTATATACAAAAACAGATGCACAATTCTGTCATAAGTTGACTTGCGATTTAGGATGCTTACACATAAATACAGCTTGAGAAACAATGTGACATGTGACCGCTGTGGTGCACACGGGATTGGCCACCCACATATGCCTTTGGGGAAGTACCTGTAGCCCCAGCAAAAAGCCATTTCATGAATTGTCTCAGTTCATGGTCATATTCACCTCACTCAAGGTCGTATTCCTTCTTAGGATAACCTAGATCTAATGACTGAACAGTGTGGGACTATAAAGGCTTCACTCAACTGTAAAGAACTCTGGATGGCTATTCTAGTGCCTTCATATTTTATCTGGTCAGCTCAGGCTTTTGAGACTCTATTGCAGCTTGACTTTTTCCTCTGCCATTCTACATTTTTTTCTTTCTCATCAACAAGTATTGATTCCAAGGATATGACTTAAAATACTCTCTATGCCTACTCTAACTCTGACAATCTACTTCCCAGGAAATCCAATCTGTAGTATCATCAAATGCAATGGATTGAACGTTCATTTTCCCCCAAAACTCACATTTTAAAATCCTAATCCCGAAGGTGATGGTATGAAGAGGTGGGACCTTTGGCAGGTGATTAGTTTATAAGAGAATGACATTAGCAACCTTATGGATGAGGCCACGGAGTAATCCCTTACCTTCCACCATATGAGGTAACAGTAAGAAGAAGGTAGCTGTCTATGAGAAAGCAGGCCATCATCAGACACCAAATGTGCCACTGCCTTGAGGTTGGACTTTCCAGGTTCCATAACTGTGAGAAAAAAGTTCTGCTGTGAATAAGCCACCCAGTCTATGGTATTTTGTTATACAGCCTGAACAAACTAACACATCTGCTCTATCAAAAATAAAGACATGGCTGGGCGCGGTGGTTCAAGCCTGTAATCCCAGTACTTTGGGAGGCCGAGACGGGTGGATCGCGAGGTCAGGAGTTCGAGACCATCCTGGCCAACATGGTGAAACCCCGTCTCTACTAAAAAATACAAAAAACTAGCCGGGCGCGGTGGCGGGTGCCTGTAGTGCCAGCTACTTGGGAGGCTGAGGCAGGAGAATGGCGTGAACCCAGCAGGCGGAGTTTGCAGTGAGCTGAGATCCGGCCACTGCACTACAGCCTGGGTGACAGAACGAGACTTCATCTCAAAATAAATAAATAAATAAATAAATAAATAAATAAATAAATAAAGACATTTTCTTTGTCAATTACTGCTATTATTCGAACATGATTGAGAAATCAAGGACTGTATTTTTTTTTTCTGACACGTTTTAAAGGCTAGGTCCCTTCCTCCTCCCCTTTATTCTCTCTTTTCTTCTCCCTTTCCCATTGTCCCTCCTATCACTCCCCTTTTCCCACTTGGTTCAAAATTACTGAAACAAGATTGAACAGGAGCCACATTTATCCCAGGACTATTAGAACAAAACATATCATAGCAAAAGCAACTTTCAGGACCTTGGGCAGCAGCATATATAATACCCCTCCCCCAGCCCCAACATTTTATTCTCTCAATAGCTGTGCCAAGCAGGATCTAGAATATTGTTTGTCAGTGAAATAGAAGCTGTTGAAGTAACTTCTGCAATAGGACAGGTAGATTAGAACTCTGAGTTGGTATCCAACTTTAACAGTTTATTATTAATATTTTGTGCTTGTATTTCTCATGCATCCTCTAACCCTGACAAGGTCACTACTTTTCCTTAGCAGCACACTTTAAGCTTGCTCAGGTATTATATTTATGTATTAATAAAATTGGTCATATGAGTATCTCCGTTGAACAAGTTGTGTTGAATCACTGCAAACCATTCATGATCCTCTAGGTACTTTGCTCCCTGGCTTATCTTATCAGTAAACACAGTTGAAAGGTGAGCAGATACCTTTGTATATTCTATATAAAGCAGTTACATTTCTCACCCTGACTAATTTTAAAATGTAACATTTGCCGTGTTCCAAAAATTATCTATGGAATATATTTGGAACTTTCTTTGCCTAGTACATCTTTCAAGCAAATATTGCCTTTTTAATTTAAAATTTCAATCTAGGAACTGTTTATAAAACTTCTCCCATAGTTTTTGCTTAAATTTAAGTGAAATGCACCCTAGAGAAAGAGAGAAAGCACCCCTTAAACTTACTAGTGTATAAGCTCTATGAGGGCAGAGGTCTTATTCATCTTGATCACTACTGTATCCCTAGAACTTCCAGGAAATTGAATGTTTAGAAAAACAAAACAAAACAAAAAACCCTTAAGTCAAGTTGAAAAGAGGCTCTAATTGTTGGAAATAAAGCAAGAAAACTCATTCCAAGAGAAGTTCTTTCCTGCTCACAGGGAGGAAATCAAATTTCTGTGCCAATGACATGAACACAGAGTTTTCATAGAGTGCAAACTCAGAGTAAAGAACAAAATAACCCTGTCCTACACAAGGAGCATTTGAGTTTCCCTGACAAAGTGCTGCCTCTGATTTCAGAGAAGATATTACTTCTTCCAATGGTATTTTGTTCTACAGCCTGAACAAACTAACACATCTGCTCTATCAAAAATAAAGACATGGCTGGGCGCGGTGGTTCAAGCCTGTCATCCCAGTACTTTGGGAGGCTGAGACGGGTGGATCCCGAGGTCAGGAGTTCGAGACCATCCTGGCTAACATGGTGAAACCCCGTCTCTACTAAAAAATACAAAAAACTAGCCGGGCGATTGGAAACTGTCCTGGAGGGCAATGAAAGTTAGCTTGAGGCACTCTTCTTATTGATTCTCTTTCCAAATGTGTTAAGAAAGGTTTGGAATGACTTGTCTTGAGTAGAGGTACAAAAAGAGATGTCTTTTGGGAGTTTCTGCTGACCCTATGCCTTGGGTTATAAAGACAATAAATATAGTAAAGTCAAGTTAAATAGACTCTGCTTCAATACAAATAATAATAATAATAATCGTAATAATTATGGCAAAACAATGGCAAGAGGAAAATAAGAATTATAATTATGGCTTTCCTATTTCTTTCTTTTGGAATGGGAATGTCTAACCTACGCCTGTCTCACCATTGTACTGTGGAAGTAGATAACCTTTCTGATTTCACAGGTTCAGAGGTGCAGAGAAATTTCCCTCAGGTTGAATCATACCTTGAGTCTCATATGTCTGCTTTAGATGAGACTCCGGACTTTAGACTTTTGAGTTGGTGCTGAAATGAGTTAAGACTTTTGGAGCTATTGGAATGGGATAAATATATTTTGCATGTGAAAAGGACATACATTTTGAGGTTCAGGGGTGAAATGCTATGGTCTGAATGTGTCTCCCAAAATTATACATTGTTATTTAATCACCAATATGATAGTATTCAGAGGTAGCACCTTTAGGGGATGGTTAAGTCATGAGGTCATGACTAATCCTTAAGGAAAAGGATTAGTACTTCATAAAAGCAGTTGAAGGAAGCACCCAGTTCCTTTTTATGACCTTCTGTCCCTTCCTCCATGTGAGGCCACAGTGGTTGTTCCCTCTAGAGGGCACAGCAACAAGGTTTCCAAACGCCTTTGGAAACAAAGACCAGGCCTTTACCAGACACCAAACCTGCTGGCACCTTCATCTTGGACTTCCAGCTTCCAGAACCGTTAGAAATAAATGTCCGTTGTTTATACATTACCGAGGCTCAGGTATTTTAATATAGCAGCAGGAACAGATAAAGATCGGATGAGTTACCAATACTGAAACTTTACATATACCCTAAGACAAAGTGAGTAAGTAAACACATTATAAATAATTAAAGCCAGGTTTCTCACTGTCAGAAAGAATTGACAATGTAGAAAGGAGGAAGGCAAGAATAAACTCTGTGGTGTGAAACTCAAATCTAAGGTATTAGTGTGACCTCATAGTTTTTAATATAGATAGATGATTGATAGATAGATAGAGATATAAACGTTTGTGCAAAAGAGATGCATATATATATATGTATTTTTTTTCTCCTAACTCTGATCTCTGAAAGAATCTATGTGTAATGACATTCCAATAGCAATTAGCACACTTAGCACTCAGATCTCGGTTTCTAATTTTTCTGGGGGGAAACCAGTACTCTACCAGCATGTCACTGTCATGTGGTGGCAGAGTATAAATGTGCTTTAAAAATTATGGTGTTACATCAAAGGAATCCACAAACCAATGTGAAGAAATTCCTAAAAGCCTAATCAAGGCCAATCTATACTATAAATACAAGTTTATAACTGATTTAAACCAATTTAATGCTTTATAACTCTAATAGATGAAAATAAACATCTGCAAATTCACACTGACATAAACTTAAGAATATGAATAAAGAAATAAATAGGGGAGAAGGAAAAACTATTCCTTACAGTAGAATTCTAATTAATAAATGTAGAAGGCATAATATAAATAGAAAATCACCATTTGGGGACATCACAGTAATAATTGTTGCAAGGAAGAACCATTAACAGATAATAAAATCAATGGGTAAAAGTATGATGAGAATCAGATTATTTTCATGATCTCAAAATATCTACCTACAAAGTAGTTATTAAATACAAAGAGTAAACTGTAACTCTTACACAAGTGTTCTCATAAAATTGCTAGTAATAGAACATCAACATTTTGTACCTCCTGATAAGATACACTGAGAAGGTCACAATATTGCTTTGGTGATGACTTTTAACCAAAATGCACACCTGAATTTAATCATGGGGAATATTATATAAATCTAAATTGAAAGGGTATTTTGCAAAAAACGGGCCCATACTCTAAAATATCAAGTCATGAGTTACAAAGAGAGCGAGGAACTCTCACGTTGAAGGAGTCTGAGAAGACATGAAATCCAAGTACAATGCAAAATCTAGTTTGGATCCTGGACTAGAAAAGGGACAATTGGTGAAATTTACATAAGGTCTGTAGGTTAGATGAGACTATTTTATCTGTATTAACTTCCTGGTTTTGACCGTTTTTTAAATATGTATACAGAAAATTAACATTTAAGGAATCTGAGTGAAGAATAGATGGGAAATATGCAAAATTTTTATAAGTCTAAAATTATTTTAAAATTGAAAGTTAGACTTTTTGGTTTTCTTTGAGACAGGGTCTCACTCTGTCACCCAGACTGTTTGCAGAGGTGTAATTTCAGCTCACTGGAATCTCCGCCTCCCAGGCTCAAGAGATTCTCCTACCTCAGCCTCCTCAATAGCTGGGATTACAGGTGCGTGCCACCACACCTGGCTAATTTTTGTATTTTTAGTAGTGATGGGGTTTCACCATGTTGGCCAGGCTGGTCTCAAATGATTCACTAACCGTGGCCTCTGAAAGTGCTGGGATTACAGGCTTGAGCCACCTCGCCTGGCCTTGTTTTTTAATTAAATGAGTATTTAAAAGAGTTATTAATACTCCTCTCCCAGATATCTTGCTTTAGAACCCCTTGGAGATAAATAACTACTCTATCAATTTGGTATAAAGTATACATTTAGGTAGCTTCTAATAGGTGTATATATATATTTATATATATATTTACATCATTGTTCTTTTGTATCTGAAGTCCAAGAACACAGGCGTATGTTGGTTTTATTTATTTCTAAGTCCTCAACACCTAAAAGATTCATGATTGGAACCATCTTAATATATATTCATTAAATAAGTTTAGCAGTAGATGTAAGTTTATCTCTTAGTCCTGTCATTTGCTAACTGTGATTTTAAAAAAACTTGCTTAACTTTGCAGTGTCTCGGTTTCCTCATCAGCAAAATGGGCATATTCTTGCCTATCTCTTGGAGTTATGGTGAATATTAAATGAGGTGGCATTTAGAAAGCATGCAGCAGAGTCCCTGGTACACAGCACGGAAATTAGTGCTGATTCTCCTTTAACTCTCCATCAAAACTATTCTAGCTACTTTAAAGGGATCATATCTCTTGTTAATTTACCCAGATTGAGGAGCACTCCTGAGTTGCAATCTGCCAAGTTATTTTTAAAATAGTGACTTATTTGCTTCAGGTAAAGTTCTCATGACATGAAATTTATTTTAATTTTCTTTCCCTAAGGTTAAAATGCCTCAAAAACCCTTAGATGTGAATATCTGGGAATTTAACATTTACCAACAAGGTATGGCATATATAAATCATGAAATATACAGACACCTTTCATCACTGATTTTGCAAGTACTATTTACAGACTTCATTGGTCTCCACAAAGCGTATGAAGAACATGGTGCTCCTTCACATATACATGAAGTCAGAGTTTTATGATTCCGTAGGTTCTGGCTTACAAAATACTTTCCATCGAGGGCCATTTGAAGAATTGGGAGGCTGAACAGAGAACCACCATTTATCAGGAACTTCCTCTGGAATGAGCCTGGTAATTTACACTTAATCTTTCCATTAATCCTGTGAAATTTAAATGATGCCCATTTTATAAAATTCAGGAAACTAAATGTGAAGTAGGTGAAGTGACCCAGCGGCATTCTAAAACACTAGAAGATAAAATTGATGAATGGATAATTAAAACATAAAAATATAATTAAACAACATAAAAGCACTTGAATAGAAAAAAAAATAGTTATTAATCCTAGTCTGTATTCCTCACATCAATAGAGACAGGAAATTTGTTTCTTCCCATACCTTTGCACAGACCTATAGGTCTCTTCTTTATTAACAAAAACATTTATCAAGGCCCTACTGTGCCTGTGTTCAGGAGAGCGCCATGCTGCTTACAAATGTCATAATGATTCCCTCCATTTGATACACTGCAGCAGGGCCCCGCCTAGGGCAGCTTTTGACTCAGGGCTCTACAAGTAACATAAATATTTTTAAAAGATGGTGACGATGGTGAAAAAAATTTACCCCCATCTTTCATCCTCTTTTTCATTTCTCTTATTAATGAACTTCCTCTACCCCGACTCACCTCCATACTAGCCAGTAGAGATGGTTTGAGCTGAAGACCCCAGGTGAAAGATCTGTAGCCTGTAGCCTGCGGGGAGGGTGGATAGGGAGTGGCTTTTCTGCGCAGGGGCTGTTCACTCCCCCGCCCTCTGTCCTCCCTTCACACTTGATCTCACTGATCTGAGGCTATTTTTCCTACTACTTGCCTTGAACATACAGCTGTTATTTATACCCATCTTTTATAGTTCACAAGGCTCTTTCCACATCCTAGCACATTCCATATGCACAAGCAGCCTGTGAAGTAGTTATTATGAGCTGCATTGGGTAGATGAAAACATGGAGCCCCAGAAAGCTGATAATTTTGTCCAAGATCAGTGGTTCCCAAATGGACAGGCAGGACCTGAACTTGAAAGTATTGCTCTTTTTAACACACCATGGCCCTCTGATTATAGCTACCTTACAATCGACCTACAGCAGGCATCACAAACTCATTTAAACGACTGGTCTGGCCCCAGAAAGCAGGTGAGTTTCCAACACTGAGCCCTTTGTGTCTCTCTCTTCCACTCCCTGACAAAAATATAAGTTTCAAGCTACAGAAAAGTTGAAGCTAAGAAAGATATTCTGAAGGAGCAATTACAGCCACTATGCCTCCAGCTGGCCTCTTGGTTTTGAGAGTAGTTTCAAATTGATTGTCCTGGGCTTTATCAGGGTCTTATTTTTCTGTTTCTTGCAAGAGAAAAGACGAGAAAACTCACATGCAAATAGACTGAATGGTAAGTCACACAAGGAGATAGTACTGCAGGCTTCAGCTCTCCAGATCTATCCTATCCTCACCAGGGAGAGGATGAAAGGAAACTGCTAGAAGTAGGAAAGAGACCAAATTGAGGGGAAACTGCTCAGCATTCAGGACCATTAAAGATACCAAGGGAAGTTCTGATATCCTTGCCCTGGTAACCTTTGGGGAAAAAGAGAGTTTAGCTGATGAGATAATTATTCATGCTTGAGCTATTTTCCCCAGTACTAAATAATTAGTTCTAATGAGTTTTCCAAGGGAATATTTGTTTTCAGCACCGAAGAAAATGAGGGATGGGGTCACAGAGAAAACTCCTGAGCAGAAGTTGAACAGAGGGTTATTGAAAGAACTGAAACTCGAGGAGTTTCAACTTCACATTCAGTCTGCCACTCAGAGACAGGCTGGCCTTTTGATAGGACCCCTCTGCCACCCAGCTTCATCAGGTCAAAGTGCCTCAGAGACACTGAAAGTGAAAAAGAAAGACGTACTTTATCTAACACATCCTCATTTCACCTGGCAACTCGGCCACTCATTCACTGCTTGAACAATTAGCAGAAATAGCAACTGTGATGGAACCCGTGGAGAAGATATTAGTTGAAGGAACAGATTGTAATGAATAATCTAGCCTTTGTCATCGCGGCCCTAGGGAGAACTGTGCACACTGGCTCTTGCTAATCCTGGAAATAATGATTTTTTATTCAGTGGTCTTACTTAAGAGAAAGCAAATTTTCCACATAGCATTTTGAGTGGGGCTGACTGGGCTCAGCATTGCCTTTTGAAGCAAAATAGCTTCTGAGGTCTCTGAGTCAGATGACTGGTGGGTTTTGCCTAGGCCTTCTGTGTATAAAACAGAAGAGCCACTGGAAAGCCCTTTGTGTGAGCCACCCTGCTCAGTGGGTGAACAGCCAGGATTATATGTGTCCCAATATTACAGCTACCACCAGTCACTGGGAGCTGGAGAAATGAGACCAGTGGCACTTATTAGACTGTCTGACTTCTTCAATTCAGCTCTTCATTTTTGATTTCAGTACTTAATTAGTGAAAGTGTGTCCCTGGAGAAGGTACAAATCAGCCCCACAGATGAATGCAGCACAGAGGCATGGGAACACAAAGAAAGCAGACTGTGACCGTGTTAGCATCAGAGTGAACACGGACCAGACTTACTCCCCTTGTAATTCCTTATAAGGGTATGGCTGACCTTGGGAATGACTGTGAGGTTTAGTTTAGTTCATTTCAGCAAACATGTATTGAGCTCCATTATCTGCTGGGATCTGAGCCGGGATCTGGCAATAATAGCATAAGAATAGATAAAGATAATAATGAGTTAGCACTTTCAGCTTGCTGGACAAGACCAAGAACATTGAATGTGCTTTCTCATTTGATCCTTACAACAACCCTGGTAAGAGACATCCTGTTAACATCTGGGGAGACTGAAGACTAGAGCCACTAAGTGCCACCCATGTTTGTATGTCTCATAAAAAAGAGGGACCAGGATTCCATTCCAGGTCTGATTTCTTAGCATTGTATGTAGTCCTTGTGACAGATCACTACTTGTTCACCAAAATCCATTTTCATATCTGCCTGAGCACATAACGAAACTACATTGCCCAGCATTTTTTTTTTTTTTTGCAACTACATATAATCATATGTGCTTTCTTATGGGTGGATTATAAGTAAAAATAGGCTGTTCCACTAACCTCAAGGCTTTAAAGAAGATATATGTCTCCTCCAGGAATTTTTTTGGAGTCTGTATGTTGACTACCAATGCAAAACAGTGCTAGGGGATAGTAGATGGCAATATAAAGGACACCCAGGCCCTTGAATCACTTCATGATGGAAAAACACATGCCAACCAGGAATACCCACTTTGGACTGTTATACGAACAAGAAAAAAATGTTACTCTAATCAATACACTGCCCAATGTAAATTTAAATAAATCATAGCTTCTATCTTTGAGTCAAAGTTAATGATCAGATGTTCTTATCTTTTGTATGGTTTGATACCCAACATCTATTTTTTGGTTTTGTTCTGTTGGTTTTGTCTTGTTTTTCCCCTCAGAAATGGGAAATGAGATGCTTTCTCCCATCAAAGCCTTCAGTGCCTGGAAGGTAACTTCAACAAACTTTATAAAAGGAACATTTGAAGAAATAGCAATACTAATATTGGATAAGACACAATAGAAATAGATTAGAAGAGTTATTATTTTCAAATGAATGGTTACCAAATGCAAGACGCTTTAGCCTTAGTCTCTGTGTTCCTAAGAAACAAAATTGGGACCAGTGGATAGAACATTTAAGAAGTCAGGCTTTAGTTTATTTTGTGAAATATATATGTTCTATTTGGCAAAGTACACAAAGGTAAAGAGGGTACCTTCAGAAGATAGTGAGTTCCTTATCATCAGCTGTCTTGAAGGCGTAGTGAGGTTGGATGGCCATGTAGTGCAAATATTGTGGAGCAAATGTGGGCAGCAAATGAGGACTTTCAGGTCAGCCAGTGTGTCCTTCCATCAGGAGATCTTGTGATTCCAAGAACAATTGATTTTGTGAGTCTTCAAGTCATAGTCCATACTTCCATATTTCCAAACCTCTAGGTTTTCTTCTGACGTAACTTTCAATGTGAATGCATTCTTCTGGAGAAAAAGGAGAAATAATGGATAGATTCTCTTGGCTCAAGGACTGCTTTGGTTCAAATCCCAGCTCCGTTCTCTCTAGATGTGTGCCTTGAACTAGTTATTTTGTTTTTCTGTACTTCAGATTTCTCGTCTATAAATGCAGATAATAATACCTATCAGATTAGGTTTTTGTGAAGATTAAACAAGCTTTATATTGAGCACTTTGAACCACTCATGACACATCGTAAGTGCAGAATAATGTGAGCTATAATTATCATTGGTTAAGTGCCATTTATGCTAGATGTTTTCTTGTCTCAACACTGGCCAGTCCCTTGTTCTATTCTCCTACTCTACACTAGAATAATAAACAAGATGTGTCCCTCTGCCCTGGAAACATTTCATCATTCTAATAGGTAGGCATGTAACATCAAAGTCAATGACCCTAAGGAATGACGGTTGAAGTTTCAGGTAGAGTCATAGGAGGCTTTGAGGAACCACTGTGAATTTGAAAGAAGCATCTGAGAGATTAAGATAATTAGGTATTTTAGGACTGAACATGTGTCCCTATCTCTGGTCCTCAAACACCGCATCTGTAAAATAGACCCTCTGGACTCCATCATTTCTTAGCTCACCTCTGACTCTCCTTAAGCCGAGGTACAGCCTTGTTCCTGATACAGCTGACACCATTACAGGGACTTTGCCAAGTGTAAGGACTGAGGAAATACTTGGCCATGGGGGCTCATTTTGTTAACTCAGATATGTGTCCTGTTTATTTGTATTAAAATGAAAACCTAGGGAATAGCATAATTGGTCAATAAGGAGAAACTGTCAGAATGAGAGCAGAGCTAAAGAAGTTGCTTGTCTCTGAAACATCTAGTTCACATCTTCAAGAGGTGTTTACACATTTCTTGAAAGAAGTTTCCCTACCTTAAGTAGCCCATCTTCCAAGGCTTTGAAACAATACCTGCTTTTTTTTTTTTTTTTTTGCTTTATTCAGGATTTATTTAATAAACACCTGAACCTATGTTATCGTAAAGTTTTATTTCGTAGCAGACATTACAGTTTTATATTACATTTTCTTTTCTTTCACATTCTAGATTGCTGTTTCCTCCTTCAAATTCTCACTTCCCTCTCTTTCTCTCAGTCTTTCTTTCTCTTTCTTCCTTTCTCACTGAGTCACAAGTCACAAGTTAGTTCTCCAGAATCCAGAAATAGACTTCAAGGCACTGTATCTAAAATAGTCTGGAGCCAGAGGGTGAGTATGACAGACACCAAGAGTTAACTTTAGGCATTAATCCCAAAGGTTCAGAGGAAGAGAATAAAATAAAATAAAATAAAATAAAATAAAATAAAATAAAAAACTGACAATGAGAGGAGAGGAATATTAGGGACAGGAGTAAATAGAGGGCCCTAGTAATTACTCTAACAGACACAGAGTTTCTAATATTTGTTTTATTGACCTCTAGATGCTTGAATTTTGAGTGGGTCAGCACTGGTGAAAATTCAAATGTTATGGATGATGTGCTATTTATTCATTCATTCAACACATATTCAGTGATCACCTATTAGGTCCTAAGGATATGATGGTGAGCAGAGGCATTATATCCCTGTCTTAATGGAACTGATATTCTGGGAAGAGGATGGCAACCAATGGGGGACAATGAAGTAAAGTATTTATATGGAGATCAGGTCTCTGAAAGCGATAGATGTTAAGATGACAGGAAGTCACTGGATTTAGGTTGGGGGTGTTCTAGATGGGTGGATCAGATGTGGAGAATTTTAAGCTGAGACCTCAAAGATGAGAAGAAACCAAAGCAGAGGTAAAAGCACTCTAGGGAGAGAACGTCAAGTGCAGGTCTTTGAGGCAGAAATAAATACATGTATTACTCAAGAAGAGCCAGCAATGTGAGTGGGTTGGAATGTGGTGAGGGATGAGGAGCTAGCACCAGTAAGAAACAGAAGGGGTAGAGCAGTGCAACGTACACAGGACTTGGCCGACTCTGGGAAAACTTGTACTGAGACATTCTGTCTCATTTCTTTCTCTTTCTTTATATTGTCTAGTTTTACTCAAGGTGAAACTTTTGTGTTTGGCTTTTATTTACCCTTTATTTTCTTTCTCTCTCTCATTGCCATTCTTTATATCTTCTTTCTTGGCAAGGATTTGCACTAATTTCTTTCCCCTCCATTCTACAAAATGAATAACTAAGTTATTACTCAGTTATAATGAGGACAATACCTGAAAGGCATTCCTTCTCTTCCCCAGTGTTTGTGCATCTGACCTGTAACAGAAGCCACTGCCTCTGAGAGGGAATTCCTCTTTTCCAGTAAGCCTGAAGTCTTACCTCTCCTCTAAGTCTCAACTGAGTGATTGCCTTCCCTTCACTGGGTATGGCAGTTAGTCATTCGTGACCTTTCCCGTTTGGGTTCTGATTTCACAAACATACATTAGGCTCTTTAATGCATACTATCTCCTCTGTTGCTCACAAAAGCCCCTTAAGGTTGGTATTATTTCCAGTTTTACAGAATAGTAAATGCCCAGATGATTGCTCAATATTACACAGATAGTAAGCTGCAGAAATGGGTTATAAATTCAGATGCTGTATAATATTAGGTTGGTGCAAAAGTAATTGCTGTTTTTGTCATTAAAAGTAATGACAAAATTACTTTTGCATCAACCTAAATACCTTTGATGTTCTCTGTAGCTCACACTTAAATCTTATATTGTATTTCAACATCTAACTTATTTTTTTTTTTTTTTTGCCAGTCTACCCAGTTTGGCAGTCAGTCTTGAGAGTGGACGTTGTGCCGTCTCTACCACTTTTCTTTCTTAGCACTGAGCCTTCTCCATGAATCCCTCTCTCCCTTTTTCTTGTGTGCTTGGCTCTCCTGCAGCATTTAGTAAGGTGATGAGCTCTCTGAAATCCTTGCAACTCACCAAGAAACATTAATTACATCTTTCTCTGTGTTCCCCACATGCCTTCTACCTACCCTATTACATCACTGTAATCATTTAATCATCTCTCTTTCTTTTCCAGTTAGTCTTTAGCCCATGTTGTTCAAGGATAGACACTAGCTAGCCATGACGCTCAAGTAATTGTAACATGGCTGGTATGACTACAGAATTGGATTTTAATTTTATTAAAATTTCCTGATTAAGTTTTTTGTTAAATCATAAGTCACGTATAAATTGCAACTGTGACTTGCCTATAGATATAAGAATTTAGAAAAAATCCACAAAATATTCTGTATGAATCAATTTACTATGTAACATTTACAATCAAAAGTATTATATATTTTATTACTGTTTGTAAATTCCATCTACACATTCTTTATATCAGTACAGTTTGTGTGTGTATGTCTCTTTTTCAGAGAGCTAGATATAAATATTTACCAGCACACCACTAGATATAGATTATAATATCATGTGATTGAACAATCAGAAGACCAAGGTTTTAGCTTTGCCAGTAACTAGTAGTATGAATAAGGAAAAGTGAGTTACTTTTTTTGGCCACTTTGGCAAAACTACAAGTAGTAAAGCTCTTCCAACTACAAATTTCTATTTATTGTATAAAGCTTCTCTCAGCCCCAGATTAAAGACAGGAGGTGAGAATATTAGGTTGAACAGATATAAAAAATTATCATCATGAATTTTGCTTACCTCCCTACATTCCATATTGATTAAGTTAAATTTAAATTTAAAAACTGAAGCAGTGTATTTTCATTAGCCACAACTTTATTATTTTTCTAAGAAAATGTTTCATTTTGACTGTTGCAAATTTAGCATTTGAATTGAAATGTACTGTCAATATAAAATACATAGGGATTTCATAGGCTTAGTAAGAAAAATAATGCTAAATATCTTAATTTGTTATATTGACGACATGTCCAAATGCTAATATTTTGGAGATATTGAGCTAAATAAAATATATTATGAAAATTATTTTTAATTGTTTGTATATATTTTTTAATGTGACTACTAGAAATTTCAAAAATTATGTATATGGCTCTCCAGGTAATTATATTGAATGGTACTGCTATTGACACTCCAGAGACAGGGACAATGTTTCATTTGTTTTTGTATGTTAAAACCGTATGGTGCCAGGTGCATAAGTGCTCACAATAAGTGGTATGAATGAGTGAATCAATTATTTGAATCACCTTTTCATATTTTGCATGCTGACTTGCATATAGAAGGCAGTCAAACATTAGACTTTCAGTTGATCCCTGATCTAGATTTAAAAATGTTATCCACAGCTGGAAACCATCATTCTCAGCAAACTATTGCAAGAACAGAAAACCAAGCACTGCATGTTCTCACTCATAGATGGGAATTGAACAATGAGATCACTTGGACACAGGAAGGGGAACATCATACACCGGGGCCTGTTGTGGGGAGTGGGGAGGGATAGCATTAGAAAATATACCTAATGTAAATGATGAGTTAATGGGTGCAGCACACCAACATGGCACATGTATACATATGTAACAAACCTGCACGTTGTGCACGTGTATGCTAGAACGTAAAATATAATTTAAAATAAAATAAAATAAAATGTTACCCAAAGGAAAGCATTCTTTTATCCCTTTGCTTTTGACACTATTTGGGACTTTCAGGTCTTTTGTTACTTTTGGAAGGAACATAAATAAAATTCAGAAAACTGAAAAGAAAAATAAGAGTCAAAATTATGAGTTGCTACAGTAGAAACTCAGACATTTATTTGCCCTTATTATTAAAGCAAAATATGAACTTTTGAGGAACTTGTCATTTACCTTTATTACCTGGTTCTAACATGCATTTTTTTTTTTCAAATTTTAATTTGTCTGACAATTACGCTGCCTCTTGTAAATAAGGAATGTATTTAATGTGGGAACAGTGGTTGTTTTCCTTATTTTATCCACAAAAGCATTTATTAAATCAAAGTAGTTTCTTATGATCATTGGCATCTTAGAATCATAGAACCACAGAAATAAGGATAAGATCAATAGAATTCAAGACCATTATGTTTGCCTAATCATAGTAGAATGTTTCTGAGGTAGCAGATTTTTCAAGTGAGTTGTTCTTTCAGGGATCCTCTAGGATTTGTGTGTGATGAGCATTATATATACATGTATATATGTAAGCTCAATTTAGTGTGATCTAAAGCAGATCAATGAAAGCTAGGATGAAGATTTAAAAAGAGCTGGCTAAGTTTTTTTGTTTGTTTGTTTGTTTTTTGTTTTTTGTTTTGGAGACAGAGTCTTGCTCTGTCACCCAGGCTGAAGTTCAGTGGCATGATCTCCACTCACTGCAAGCTCCGCCTCCCGGGTTCACACCATTCTCCTGCCTCAGTCTCTTGAGTAGCTGGGACTACAGGCATCCACCACCGCCCCCAGCTAATTTTTTGTATTTTTAGTAGAGATGGGGTTTCACCGTGTTAGCCAGGATGGTCTCGATCTCCTGACCTCGTGATCCACCCAGCTCAGCCTCCCAGCGTGCTGAGATTACAGGTGTGAGCCCCTGAGCCCGGCCAGAGCTGGGTAAGTTTAATTGGAATAGACTGGTTAGAAGGAGTGATCTGGTTGCTTTAGAAATCCTTCTGGTGTATTTCCAATGGCCAAAGTTCAAACTGGAGCAAGCACTTTTAGAATCTGATTCTTTGGGTGTGGTGGCTCACGCCTGTAATCCCAGCACTTTGGGAGGCCGAGGTGGGTGGATCACAAGGTCAACAGTTCAAGACCACCCTGGCCAACATAGTGAAACCCTGTCTACTAAAAACACAAAAAATTAGCTGGGTGTGGTGGCGGGCCCCTGTAAATCCAGCTACTCCGGAGGCTGAGGCAGAATTGTTTGAACCAGGGGGGCGGAGGTTGCAGTGAGCAGAGATCGTGCCATTGCATTCCAGCCAGGGTGACAGTGTGAGACTTGATTCTTACCTACTTCTTGATCTCCTGCCACATTCTCTACCTCAGACTCTTTGTTTGAACCTATTCTGTTACTTATATTTTTCAAATGCATGTAAAGATTTCAAACTATTTTGTCTGATCTTATTCTCCCTGTCCTGGAAGAGTCTTTCCTTTGGTCAGGCTGTTAGAAAATTCTTTCTGTTGCTTGGGGGAAAAGCTCAAGCTTTACTTCTTTTATGAAGCCTTCTCTGAGATCTTGGATTAGACTCACCTGGAACATATTTCTATTATAGGGCATCTGTAAGTCACTTCTTCCACATCTATCTAACCAAAAAACTTTGAGTTTCTTGAGAAGAGGAGCTTTGCCTTTTTCAAATTGCTATACCTAGAGCAATTGTTCCCCAACTGGCTTCACAGTAGAATCACCCAAAGAGCTTAAAACAACCAATCAACAGACAAATAACAATAAAAAATAAAAATTAAAAAACCAAAAAAAAACTATGCCTGAAACCCACCTGCAACCAGGTAAACCAGAATTTGTAGAGGTAGGGCACAGAAATCAATACTTTTCAAGTACCCAGAGTGATTTCAATTGCAGCTGGATTAAGAAGCATTGGTCTGTACGTATATTCACTGAATTCATGCATATTCATTTATTTGAATTGGATTGAAGATTAACGGGAACTATAGTAAATTATAGTGGAAATTTAGAATAAAGCAAGCTGTCTACGCATTACAACAAAAAGATTTCTTATTTGCACTAAGATAACTAAAATTTCAAATTTCTGAATTGCAAGATTCTAAGTATTACCTACATTATAAGCACTGAGATAATGGAACTAAGAATATTTTCATCTGTGAAGTTAAGGCCTAAACTCTTTGGTTTCTAAAACCCTTTTCAAGTCTAAACAAATAATATCAAAATCACAAAACTTATGAGATGGAAAGGCTTTTAATGATTTTCCAGGTCTCTTATCTTACAGATGACTTCATAACTTCTTGTACAGAATGCTTTATGGTTTTCAAGGCACTTTCATGACAATTATTTTCAGAAAAACCCACTAGGTAGATTGATCACCCTGTTTAGCAGATAAGGAAACTAAGGCTTGCGGCCGGGCGCGGTGGCTCAAGCCTGTAATCCCAGCACTTTGGGAGGCCGAGACGGGCGGATCACGAGGTCAGGAGATCGAGACCATCCTGGCTAACACGGTGAAACCCCGTCTCTACTAAAAAATACAAAAAACTAGCCGGGCAAGGTGGCGGGCGCCTGTAGTCCCAGCTACTCGGGAGGCTGAGGCAGGAGAATGGCGTAAACCCGGGAGGCGGAGCTTGCAGTGAGCTGAGATCCGGCCACTGCACTCCAGCCTGGGCAACAAAGCGAGACTCCGTCTCAAAAAAAAAAAAAAAAAGAAAAGAAAAAGAAAACTAAGGCTTGCAAACATTATGTGATGGACCAAAGAGCATACAGATAACTGTGTCCTGTCTTGCATGTTATTTGTATGTCCAAGAGGAAAAAGGGAAAGCCAAGGAAGCTCTTGATATCTTTTAATAACAGAAATATGAGCGTGTCAATTTTTCATTTTCAGTGTAGATAGTTAGAGAAGTGATGCGATTCATTATCAGCACCTTGCCATATTTGTAACTTTCTTCTCTTCTTCAAAGTGTTCTCTTCCTTGTCCCTACTCCTCTCCCACTCCATTTATATCACCAAGATCTACTCACGACTTTATTTCACTTTTCCTACCTCTTATCAAAATGCACTTATCAATACCTATACATGTACTTTGCAGGTGACACATGTACTCATTCTTCTATGATGCACCTCAGAGGAGCCACACAACAACTTTTGCAGCAGGTATTATTTTTAGCACAATTTTATAGACCAGAAATCCAAGACCTAAGGAAGTGAATCGACTTAAACACAATCAAATACTAGCTTCTCGTAGAGCTGAAGCTCTAACTCAAGTCTTCTGGTCAGAATTTTGAAGTTCCATCTTTTGTCTGTTCTATACTGACTGTCTCATGGAAGAGCAATAACTGAGAAGATACATACTTGGCTTTGAGAAGATTTTGGTCAAATACAAGTAGTGGAGCCAGACTGTAGATATTAGATTTGTGGGATTATATAGGCCATTTAGACATACATGTAACTAGAATTATCATGTGGCCCTATGTGATAGATTATTTTATCATTTTCAAATATTCACTCCCCTCTCCTTGTAGAAGGAAGGTATTTCCCACTCCACTGATGTTGAGCCCGGCTGTTTGACTTGTTCTAGCCATTAGAATGTTAATCGACTTTTTACATGCCAGGTTTTAGTTTTAAATATGATTATGCAGCTTTGTTTGACTTTATGCCTTTTGCCATGAGTGTGGCATGTACCAGATGTGGGCTGTTGCCTCATGTAGAACTCCAAAGTGCTAAGACATGTGGAGCATAAGCAAGCAGAATTGGAGCAGTTACTGACACTTGGAATCTGATCCAAAAAACAGAGAAAAAGTTTGTTGCCAGGGATGTTGGCTCATGCCTATAATCCCACCTACTTAGGGTGGCGGAGATGGGAGAAGGGCTTGAGACTAAGCATTCAAGGCCAGCCTGGGCAAGATAGCAAGACTCCTATCTCAAAAAAAAAAAAAAGAAAGAAAGAAACAAAATGGTAAGTTTGTGGCTATAAGCCATTAAAATTTCAGGATTGTTGTTAAGCAGCAAAACTGACTTACACAGCCTACTTCTCAAGCAGATCTTCAAACTATATGATAAATGTGAACATAAGCTATTTTTAAACATTGACTTGGTATATGAGTATAGAAAAGCAGCATCACTATTCTGTACTCCCATTTGAAATGTTAACCTTTTCAGTTATGGATGAGAATTAGGAATAAAAAGTAAAGAGTTGGATGCATCTTCTAGTTCTTAACAAACTAGGGTTAATTAAGGCTTCTTGGTTGCACAGCAAGCATTGTGAAATGTGAAGCTTTCTTAGGAATGATAAGCTTGAAAAAATCACCATCATAACAAGACCAGTTTGAGGCTGAACTTAGTAGAAGATTAAAATTTCCTTTTAAATCATCCTAAATTTTAAAACTATATCATTAGCATGGTATTATCCATATGCTTTCCTCAACTGTTTAATTACAGAGGAGGCAGTTAAGCAGATCAAGAGACTCTATTAACAGACAAACCCAAAAGCAAATATGATGAAATGTAATTACAGGGAGTAAATGATCCGGAGTCTCCCAGAGCCTCCCAGAACTCTAAGAATATTCTAAACATGATTTATGCCACCACAAAGTGAACCCATACTTACCATCCATTTTCCCCACAATCTGCTTCCTGTACTAGATAGAGAAAGCACACACATTCAGATAAAATAACTGTCCATTTGCACAATGATATAGGACTTTTAAAGCCCCTTCCTGCTTCCTACTCATAGGATTTTATACTATACTTGGTAGCTCTAGGAAGGTTTTATTTCTATAACCTATAAAATGTTGGCCACTCACATGATTAAGATGTCAAGACCCCTGAAATAGTGAAGGAAATGCTAGAGAATTAATGTGATTCTGATACTTGAAGGAAATGTCCAGTCATCCAACTCATGGCATTCAAAGGCCATATCATTTGAAGGGCTAGGTCTGGGCTGCTGCTGATAGTTAGGGATCTCCAGCAGTGACATATTCAGGTAGATAGATGGACTCACAATTCCATGAAAATCTGTCTGATTTGAAAAGTAGGCTCTACAAACACAGGGTAGGCTTCAATTTATTAGATGTGGTGGTATCTTGAATACAGGGGACAACACTGAAGAAACAATTCTCAATTCCTACATGGCTTCTAGGTATAAGGCTCCTATGCAGCAAGGCTTGGTGTGAATTAACTCATGCTCTGGATAGGAGTTGGTCTATAGGCAGTTTATGGAGTACTCAGAGTTGGGTGGAGCTGGACTAAAGAACAGTAGAATTAAAGCTAAGTCTTCTGTTTACAAAGGGGGAAAATCTTTGTTCTAGACTCAATCCAGTCAAGTATAAACATACTGGGTTTTCATTCCCTCCTCTTTCTCATACTCCACTATATAATTCAAACAGATTCAACAAACATGTAATAAACTCTGATTTCCAAACACATTGACATGTTACTTAACCTTTACAACTGTCTTGTCAGGCTGCTTTTATAATACCTGTTTGTGGTAAAACAAACAAACAAACAAAAAAACCCAAAAAATGAAGCACAGAAAGATTACCCTAAATCACAGTTAAGTAATGTCAGAATCAGAATTTATATACACATCACTGAAATCCAAGTTCATAAACATGATATAAGTGGTGACTTATATCTGCATAGCAAGGTAGAATTCTTAAACCTCTTATCAATCCAGTCTCATTGATCCTTCTAGTGAATTAGGAAGAAACCAAAATATTTATTAACCATGTCTATTATTTCATTGTCTTCTGCCTAGTAGTGTGCCATGAGCATAGAAGACACTCCATAAAAGTTTCTTGACTTTCAAGTCAAAAAGTTAGAGGTTATCTAATTGAAAATTATATTTGAAAAAACTTCCTTTTGGTATGAAATGAACTTCTAAGACAGTATTAATTTCGGATTTTCCTGGCTAAGAGGAAGAGTATTTGAAAAAGGGTTAGAGGCCATAAAATACCATCTTATATTCAAAATACATTATAATTTTTAAATTTTGTTTTCAATGCACCAGAGAAATATATAAGCTTCAATATAGGCCATCAGAGGATTAAGAAGAAAACCTTGGGTTTCAGAAACAGCAGCTCAGTTTTGAGTCATATTCTGATAGACTTTCTTTTTTTTTTCTGAGACAGAGTTTTGCTCTTGTTGCCCAGGCTGGAGTGCAATGGTGTACCTTTGTTCACTGCAACCTCTGCCTCCCAGGTTCAAGTGATTCTCCTGCCTCACCCTACTGAGTAGCTGGGACTACAAGCATGCACCACCATGCCCTGCTAATTTTGTATTCATAGTGGAGATGAGGTTTCTCCATGTTGGCCAGGCTGGTCTCGAACTCCTGACCTCAGGTGATCAGCCCGCCTCAGTCTCCCAAAGTGCTGGGTTTATAGGCATGAGCCACCGCGCCTGGCCCTGATAGACTTTCTAACATACATCTAGATAGAACACATTTCTGTTCCGACTCATTCATCCAATTTGCTCTGTTCCTTTATTTTAGTAGCTAATGACCAGTTGTAAGTATGTATGTATGTATGCCTGTCAGGTCTTCCAGACAACACAGACCTAACTTATTCATCAAATGATAAAAAGAGGAATAAAGGAATAGCTTAATGATTGGGCCAATGACTAATAAACTTGTGCATATCATTTGTGCTCATTGTGAACATACACATATTCCTATACGTGTATGTTATATGTGCATATATTTGTACATCATATATAAGCATACACTTAAAAGCAGAATAAAAAATGTGTGTTAATTGTACTAATATCAGTGAGCTGCCTTATGCTTCGGTTTATATGATTGTTATGTTTCTGAAAAGTTTAGCTTAAATTGCTTTCACACATCATTTTTAAACGAAAAGGGTGAGGTTACAATAAACATGATAGTAAAATCATAGGATATTAAAATTGGAAGAGACCATGAGGTTTCCCTAATCCAGCTGCTTACTTGAGAATGTTTTGTAATGTATCCTGGGAAAATGGCTGTTTGTTCACTATTTAAATAATATGTTCATCCCCATCAAAGGCAGCCTGTTCACTATAGGGCATTAGAAAGTTATTGCTCACATTGAACCAAATCAGTCTGTTTGTAGCCCTCACTGTCTATTTGTAGCCCTCACCTGGTGGGTGTAGTTATCTGTTCAGAAGGAACACAACTTCTTCTCCATATTTTATGTGTTTTTCTTAGTTTTCTATTCAACAGTAAACTTTTCTATTTCCTTTACTCCTCAAATATCATTTATTATATAAATAATTTGTTTAAAATTATTTTTAGGAATTAATAATTACTTTATAACATATTTTGTATGTTTGTCTATGAAACTAACTGCAAGTTTGCAATTACTTCAAAAAATCTTCTTCATGCTAATCAATGAAATTTTTAAATCTTTAAGAGGCTGCATCCTATTCTCAAATTCCCCTTATTCTTTTTAATTGTAGATAATTTTATTCTTTCTTAAATTGCACATTCTTAGGGAACCCTTTTTGTACTTTTCTCAGGGCTCAGGGTAGCAAGCAGAAACCACCACAGGTGTTTTTAAGAAGAAAGATATTGAAAACAGAAACAGCTGCTTGTAAACTTCCTGGAACGACCTGAGGAATAGTCTCAACAGTAAAGTGCCCTGTTAAGGTAAGCATTCTAAAGTGACACAGGAAGGGAAAGGATAGCCCACTGCTACTGAGTTTAAGAACAAACTGCCGTGGCTCTGATCGAGATCAGGAAGCTGCAATCAAGAAGTCAATGCCATTGCCAGCACCTCTGCATGGACACCGGAACTCAGAGTACTTCCTCCTCTGCCACTGCAGCTGATTTTCACAATCATGAAGCTGGAGAACGGACACCGATTCCTCCATAGCCTTGCTTGTCAGCAAGCAATATTCCAAAGCTCTAGGAATATGCCCTCTACTACAATTTTGCCTTCAAAATGTGCATACGTGCATTGAATATGTGAGAATTAACTTCCATGCGAACCTGAGTGTGAAGAGAATGTCAGAAAGGTAGATCCAGCCTTCTATGTTCAGCAGCATAGCCTGATACCCTTAGAAGATGGTGAGAATGAATCCAAAGTGCCAACTGTTCATATCCTGAGAAATACCTAAGCTTTCAGTATTGCCAGAAAAATGCAATTGACTTTTATCGAATACCAGATGTATTTGAAGTATTGTGTTAGCCACTTTGTACACACAAGTTCATTTCATCTTCAAAATCCTGTTGTTTATCATCATCGTTTTGTAGAAAATAATGTAGGCTCAAAGAGGCTAACTAATTCGTTTAGGTCCACATTACTACTAAATGTTGACCCCATGGTCTCATTTGCCCCTTCTTCCTTCGCGTTCAAAAATATTTGTCTTCCATCTTTTTCTTTTGAGGAAGAAGAACTTACTTAGAGTGTTGTAAAGCATCCATCAGTGGGTAGTTTGAACTGTTATAAAGTTCTTTATTATTACTGTACCTGAATCTCATTTTTCTACACTCCACTCCTTGAGAACAGAGTCAATGATTCTAGTGTACCTTTTACAGAGTAACACTGTGTGTGGATGTGTGCTTTATCAGTTTTACTCTTTTTTCATTCCTTTTTTGGATGTTCTTCCAGACTACTTTGAGCTAGGATTATAATTAATGCTATAAATGAACAAGTCCCACCAATGTTTTCAGCCCAAGTCCATGTTTACGAGACAATTTTTTATTGTGAAGTGTGGTTGTTCTTAAGTTATCCAACCAAGGCAAGGCAAACGTATAAGGGAATTTGGGGAGACAATGAGTATAAAACAAACCATTGATTTCTTTTGTAAATTATTCAGAGAAGATGTATTGTATCTATTAGAGGTTATAGCCCATCGCACTGTAAGCTTTTCCAAGAGAGAAAAAAACAACAACAATGATTTGTTCCCTGGAGAAAAATATGCCCACCAGCGACTGGTAGAACGAGCCACATGATCACACGCTTTTTCTCCCTGCAATTACAGTGCAACAAATGCTCTAAACTAATAAGCAGACAAATGACTGTTAACAATCTGCTTCAGCAGCCCACATTTCAGAGGGAATATTTAAAGCCTTGGTCTTTTCTAGGCAAATTCTTCTGAACTTGTGTCCTAAGCACAGAGCTGTTAACAGTTTCCCTAGATAAATAAGATCCTGATGTGATGGTAATACCATCACCATGATATATTTATTGTTCAATTTTCCTAGACCATTTCAGGCAACGAGTTTATAGAGCAGTCACATTATTGCTTATGTGCAATAGGCTAGCATACGTTTTTTACATGCTTGTCACCAACAAAAAGATGCTGTTTCATTCTTTTGTACCAGAAAATGGTATTCTCTTTAAATTGGGGGAAAAGTAAACCATAGAGATGAAGAGCTCTTGAGTTGGTAAAGGAGAGTTTCCCAAATCACCCTATTCTGTTCTTTAGGTTTACAATCCATTTAAATTGTCCATTACAAGTATATATCCTTACAAGTATATAGGTATATAATACAGCTCAGTGAAATTAAGTGACTAAAACCCACGCTGACTGATACTGAGATAGCCAGTCTTGCATAGAGAAGCTAGAGTTAAATGGTGTCCATGCTTATTACCAAAGGAAAATGTGAATATTGAGGGCTAGATTTGCATGAGTTTAAATTTCAGTGAGAGCTTCCACGATCCCAGAATTCCTGATATTTTTACTGGGTTAGGAGAAAAATAAACTTTTAAGGGGTGTGTGTGTGTGTGTTTGTGTGTGTGTAAAGTGGAAGAACAGAATTCACAGAATAAAGCTTCAGTAGAAGGTGGAGGTGGTAACTGACACCTCTGAGAAGAGGAAGCTCAAGGGACACTAAAAACTATCCCATCTGCCTTTGTGAAAAAGTGAATCTGAATGAAGGAGTAGTCAGGTTAAGAGATTTTAATGCTCCATGAGCCAGAAGAACGCCATCTCTGGTGCCTGGTCTCTGAGAACACTTAGTAGTGACTGGATTCCCCCTATACATGCTCTCTGCATTACTTGGGCAACTGGAGCCCCCTTTTATGGCATGAGAAGAGCAGCATCCAGGGTAATGCTGTGTTGGGTCCCACATTAGCTGGGGACTTGCAAATGCCATTTGGCATCTGCTTTTGCTCTGTATGGCATGCTCCTATGCGTATATTTCTAGTATATGCTAGGGTTTAATATCTGCCATTGGGATAGGGGAGACACTTCTGGTGAAAGAAAAAGAAGAATGAATTATTTAGGGAATTTCAGATGTAAGCTACATAAGCAAATATATATATATTTATATTAATATATATATAATTAGTTCTCTGACTTGCTGAAACAAAATAAATGTTAAATAATTAGCTGTCGAGAAGAAACAGCTCCAGAATAGGCCCAGGGGTCTAGGGATCTAGTTGGAAGGATCCAATGAACAGTTATTTCAAGACACCATGGATGAGAAAAATCTACGATGGGATTTCAGGATTTGTACCACTCCATTTGAAGAGAAAGCACTTTATTGATGTAGCTTGGCTGTCCAGCCCACCTGTTTTCTGGAAGAGGTCGGGGCAAATTGATTGTCTTTCCATGGTACTATGGTGTGGGGCAAGCTTGTCCAACCCATGGTCTGTGGGCTACATGCAGCCCAGGATGGCTTCGAATGTNTTTTTTTTTTTTTTTTTTTTGAGACGGAGTCTCGCTCTGTCACCCAGGCTGGAGTGCAGTGGCCAGATCTCAGCTCACAGAAAGCTCCGCCTCCCGGGTTCACGCCATTCTCCTGCCTCAGCCTTCCGAGTAGCTGGGACTACAGGCGCCGCCACCTCGCCCGGCTAGTTTTTTGTATTTTTAGTAGAGACGGGGTTTCACCATGTTAGCCAGGATGGTCTCGATCTCCTGACCTTGTGATCCACCCGTCTCGGCCTCCCAAAGTGTATTTACTTTCTTTAACTGAAGAAATCGAGGTTTGGTGAATATGAGTGACTTGCTAATAAGCACACAGAGTAGAGTTGGCAGAATTGGTCAAAACCAAGAGTTTTTCTATTGTAGAATTTTCCCCTTGCAATCATGTTTTGTCCAGAGACCGTGAAAGAGATCTCCACCAAGCCCAAAAATGTTTTAACAATCAAAGAGAATTACCCATTTTTTACAGTTATTGTGTACTAACTGGAAGGTAAGACACACTGGTCAAAAAACAAACTCAATTCTGTATAAAAAAGGACAAGCCATGTGCTGCTGAATTACAGGAACAGGGAAGTCACATGTCAAATTGGGAAGAGCTAGAGGGAATCAATGCAGTAGAATTTTAAGACTGAGTTCTCTAGGTGGCAGCCAGCAGATATAGGCTGTTTCTAACTTAAGGAAATTTATAGCCCTAGGGGACTGCATATCAGAGGTTAACTCACATACATGCTACAGGTTAATGCTATAAATCAGTGGTTTGGAATCAAGAACACAACTGGGCATGCTCAATGTGCATATGGCAAAATGCTACAAGATGCCATTTATATATTGAATGAAATAATCAGAACCCCAATGACTTCTACATCCAAAAAAGAGAAAAGAAAGAGCTAACTATTAAAAGGAAGCGTGAAGTAGGGCTCTCAGTAATGTCCTACAATGAGATCTTCCAGTTTGGGGTCTTAGAGAAATCCAAGCTCCATATGAACTCATAGTGTAATATCGCTACCACAAAACTAATTTAAACTGGGCTTTCAACTAAAGAAAACAAATGTCCACAATTAAGGAAGAAAGAGTCTATCACCCTTGCAGGAGTGGTAGCTACAGTGAAGTCCCTTAAACGATTTGAACAATAACAATCTTCTGGTGTCATAGCACTTTATCTCCTTAAAGTGTGATTTCCAGTCAAGTAACGAGAATTGAATGAGAGTTCTCTGTAAGGAAGAGCAACACAGAAGAAGCTACCATTAGCATAAATTCAACCCTGAGGAAATCTGATTTGCTGCATTTTCTTGGAGGCTACAGTTGGTCTTCAAGTACCTGGGATGATTGAATTGGTTCTGTGAATTCTCAGCTGCCCAACTGCCAATGTTGAGAGTAAATCCACACATATTTAGAAGAAGAGACCCAGAGAAAGCATGTCATCCAACCCCATGTTTTCTGAGAAAATAGAAAATCAAGGAGAAGTTGCTTCCTGACCACTGTAAAAACAGAGGCTAGAATTTTGACTAACTTGAAATTCAATGCTCTTTCTATCACTTGGCTCTTTCAGCAACATCCTCTGCCTTGAATATACAGCCAACTACCTGGTTACTGCTTTTTCTGAATACAACCAAACATACCCTTGTGACTGGCTTCACAGATTAACCAAGCAGAAGTCAACACACCAGATTTCTTGATTATATTACAAAAATTCTTCTTCTCCTGTTTAGCATATAAAGGCACTCTCTCTATTTCATCAGACTCTACTCCATGCAGATTTTCTACAAATGCCCAAGGCTCCAAATAAACCTGATTATAGCCAATGGAATATAGGTAGTTTATCTAATGAAAAGCAGGCAGGGAAACTAATGGAAATCGGGAAGCCATTTTAAAATAAATGAATTGGTTTTGTTTCCTTTGGGTTTGGATTTCAGTAGAGGTAATATTTAGAAAGCCACCTTGATCTCTCTAAGGCTGCTTCCTGCTGTAAAGTGTTAATGTGTCCCCATCTCTTATTCCACTTGCTCTCTCCCCAACCCATTTTTCTGCCTAGATCTCTTTTAATATTCAAAGCTTCTCTTAACAGTTACTACTCCAAGAAAGCCTCCCTGGTCCTCTTTGAGTAGGGCAGAGTTTCCTTTCAGACCCTCCCATTTTCCTTCAATGGACTTGCTTCAGTTTTCGATTTTTATGTAGTAGCTATATTTAGTAATTAATGTTTCTTTTTGTTTCCGCACGATTACATTCTGTGGAAGGAAAAGGACTGCATCTCTCTAGTACAACACTATTTTCCCAGCACCTAGCACAGTTCCAGGAATAGAAGTAGTTTCAGATACAGCCAGGCACGGTGGTTCATGCCTGTAATCCCAGCACTTTGTAAGGTTGAGGCGGGTGGACCACTTGAGGTCAGGACTTTGAGACCAGCCTGGCCAACATGGTGAAACGCTATCTCTACTAAAAAGACAAAAATTAGCCAGGGATGGTGGTGCATGGCTGTAATACCAGCTACTCAGGAGGCTGAGGCAGGAGAATCACTTGAACCCAGGGTGCCAAGGTTGTAGTGAGACGAGATTACACCACTGCACTGCAGCCTGGGGGACAGAGCAGACTGAGTGAAAGAGTAATTAAATCAATTAATATGTATGCTTAGACACATTTTCTTTCAAGCAACAGAAAATTGTGTCTCACAGCAAATTTATTGCTTTTATTTTTTAAATTAAAAAGATTAAATCATTGCAGGTAAGTAAGTAGAAAGATCAATGATAGACCCAGTACAAAATATTTATAAAGCTATATATTTTGAAGTAATGTTTATTCTATGTATTTATCTTTAAAGATAACATTTATGTAGGAGGGATATTAATGAGAGTTATTTCAAGAAGATTTATTTATTCAGCCACTCTGTCATTCAACATTTATTTTGTAACTTACAGTGTCAGGCTTAATATTGGGCTGCTAGAAATACCAAAATTAAAAGACTTGCTTTCCATATTTGGGAGCTCATGGTTTGCTTTTGCCATAGAAGAGTAAATTAATTGTAGTAATAACAGTTGATGAGGGTACTCTAGGTGTAAGTCCTATAGATAAGGGAGGGCAGAGATGGAACACGGAGGAGAGTCCCCTCATCATTCCTTCTAGAGGTAGAAATGAAGGTCAGCTATTTTCATGAACAGCTGATACTTGAGAAGGGTCTTGGAACACAAAGGAGAGTTGTTTGGGAAAATGAGGAGGGAGGGGTGTTCTAGGCATGATGAAAGGCAAGAAGGATGAGGAAAACTTGGAAAATTCTATGATCGATAAGCTTGTTGGTATGAATTAATTCCAAGGAGATGTGTGGTGTGAAGAGAGAAGAGCGTAGAAAGGGAACTAGATCTGACAGAAATCTCTGTGCCAACGTGATGATGATCTTCAATGTGTATGTTGCCATTGGTCTGGTGCTTGGTCAGTTTCATTGGTTTCTTCCAGCATGCAGCAACAGAATACAGCATAACTCTATGTAGACGCTAGTGTCTGGTGAGCAAAAGCATAAGAACTAGTTCCATTTAGTGAGCACCTACAATGTGGGCATTCAGTCATAATCCTCACAACCACTGCAAGGTGGCTGGTATTTATCCTATTTTACCAAAATAGGAACTAAGGTTCAGGTAAGTTACACAAGATTCTTAAGGTCACACAGTGGGTTAGAGACAGGGCAAGAAAAAAATCTCACGTTCATAATGAATCCCAAACTCATGCTCCATTTTCTTCTCCTCAGTAGTGATGAGTCAGCATCACACTAGGGATGGTTCCGATTACTCTAGGCTAAATCCGAATACATATTTGCTTTATTTAATCACGCTACACAGAGGTTTCTTTTCAGCACAAAGAAGTGCCATTTGAAACATCCAAAAATAGTTCCTTTTTTCTTTTGAGAATTAAGTTATTGGATCACCCTATTAAAAACAAAGCAACGAAACAGAAAGATGTTCACATTTTTCTCCTTTAAAACTAGGATCAAACAACATAAATAATCTATGGAAGATGCGGGATCCAACTAATCTAATTATCTTCCAGGTTGGTCTTCTCTCTAAACCGGTTACTTTCTCACATTAGTTGTATTTGGCACTGCCTCCCTCATTGTATCCATTGGAAGTGCATCCACGGATTGGCACTTAAGATGAAGAGTCTCATGAGGTCAGGGTTGTGGGATAATGACTTGAACCATATTCAACTTTGGAAGTTCAACGTTTTTAAAATCTGCCAACCTCACAATTGGGACTAAAAGGGCCAGAAGATCTATCATAAAAGAAAGTGAGCCTGCTAGAACTTTTATCAGTTCACCAACAGGGCCTGAAGACTGGATGGGAGCAAAGGGGAAGTGTGATATAGGGAATAGTATATCAGCTAGCACTTGAATATGGGTTGATCAGCTCTCCTAGTGGGGTTTGTAAGTAATTAAAGAACAAGGTGTGATAGTTAATTTTATGTATCAACTTGGCTGGCCCATGGGGTATCCAGAAACATTGAGGGAGGCAGAATGTGGGCTCAGTCACCACCAGATTCACTTTTTGGTGATATCAAACTTTGGATTCTGACCCAGCCAGGATCCCTGTTGTATGAAATCTTAAAGTCATAGAGTTTGAGTGCTAAAGGGGTCTTATAGGACTGATGTCTTCTGTTCCCTTAACCAATGATGCATCACAATCTTAATTAGAAGCTGAATTGCAACAGCCACAAATACTGAATTACAAAGCCCTTACTGTGTGCCAGATGCTGTGTTCAGTACTCAGAAGCTTTATCTTATGAGGTAAGTTCTATGAGGTATATGTAATTAAAATCCTATTTTTAATGATTTTAAGATGTCAAGAAAGGTTAAAATAATTGCCTAAAGTCACTTATCCAAAATGAAGAAAAATTCTGGTTTGCCCTCTTGCCAAATCCAAAGAAATCTCTGTATTCTATTGACTCAGGATATAAAGACTTTCCCGTAGTGTTTGACACACAGTAAGCTCTTTTAGTAAATGATTACCATCTCATATAAAGATAATTGTGCCTGTAAATTCCTGAAGAAAAGTGGCTTTTCTTTTTCTGCTTTTTATTCTTATTATTGTCTCAGTTGATGAGATTTTGATGCTACCCACCTCTGAAATGGTCAAACGTACATATTTCATGTTGCCTTTGCGTATTAAGTAGTCAATTCTAGAGTGGATAATAGCTATGACAAGTTCTTACTAATTTTTTTTTTTTTTTTTTTTTTTTTTTTTGAGACGGAGTTTCACTCTTGTTGCCAAGGCTGGCGTGCAATCGCGCGATCTCGGCTCACCACAACTTCCCCCTCCTAGTTCAAGCTATTCTCCTGACTCAGCCTCCCGAGTAGCTGGAGTTATAGGTATGCACCACCACTCCAGGCTAATTTTATATTTTTAGTTGACATGGGGTTTCTCCATGTTGGTCAAGCTGGTCTCAAAATCCTGACCTCAGGCCCGCCTCGGCTTCCCAAAGTGCTAGGATTACAGGCGTGAGCCACCTTGTCTGGCCGTTCTTACTAATTTAGTCAATTGGAAACTAGAGAAAAACATTGCTCAGGTTTGCTGAATTTGATACCCACTAAGTTCTAAGGAACTCAGAGTTCAGGTGCAATTAAGGAGTAACTAAAAGAAAACTTAAAGAGTAAAATAAATTACTGGTTGAATATTTAGGGAGTCTGAGATAGTTAATTTAGCAAACTTCCCCAACTGTGATGTAAGTCTTGCTCACAAAGATTAAATCAATATGTTCTCACATTATGTTTTGCATCAGTTTGCTGAACTTGCACAGAAGTTCATAACGAAAATAAAATCAAAAGTGACAACAAGGCAATCTAAGCAATGTTCTATGGTTTCTTCGCCCTGTTGAGGAGCCTTCTTGCATAGGAGCTATGAAGTCTTTTCCTAGCCCTGTATACTACAAGTTTTGTACTTGGCTTTTCTTATACATGCCAAATAGAATTAACATAAGAAAGTGAACCAGTTTAGAAAGAGAGAAAATCAGCTTGGAAGATACTAGGTTAGTTGGATCCTGCATCTTCCATGGATTATTTATGTTGTTTGATCCTAGTTTTAAAAGAGAAAAATCTGAACATCTTTCTGTTTTGTTGTTTTGCTTTTAATAGGGTGATCCAATAACTTAATTCTCAAAAGAAAAAAGGAACTATTTTTGGATGTTTTCAAATGGCACTTCTTCGTGCTGAAAAGAAACCTCTGTGTAGCGTGATTAAATAAAGCAAATATGTATTCAGATTTAGCCTAGAGTAATCGGAACCATCCCTAGTGTGATGCTGACTCATCACTACTGAGGAGAAGAAAAGGGAGCATGAGTTTTGGATACTATGAACCTGAGATTTCTTTTTTCCCTTGTCCCTAACCCACTGTGTGACCTTAAGAATCTTGTGTAACTTACCTGAACCTTAGTTCCTATTTGGTAAAATAGGATAAATACCAGCCACCTTGCAGTGGTTGTGAGGATTATGACTGAATGCCCACATTGTAGGTGCTCATTAAATGGAACCAGTCCTTATGCTTTTCCTTACCAGACACTAGCGTCTACACAGAGTTATGCTGTATTCTGTCACTACATGCTGGAAGAAACCAATGGAACTGACCAAGTACCAGACCAATGGCAACACACACATTGAAGATCATCATCATGTTGGCACAGAGATTTCTGTCAGATCTAGTTCCCTTTCTGTTCTCTTTGCTCTTCACACCACACATCTCCTTGGAATTAATTCATTCCAATTACTTGATATGACCAAAACTTGAGTCTGGTGGTGACTGAGCCCACATTCTGCCTCCCTCAATGTATCCTTTGGCAATGCATCCACTTATTGGCACTTATGTTGAAGAGTCTCATGAGGCCAGGGCTGTGGGATAATGACTTGAACTATATTCAATTTGGGGAGTTCAAACTTTTAAATCTACCAACCTCACAATTGGAACTATAAGGCCAGAAGATCTATCATAAAAGAAAGTGAGCCTGCTAGAGCTTTATCAATTCACAATCAGGGCCTGAAGCCCAGATGGGAGCAAAGGGGAGGTCTGACATGGGGAATAGTGTGACAGCTAGCACTTGAATATGGGTTGATCAGCTCTCCTAGTGGAGTTTGTAAGTAGTTAAAGAGCAAGGTGTGATAGTTAATTTTATGTGTCAAGTTGGCTGGGCCATGGGATGCCCAGATTAAACATTATTTCTGGGTGTGTCTGTGAGTGTGGTTTGAATGAGATTAGTATTTAAATCGGTGGATTCGGTAACATAAATTGCCTTCTTCAGTGCAGGTGGGCATCATCCAATCCCTTGAGGAAGTGAATAGAACAAAAGAACTGCTTGAGTTCACTCATCTCTTCTCACATTCTGCTGACATCTGATTGGAATTTACATATCATCAGCTCTCCTGGCCCTCAACCTTCAGTCTCAGACTGAAATACACCCCTGGATTTCCTAGGTCTCTAGCTAGCAGACAGCAAATAATTGGATTTCTCACTGTCCATAATCATATCAGCTAATTCCTCTCAATAAAATATGTGTGTATATATATATAATCTCCTATTGGTTCTCTTTCTCTGGAGAGCCCTGCTTGATACACAGGGTATGGAACTAATACACTAATACTTGGGTAATGCACCCACCATGAGGATAACAGAGGGCGGGAACTTGTCCCTTCCCACTCTGCAGGGAGGCTGACTGGGAAATGAGAAGCAGAGTGGCCAAAGTGAGAAATAGAAATCTACCTCTGCTTGATGGTGGAAATTTGTGGAGTTGATGCTGTCACCAGCTAAATGAGCACCACAGGACAGAGGATGGCAGAGATGCTACATCAGTATCTAAGAAGTAAAGGCAATGCTGAGCCCTGGAGCCCAGCAAATAGCAGGAGCACATACTTCACATTCTGATGCCAGAATAACCTACATCTGGTTAGAAGATAAATACCACCTTTTCAGCTTTGTGGAAAACAAAACCAAATAACTTTAGTTAACTACTAACCATAGTAATCACAGTTATGGTTTATTGAACATGTGCTATGTGGCAAATACCATGTCAGACACTCCATATAAAGCATTTGGGTTTTTTTTTTGTTTGTTCATTTGTTTGTTTTTGAGACAGAGTCTCACCCTGCTGCCCGGGCTGGAGTGCAGTGGCCTGATCTTGGCTCACTGCAACCTCCACCTCCCAGGTTCAAGCAGTTCTCCTGACTCAGCCTCCCGAGTAGCTGGGACTACAGGCACGCACAACCATGCTAACTTTTGTATTTTTGGGAGAGATGGGGTTTCACCATGTTGGCCAGGCTGGTCTTGAACTCCTGACCTCAGGTGATCCATCCGCCTTGGCCTCCCAAAGTGCTGGGATTACAGGTGTGAGCCACCACGCCGAGCTTATAAGGCATTTCTAATTCTCACAACAAATAACTCAAGTGTTGCCAATCCAATTTTAAAGATGAGGAAACCACAACTTCGGGAGATCTAACTTTTTACCCATCACATGGCTAGAACTCAAATACAGATCCAATGTGTCTTGAATTCTCACCCATTCCACTATGATACAGTAGCGAGAAGAAGGAAACATCCCATGCATCACAGACATTTCCTGGCCTCCATTGTCACCCTTGATCCAATTCTATTGCCCAGGAGTGTTGCTGCCACATGCCTACAAGTAAGGAATGCCATTTCAGCTCATGAGACTATTTGATGTTGGGAAGTGTGTTTGCTTTGGCCTATAACACTGGAAATTAAAGAGTTGTCTGGATAAACCAATGACTGATATTGCTTATTTGTAAAAGATGTGACTTACAGGCCAGATTCCCCACTAAATCAACCAACTGGACAGCAAGCCTTTCACGTTAATCATGACTAACTAGAAGCCTTGTTTGTCTAATACAGATTTAGAGATATGTGAATTAGAGGCAGGCTGGTTGCATTCAAGGTAATTAATGAATGAGAAATTGGGGTATTTGTCTCAGTCTAGTAGAGCACCCCTGCCACTCCCAAGATGGTGTAATGATTGGAAATAACCTAGAAATATATCTCGTCTGACTCTTAGTTCAGCAAAATCAAGAAGGCTAGAAAGTGGTACAGCTGGAACTAGAATTCCAAAACCATTATGTATTTCACTATATCACTATATAGCAGTAATAGTAGTAATATAATAACAACAGTAAAAGTACTAATAATAATGAGAAGATAAGGAAGAGAAGCAGATAAGGGGGAGAAAAATGAAGAGAAGAAACTATGATTATCATTTAATGAGCACTTTCTATATGCACCGAGCTAAACCCTTTATATGTATGATCACACTGAATCCTCACAAGAGCACTGAGAAATACTCACATTAAGCCCTGTTCAGTGAATGACAAACTTGACTTTGGGAGTTTATGTGATTTGTCCAAAGACACCCAGCCAGTGAGTGCAGGGCTAGGATTTGAATCTTAAAACAAGGATACACTGACCCCCAGATCCTCTCAGGCTAACCTCTTCTAAGTATTGCTCAGAATGATCATAGCCCCTGACCTCAAGGGTGGTTCAATCTAGTGGGGGAAATGTTTTAACTCCATTACATTCTAAAGGGAGTGTGTCTCTGGAAAATTCTTCTAGTTTCTCAGGACCATTTTTTCATCAGTAAAATGGAAATAATGCATAATTTGACTGTCACTCCTTGTTGTTGGTAATGTCTATTATATTACACAAATACAAAGCTACTTCATCTTTATTGTATTAGTATTAGTAGCATTATTCCTCTTATTCTTATTCCTATAGCTCTCTTGCTGAGCCAAGACTGGAGTTATGTAGCAAAGTCACAATATCCCCCTCTACTTTTCCTCTTCTCAGGGAACTAGAATGCTACTGTCACATACGTATATCACCATTTCTGTAGCTGCACAATGTGGCACGACTACCAAATAAGTTTACCGTGGAAATGCTGACCTGCTGTTTGCACCCTGAAGAGGTTCCTTGCTGACGACAAGCAGGTGAGTTCTCCTCTGTTTTGTTGCCTTCTAACCCTCAATCACTTTATGCTGCATTTATTCTTTTGAAAAAGATATACCATGGGCAGTGGCCAGTAATAAGTATCTAATGTATGTACCTATGTCCACTGTTTTATCCTCCCTTTACCAATGGGCAGTAGCCATGAGAATGAGACACAAGGAGAAATAAGTGGCAAGACACAGAGGAAGATTGTGGTTTGTCCATGTCACTAACCAACTAAAGGAACTCTAATGACCTAGTGAGCAGGGGCTACATCAGTCTTGTTCATCACTTTATATTTAGTGTCTGGCCTAGTACGTGGCATAAAGGGTGTGGAGAGAGATCTTAATAAATAACTGATGAACTCATGAATCAAAATAAAAATAGTCAACACTTAGGTAGTGTATATGTTCAGTGGGTAAGGCACTGCAATAAGCATTTTACATGTGGTTTCTTATTTAATTCTTTCTGTGATTATTCTTCCATTTTACAGATCAAAAGTGGAAATTTAAAGAAGTCAAATAACTTAGTGAAGGTTGGCTAATGTCAGACAGAAATTGAAATCAAGACTGAGTGACTCTAGTGGGGGCTTTTAACGACTGTGCTCTACCACCTCTCTCGTCCAACTCTCTATAACTTTATAGAGGAAAGGGAGAACTGAAGACATGTTGTGACTCACCAGAGAAATTTCATGGCTTCAAATAATGCCTATGTGTAGGCGTTTCCTGGAACTGCAGAAATCTATGCCATGAAAAGGGAGAAAGAAGAAAAGCACAGTTCCATAAGGGAAATACATAGGAAAAACTTTTCCTTGGAATCAATGGGTGCATTACTGAATTTTCTAAGTTATCAGAGGCTTTGGCAAATGGAAAGGAAAGTCTACAAGGAGCCTTGGAGGAGGAGAAGTCAGATCCCAGAAGTTTCAAAGATGATTCATTACTTGTACAACCCAAAAGGGATGTCAGAAAGTGCCCACAGGGATTAGGTTGTGGGAACACTGATTCCAAGAGCGCTGGGCTGACTTGAAAACAGACATTTTTACAGCAATTTAAGGCTAAGGATGAGTGAATGCATTGAAAGCTTTAAGAGCAGGGTCATGTATGATGTATTCAGGAGGTGGGGGAAAGGCCAAGAACAGCAAGTTTCACTTGGTTGTAATTCCACTGTACGGTCCAGGAAGAATGACTGTTTCCATATAATTTATAAATAAATGGTTGCTGGAGACAATATAGCTAGATGGAGGTAGTGAGATTACGTCCTACACAACGCAAACTTGAAACATGAATGAGACAACTTAAAAATGATGTGCAACTGTGGTGGTAGAGATGGAGGCTTATCCCCAAACAGTTTTTTCAATATGTGAACATTTCTTAAGAGGAGAAGAATGATTGACTAAATTATCCAATTTCCCGTTGGTAACCCAGAGTTACCAGTTCAGGACCCAGTTAAACATCTGAAGCCCTCTATGGAGTTTTTTTTTAATCCACTCAATATCCAATGTCACCTCGTTCTTCTGACTCCAGTCACTCTAAGAACCTGTGTCTGTAATTGAGCATTTCACACTGATGACATTAGACCGTGCATTGATTTTTGACATGGACGTGACTCCCCCTTCCCCACCAATCAGCTGTGATGCTTTAAGAATAGAAGCTGTATCTTGCATGTCTTTTTAATTATACAAGAAGGAAATAATAGCATTGCTAAATGATCATGGAATCTAGATGCACACAGAGCAATTCTCAAATAATGTTCTGCCCTATTGTTGCATAATTTTGAGCAAGTGAAAAAGAGAATTCTTGTAGATACCCTAATGTATGACTATGTGTTTATGCCCAATATCACCTTCTAGAAATCCAGGGCCTCAAGCCAGTATGTTTAGGCCGAGTACAATTTCTCTGACCCCAAGCATGACCACATGTGGGTGTCATTTGCATGTGGGATATATGATTTCAAACTGAGAGGGCCATCATAGAAGCAGCATGTTAGGGGAAAGCTAAATCACAACTCAGAAAAATTAGAAAAGCTAATCTACATTTGAAGAACATAGACAGGTCAGAGGGAATGGAATCGGGTCAATCAAGAGGAAAGTCAGGACAGAGCCTAAAATAATGCTCCGAATCTAAGTTTTGTATCAGTGCTTTTTTTTGAGTGACAGCACAAATGCGTCCTCTACTCTCGGTGCATTATAGTTGTGTTGTCATCTACTGGGGAGCTTCAGCTTGCTCATCTGCAAAAGAGAATGAGAAAGAATATCTGCCTCACCAGATGGCTCTGGGCATTGTGTAAAGTAACATAAGTGGCAGCATCGAGCAGAATCTGAGTCTCTTTCTTTTGCTTACTATCTAATAAAGTGTTTATGCTCAAAACGTGTTAATTGAATGCATGACTATGTGAATAAAAGAGCCAATTAATCTTTGCTGGGGTCTTGGACACTGTCGCCTCTTCTGCCTTAAAATTCCTTTTCCCAGATTGTAGATTTAGGAACTGATGTATTTCTTAATTGCCTGTCAGTAACACAAAAGGTTAATTTTGTGTCTCTGCCGGCTCTGGTGATGGAAACATAGGAGAAAGTGGCAAGGAGTGTCTTCAAAGAGCAGGGCCTGATGGTTTGCCACATTCTGTTTAGTTATAATGAGTATTTCTTTGGCAGGGATTATCTGGCAGGCCACTGGTAAATGGGGAAATGATGTCAATAAAGTGTATAAGTTGTGTTGGTCCCTGCACAATTTTTTCAATACGTGGATATTTTTTGAAGCAATCCAGGACGACAGTAAAGAGAAAGATCAGAAGTAAAAATTGAAAATCTATGGAGGGGACGTTCTTTAGTGTAAGTGGTAGCTAATTTATTTGTTTCCAGAGCTGCAGGCTTTCCACTATGTTAACCTAACAGGGAGGGACATTTGTGCAGATAAAGAACTACGATGACATTTCCTTCTGAATTGAAACAATGAATGAATGGAGAAAGCTACATCTTGGATGAGACTTCTAATATTGATCACTGTGCACTCTAATAGAAGCAAATGTCCTTCAAAGACCTACATTGCTAAGAAGGAGGCTTAAGCCCCATATTTAAGGGGACAAATATTGACTGTAATGTAGGAAGAAGCCAGTAGAAATTTAACTGTGTACTATGTTTCCAGTTAGAATAGTTATTGTTTTTATTAGGGTTCTAGTTAGAGTCTCTTATACATTTTGAGTCATCTTTCCTCTAATCTGATTTTTCTCATAAGGTTTGTGATATTTCCCAAGCAATTTCGTTGAACATGAGTTTTTTGGGGAAATACATAGTGTCATAGAAGAAATGTTATGAATACTGTAAGAGAGACATTAGAGGATCCCAGAGCTGGTGTCCTCTGTGGGGTTCTACCTGGCTAGGATTCCGTCCAAGGACTTTTCCAATTAGTGACTAGGAATGACAAGTTGAGGAACAAACCAAGGGGTAAGAGAATGTGAGACCAGACCGTGAGGGCAGGAGGAATAATGGGACTAGAAGTCCAAGCAGAACCAATGGTGAAGATGAGGTGAGTAGAGAGGTTCAGGAGCCAAGGGAACTTGAAAAAGAGGCTCAACCAATGTTGCTGTTATAAATAGAATTTTGCTCTCCACACCCCAAATTTATTTTTTGAAGCTGTAGCCCTTAATGAGACTATATTTGGAGATGGGGTCTTTAAGGAGCTCATTAGTGCCAAATGAGATTATAAAAGTAGGACCCTGATCCCGTGGGACTACTGGCCTTGTGAAAACACGAAGAGATACTAGAGACCCCTCCTCGCTGCAGCACACAGAAGAAAGGCCATTTGAGAACAAAAGGTGGTCATCTGCAAGTCAGCAAGACGTACTTCACCAGAAACCCATCCTGGAGACATTATGATATTAAAATTCCAGGCTCCAGAACACTGAGAAAATAGTATTTCTATTGTGCAAGCCACATAGTCTGTGGTATTCTTTTATGGCAGTCTAAGCAGATTAACACAGTAGCTCCCCCAGGTTAAGTGGCATGGATTAGGTATCAAATTTAATACACCCATGTGGGCTGTTCCTACAAAGGGACCTGGACACTGTGACAATGTTCTATGGAGGGAGGAAGGGGACAAGAATGAGTCCAATGTGACCTCTGCATCTCTACATTCCAAGAGGAATCTTGGAATCTTGTGGAATAGAGTGGGGGCATAACATAACACACCTATAGGTGAGACAGAAGAATAAATAGGTCCCATGTGAAGGACATTCACATAGTGCTATGGGATCTCAAAAAAAGAGGAGTGCGTTTCCAATAGTAGTGTTAATAAAGGATCTATAGAGAAAATTGCATTTAAAGGCTCGATGCCTTTCTTTATAAGGCCATAGACCTAGCAGTCAATTTTCCACGAATTTACCTAAAATATATGATTTATGCATGTACTTCATTTCACTTTTTATTGAGGTATAATTTACATATCATAACGTGCAATGAATGTATACTTCAATGGATTTTTACATGTGTATATCCTCACATAACTACCAGCCAGAATAGGTATAGAACATTTGCAGCATGCTGAAAACCTCCACTACAGACCATCCCAAGGGACATGACCTCAATTGTCAGAGACCTCAATCATTTATCACAGATAAGTTTTTAACTTCATTTTGTTTCAGACTTTTACATAATAATTTTATGTCTGTGACACTCGACTATGTTGATGTCTACTGTAATAGCTTGTTCTTCATTCTTATGCAGTTTTTTCTCTGTGTGTATGTATGTATGTGTGTGTGTGTGTGTGTGTGTGTGTGTGTGTGTGTGTGATCACATTAATTCATTGTACTTTTCATGGAAATAGGAGTTATTTCTACTTTGGGACTATTATCAATAAAGTCATATACAAAAATTATTTGGGAAGAAATGAATACGTCTTTTGGTGAAAAACCCAGCATATTTACTTGCGTAAAACCAAGGAGTATTCACACACAAACACAAACATGTACCACCAAGGAGGTGAACTGCTGAATCCTAAGATGTATGCCTGTTTAGCTTTAGCAGATCCTGCCATTACGTCTTCAAACTGAATGTACAAATTTATAATCTCATTCTCAGTGCAGAAACGTTCCAGTTGCTCCATTTCCTTACCATTATCAGTATAACCCTAGCCATTCTGGAAGAGGTTTAAAAAGTGTTTCGAATATTGAATATTTAGCACAACTGTCACATTTCTTATGTGTTATGATAGATACTGTTTCAAGCATTAAATGGATTCATATATTTTCCTGGTTTGCTTATGTGGAGGATATTTTCAGGCAAATTGTCAAAGGACACTTTGGTCCTAAATGACTAAAAATATTCCACGGTATTAAAAAGTCATCCAAAAGGGAAAGATCCCAAGAAGACTAAAAAAATTGTTAAAAAAGACTTTAGCCTGTACTTGTGGAGTACTACATACATGATATATTTGAAGTTTAGAGAAATGTTGCATTCTGTGAATTGATCATTTGCTGGTCCTTTGATATCCAAATATACACCACCCAGGGACAAAAACAGTGTTTGATACTTAGTAAGTGTGCGTCATTCAGAAAATGTGTGTTAATTGTCTTAAGAGTATTACTTTTAGGCAGAGTGGTGCACCTCTGCAAGATAAATGAGTTTCAGATGAAATTGGGAGAGACGGGTTAAATTAAGGTACTCCAGCAAAAGGGCTTCGTTTTCCATTTCGCCTCCCAAGTGTCTCAGTAGATAAATACCAGCTGATTACCAATGAGTAGAGTTGCTCCCTCAGTGGAATTTTGAGGATTGATTAATATGCCTCAGACAGCCAAATCAAATATCATGGGAATGGCTTATGAAGAAAAAATTATCCTGGGCCAATTTTCCACCAGTATCAAAGTTGATGTTGTCTCTCCCAAAATGGTTTTCTCTGTAGGTTGGTGCAGTTAAGACACTCATACCAATGTCCTAGCTGAGCCACACTTTCATAAAATAAGCAAATGTTGCTGAAGCCTGACTATGAACCAGGCACAAGACTAGAAGGAGGAGACAAATGAAAGAATCGTGGTTCAGATTTCCAGCAGCTCTCATTCTAGGACAGATTGTAAACCAAGAACTGTGATGTACAACCAGCATAAGCGTGTGCAGGGGAGGCTTGGAGAAGCTGGAAAACTATTTCTGTTACAATCAGAATCACTGTGTTTTGACTCCTGCCTCTGATGCTACTTACAAGCTGAACATCCTATGAGTTATTTAGTCCCTTTAAAATTTATTTTTATTGCTTCCAAATGATGGTGATGATACTTAGAGATGTTGCATACAAAGCACCTGGCACAGGAAAGCCATGTGATCCACAGTTGTTCATATTTTCCCATCCAGATGGGACGATTCAAAGCTGGTCATGACTTGCACAGGGTGCAGCTCCTTCCACTGTCAGGGGGAGCTTCACAGCCACTAAATCCTCTGACATTTTTATTTCACCCCTAAGCTTTCCTGACTTTGCAGGAAATTAGATGTGGGTTTTGAAGGATGCTGTAAACACTGGGCCTTCTTAGGTGGCTTTCAAAGAAGCAGGAAAATACAGGAAGTCAGAACAAAATTAAAAAGACATAAACTTTAAGCCATTGCCAATTTCTGCTGTTGTATCAAACTGGACTGGATTTCCTGATAGCTCACGACCGTCCCAGAAACAAAGATTGTCTTGTAGAATAGGTATATCTGAGAATGCGTGCTGGTAGGAAAACAGGGCCATATGAAAACAGGGCCTGGGGCCATAGGAAGTATCAGTTCAAAATCTGAAATCAGAATCAAAACCTACATCTTTAGTAATTTCAGATTCAGAGCAGATAATTGTCTCTAACCTAGTATTATTCAGAGCTATGTGGGAGGCTGAATAATGCCTCCCACTTCCACCCCTAGGATGTCCATGTCCTAACCTCTGAAATTCATGAATACGTCAGGATACATGGAAAAGAGAAATCAAATGCAGATGGAATTCAGGTTGCCAGTCAGCTGACCTCAAAGTAGGATTAGCCTGGATTGTATGAGTATGTCTAACAGCATTGCAAAGGTGCTTAAAAGTAGAAGAGGGAGGTAGGAAAGAAAATCAGAGGGGAAGTTGACTATGGAAGAAATGCACAGAAAGATGTGCCGTTGCTGGCTGAAGACGTCAGAGGGCCATGAGCCAGCAATGTAGGTGGTGTCTAGAAAAGGAAAAGGATTCTGCCCAGGACCCTCCAGAAAGGAATACACTGCTGTACTGCTGCATTCATTCCTTGATTTTAGCCCAGCAAGACCCATTTTCCACTTTTTTTTTTTTTTTTTTTTTTTTTTTTTTTTGAGATATTGTTTCACTCTGCTGCCCAGGCCAGAGGGCAGCACTGCAGTCTCTGCCTCCTGGGTCCTGCCTCAGCCTCCTGAGTAACTGGGATTGCAGGCACCCACCATCATGCACGGCTAATTTTTTGTATTTTTAATAGAAACAGGGTTTCACCATGTTGGCCAGGCTGGTCTCAAACTCCTGACCTCGGGTGATCCACCCACCTCGGCATCCCAAAGTGTTGGGATTACAGGTGTGAGCTACTGTGCCTGGCCCCCATTTTATGCTTCTATCTCCAGAACTGTATATGTGGTGGCTTGTGACAGCAGCCATGAAAAACAGATACCAACTGCAACCACAGAATGGAGCAAAATGCTGTGATTTACCAGACCCTAAACTGATCTTACTTGTGAATTATTCACTGGCCTGGAAGTCATATCAAAGCATGGTCAATGGTTTTCCTAACAACAAAACCACCCCTACATTTACTATTATTAATGTAAAAGTATTTCATTAATAACTATGATTCATTTATAAAACATAGTTATTACGAACAGTGAAACGTGTTATTTGTTAGGCATTTGCTATTTGCTGAGCCCAATGTTAAATTCTTCATCAGCATTATTTCATGTAGTCCTCAAAATCACTTTAGGAGCTAGCACAGGCTTTTTCTCTGTTTTACAGAGAAGGCTTCTTTTTTCTTTTCTTTTCTTTTAGACAGAGTCTGGCTCTGTCGCCCAGGCTGAAGTGCAGTGGCGCGATCTCGGCTCACTGCAAGCTCCGCCTCCCAGGTTTAAGCCATTCTCCTGCCTCATCCTCCAGAGTAGCTGGGACTCCAGGCATCCGCCACCGCACCTGGCTAATTTTTTGGTATTTTTAGTAGAGACGGAGTTTCACTGGGTTAGCCAGGATGGTCTCAATCTCCTGACCTTGTGATCTGCCCGTCTGGGTCTCCCAGAGTGCTGGGATTACAGGCTTGAGCTACCGCGCCTGGCCCACATAAGAATTCTTACATGCACATGACCATGAGAGAAATGAGAAATGAGACACAAGTATATCCAACTCCTAATCTGCACTCGCTCTCAACATTCATTTTATTTTATACTCTTTTAAAACAAATAAATATATCAATTTTCAAAATTTCTTTCTTTCTTTCTTTTCTTTTTTTTGGCAACAGAGTTTCACTCTTGTTACCGAGGCTGGAGTGCAGTGGCAAGATTTCGGCTCACCACAACCTCTGCCTCCCATGTTGAAGCAATTCTCCTGCCTCAGCCTCCCAAGTAGCTGGGATTACAGGCATGCACCACCACGCCTGGCTGATTTTATATTTTTAGTAGAGACGGGGTTTCTCCATATCAGTCAGGCTGGTCTCGAACTCCCGACCTCAGATGGTCTGCCTGCCTCGGCCTCCCAAAGGGCTGGGATTACAGGCACAACCCACTGCACCCAGCCTCAAAATTTCTAAACCATGATACGTGTAGGAAATGTTCTATCTGAAGAGTTCTCTGATACTGAGGGGAAAAGAATGTTCATATTCAGACCCAGGTAAATGCAACTTCAGTATGAAACATCCAAACTTTTATGAGAAAAAAAAAAACAGATTATTTTATTAGGCAAGAATTACTCTAAAAATCTTTTGAAAACAAGCATCTCTCAATGAATGTAAAACATATATATTTTTTTATTTCTCAAAATGTTCATTTAAGCAGGAACTTTGGAGAAACTGGTATAATAATGCCTTTCTATAAATCAAGGTGTCAGCCAGAATTAAATTGGTCACTGGATATGAAAATGCTTTGTAAATTGTGTCTTTTGTGTGTATTGGTTACTTGCTATTTTTCAGAAAACGTAATAGTAATAGCATACATTTCTGTAGCCTTTGGAATATTTAAAGGTCTTCAAAATAAGCATTCTCACTAATTAATTAATCAAGATCCTAAATATGGGCTGGGCAGGCATCTTCATAAAGAAAGAATAGAGGCTCTGCATTTAGTTCCCTTTGAAAGACTCTTACCCAAAGGCAGTCATGCACCATTGCTGTGTGAAATACAGGACACTAAAGGATGAGACATGGATTCTTCCCCAAGGATCTTATCTACTGGGAACAACTAGAGCATAAATAATTCCAACATGATGGAGAAAATGATAGTATTAAATGACTTAGCCCAATGCCACACAGAGAGAATTAACCCCAATTTCCTGACTTCTAATCCAATCTCTCTCTCCCTCTCCCCTACACACACACCACACACACACACACACACACACAATCTGTCTCTGTCTCTCCCCTACACACACACACACACACACTCTCTCTCTCTCTCTCTCTCTCTCGCTCACCCAGTCAGTCTCCATTTCTCTCTCTCCCCTACTCTCTCTCTCTCTCTTTCTCTATCTCTCTTTCTCTCTTCAGTCCTCTCTTTCCTCCCTAGGATCATCTTGCTTCTGTGCACACAGAAGAAGGCAAGCACCTTTTTGACTTCTCACAACTCTCCAGATTGAAGTTCACCCCAGGAAGCGATGGTTCTTGGTTCTTTTCTTCAGATGTCCTCAAATTGTATTGCTGAAAGCAGTTAAAAACAATGACAAAATGGGTTGAGGTGGAGCTAAGTCACATTCCTCTCTGCGCTTCTCAGTATGCTAGACAGTTAGCAGCCCATATGAGCTGATCCATTAATTCATTCAGTCAACAGTTATTTAATATCTACTATGTTGTAGGTAATGGGATAAGAGCTGATGGTATAGAAATAACTCTACTAATTATAATAACTATTGTCTAGAGTGTCTTTATTACACATTAAGCATTCTTGTAAATATTTTGCATGAGTTAACTGATTTTATTCTGATGAGAAACATACTGTTATGACTGTCATTATACAGACAAGAGAACTGAGAGAGAAGTTAGGTGATTTGCACAAGACACCATCAGTAAGTGGGTGAGCCACAATTCAAACTCGAGAACTTGGCCTGATCTCACATGCTTAACCATTATACCAGTTCCTGACTTTGAGAATATTTGTGTGCCTGGTGATTTCCAGGGTATGATCTGTGGCCCACTGGTGGGTCTCCAGGATCTTTTGAATAAGGCAGGAATGGATACAATTCTTTGTTATTGCAGAGAGTTCTTAATCCATTATCTAAAAACAACCGGACAAGCATGCTGTGAAGTATTTTGCCCCTTGTAATTGAGTGAAATCCAAAATGTTACAGAAACAGGGGTTTAGAGAGGGAGGGATGGCATTGAGACATCATTAATGTGTTGTCTTAAGCGCCCCGACAGAGATCTGTAGAAACTTGGAAGGGATGCTCAGGGCTGCTAGAGGAAGATGACTTGTGGACAGAAATTTAAAGATTTTTAGGAGCTAGACTAACCTGGGGGAAAGTAGTTGAGTGGGAAGGGTGTTTCAGGGGGGAAATAGCAGATATAAATACAGGTAAGACATGAGATAGCATGACAAGTTCAGAGATCTACTTTCAACTTTTAGTTCAATATTTCTAAAATATTAGGTGGAAGAAAGACAACAGTAAGGACAAAGTTGGAGGGAGAGTAGCAGCCACATCACAAAACACCTTCTGTGCAGGGAATAGCTGAAGTTGTGATCAGCATAAAGTTACTAACAAACTCTTAGAATCTCTACTGTTTGGCATTTTCGCCTCCAGGAGCAAACAAGAAGAATGAGGCAAGAGAAGAAATAAAGACTTCTCAATGGTCACAGGGGTCTGCTGGTACCTTGGGTTATTTCACAAGTTGATTTTATTCAGCAGCTCTTAATTAAACCAAAACGTTGCTGTCTAGTCCCAGTCGCAAAGTGAGAGTTGTGTGCATTTAGTGTTCTAATGCTATGACAACTCAAGAAATTACAACAGAAGGTCTTTGCTGTTAGATCTTATTTTTTAAAAAATCTGTTTCAAATTTTCTGCAATGTATTTTCTGCAACTGTTGTGCAATAGGTTAGTCGAACACTGCGCTTGGAATTATAGCTACTGGTGACTTACTATGAGTCCCACACTGGGTCCAGTGTCTTGTAGACATTCTTTCATTTACGTCCTAAAACAAGCTTGTGACATAGGTAATATTAGATGAAGAAAGACAAATTATCCCAATTTTAAGATTCAGAATGATGGTGTTGAGTACCATTTCATACTTACTGGCTATTTAGATATTCTTATTTGAGAAATGCATAAAGATTTTGTCTGTTTAGTTAAAATTCAGTTATTTGTTGTTCTTTTAATTTTAGGGGTTTTAAAAGTATATATTCAGGTTAATGAAGGTAACTTTTACTTTATAATTTTATAATGTCCAGTCTATCAATTTAAAAAATTTATAGTGGGTTTCTTTTGTGCTTTTCTTTTTGTTTTATTTTATTTTAAATTCCAGGATACACGTACAGGATGTGTAGGTTTGTTACACAGGTAATCGTGTGCCATGGTGGTTTGCTGTACTATCAATCCATCACCTAGGTATTAAGCCCCACATGCATTAGCTGTTTATCCTGATCCTTTTGAGCTTTTCAAGCAATCTTTGCCAACAATGAGATTATGAAGATAATCCTCCAATATCTATGTTTTATGCTAGGAACTTTAGAGTTCTACTTTTCACATTTAAGTCTAAAACTCATCTTAAATTTTTGTGTCTGGTGTAAGGTAGAAGATCATATTCATTTCCTAGGGTTGCAATAGCAAATTATCACAAATAGAATGGCTTAAAACAAAGGAAAATTATTTTTCACAGCTCTGGAGGCTAGAAGACCCTAAACAAGGTGTTGATAGGACACACTGCCCCTGAAGACACTAGGCCAGGATCCTTTGTTATCTTTTTTTTTTAGTTTCCTGCTGGCTCCAGGTACTGTGTGGCTTCTGGCAGTACAACTCCAATTTCAGCCTCTATCTCCACATGGCTGTCTCTTCCATTTTCTCCCTTTGAAATCTCTTATAAAGACAGTTGCCATCCAGAATGATTTCTTCTCAAGACCCTTCACTTAATTACTTCATTTAATTGTTGGCCCTTTTCCAACAGAGGTCACATTCACAGGTTCTGGATAAACGTATCTTTTAGGGGTCTAGTACTCAACCCACAGCAGATGTTACACAAAGCTTTCAGAAAATGGAGAACAGGAACATGCTCCAATTCATTTTACGAAGATGATACAATTCTAATACCAAAAGCAGAAAAGAATAGGACCTCTCATCCTTTCCCCCCAAAATGTAGACCCATATTTCTCATAAACATATAAGCAAAATCCTAAATAAACTATTATCAAATGAAATTTAGAGATATAGTAATAAATATTACATCGTGACCAAATGGGACTTATCCTGTGATTATAATACAGATTTATCTTTTAAAAAATGAATCAGGATAACTAACCACAAGATAAGTAATTTTGATAATCATCAAAATAGAGGAGAAAAACAACATAAGTATACATAGAAAGGCATTTAATAAAATTTGGCACGTTTTCAAGATGAAATTCTCAGGAATCTAGGGATAGAAGAAAGCTTCCTGAATCTGACACAGGGTAACTACCAAACAAAACAAAATAAAAACCTAGCATGACACTTTGTAGGGAAAAACTGAACGCTTTCACCCTAAAATAGGGAACATACTGAAGATTTCTATGATTGCTATCTCTAATATTATAGAGGAGATTCTAGCCATTTCAGTAAGGCAAGAAAAAGGGGGAAAACGTACAGATTAGGAAAAAATAAAAGCAAAAATGTCTTCACTCACACATAATGCACATATATTCTGTATTTTATAGTATATTTAAAATGCCCAAAAGAATCTACAAAAGATAAAAATTTTAAGAGAATTTAGGAGGGTTGCTGAATGAAAGATTTGTGTACAAGTATTGATCATATTTCTGTATATTAATAATGAACAATTAGAAAATTATTTAACTTTTACATGCTCATAAGACTATAACAGGCCGGGCGCGGTGGCTCAAGCCTGTAATCCCAGCACTTTGGGAGGCCGAGACGGGCGGATCACGAGGTCAGGAGATCGAGACCTTCCTGGCTAACACAGTGAAACCCCGTCTCTACTAAAAAATACAAAAAAAAAAAATCGAGCCGGGCGAGGTGGCGGGCGCCTGTACTCCCAGCTACTCGGGAGGCTGAGGCAGGAGAATGGCGTGAACCCGGGAGGCGGAGCTTGCAGTGAGCTGAGATCCGGCCACTGCACTCCAGCCCGGGCGACAGAGCGAGACTCCGTCTCAAAAAAAAAAAAAAAAGACTATAACAATGAAATAATTTGAGCCAAAATTTTCCTCTCCTACTTTGGTCTTTTGGCTTACTTTTCTTTTTTCTTTTTCAATATTTTAAGAGACAATGTTCTTCAGAGAGTTGAAATTTTTCTAGTTATATTGTTATTTATTTTTTGTTTAATCCAATTGTGGTCAGATAACAAATTCTGTATGAATTCAACCATTTGAAATTTCGGTAGCTGTGCTTCTGTGTGGTCAGCATGATACCTGTTTTTGTAAATATTCCAAGTAGACTTGAAAACATTGTGTATTTTGGAGTTTTTGCATGTGCGTGTAGTTTCTATAATTCTCATTTAGTTTTTCAGAGAAAGCCTGAAGAAAATAATTAAGACTTGTGATTCTAAAATCAGAATTTTTATTTCACCTTCATTATTGAAGAATATTTTAGCTGGGTATAGAATTCTAAGCAGTGGGTTTGGTTTAGTTTTTTGTTTAGCAGTTTAAATATTTTATTCTATCTTTTAAAAATTGATTTTTTGTAGTTTATATTAAAAAAAATTGCTGCCCATTGAAGATAATGCATTTTTCTATAACATAAAACTAAAAAATGGAAAATTGTTGTAAAGGCCAATTATTGAGAAAATTGTGCAGAATAATAACAAGTTTTGTAATTGACTTGTATGAGCAGAATACTATAAATATGTGATAGGCAAACAAAAATTAAACAGTAAAATAAAAGCTATAACATTTTCAGGGTAGGGACACTAAAATTATAATCTAGTTGTACTGAGCTTCTTTATATAAATGGATTATTTTCAATAAAAACATAAAGCCTGCAAAAAATTAAAAGCAATGATCCTAAAATCAGAATTTTGAAAATATAGAAATATCTTCCTTGGGCTGGGCATGGTGGCTCACACCTGTAATCCTAGCACTTTGGGAGGCAGAGGCAGGTGGATCACGAGGTCAGGAGATCGAGACATCCTGGCTAACACAGTGAAACTCTGTCTCTACTAAAAAATACAAAAAAAAAAAAAAGTAGCCAGGCCTGGTGGTAGGCGCCTGTAGTTTCAGCTACTCAAGAGGCTGAGGCAGGAGAATGGCATGAACCTAGGAGGTGGAGCTTGCCATGAGCCGAGAATGTGCCACTGCACTCCAACCTGGGCAACAGAGCGAGACTCCATCTCAAAATACATATATATATTTATGTGTGTGTGTACATATATATATATGTAAGTGTGTACGTATATATATATACTTTCCTTGAAAGATATTCTTCCTGCATTACTTTGACAGAAAGATACTCATCATAACTTTATGCAGAAGAATTTATATTATTTGGAAATCGTTATATTAGAGAATATACTAATAATAGTAATAACTTACATTTATTGATCACTTATTACTTTCTAGCTGTGCTTTTATACCTGCTTCATATGTTTTAGCTTGTGTAATTTAACACTCACGATCATCTTATGCATTAGATACGATTACTATTCCCATTTTAGAATGAAGAGGCAATGTTATTCACAGTTTAATCCTCTTCAACATTACTTTCATCCTCCTAATAATCCTAATATTATACATGCTAAAGAAAGTGAGAGCCAGACAGAAGTTAAAGTACAGAAGATAAACTTTATTCAAAAATTATTGCAATAGAGGAAGGAAGACTCCAGTGCAGAAGTGGGTTCAATTCCACGTACAATCAGCCAATCAGAACAAGTGGGGATTTATAACCAGGAGGGAAGCTGCAGTGGGGAGAGGGAGAAGGAGGAGTAGGAGCGTGGGCATTAAGTGAATAGAAAATTACTAAGAGGAGACATTAAGTGTTGGGGGGATTCAGACTGAACCAAGTAACAAAGTTCTGACTGAAGGCAGCCAGAACCATCAGGTATCACCTGAGGGATAGCGGGGATAAGGGTGGAGGATTCTCACTACACTGACAGAAATGGATTCTAAGAAAGGATATAGATGGGCCTTGTTAAGAAAAGGTGCAGGAGAGCATAACTAAAGTGTAGTCAGGCAAAACATCTGCATCAGGTATTATCACTATATCATCTTTATAGATGAGACTCTCAGTGACAGAATATTTCAGGAGGTGAATGTGTCCCCCGCCTTTCATGTGTTGGAAATATAATCCCTAAATTCATATGTTGATAATTGTAAGATCAGCCAAGAGAAAAGAAAAATAGACCCAAAGTCAGGCAAGCAATCTTTTTTTCTTGTTTTCTTTTCTTTTTTCTTTTCTTTTCTTTTCTTTTTTTTTTTGAGACGGAGTCTTGCTCTGTCACCCAAGCTGGAGTGCAGTGGTGTGATCTCAGCTTACTGCAACCTCTGCCTCCCTGGTTCACGGCATTCTCCTGCCTCAGCCTCCTGAGTAGCTGGGACTGCACGTGCCTGCCACCACGCCACGCTAATTTTTTATTTTTTAATTTTTAATTTTTTGGTATTTTTTAGTAGAGATGGGGTTTCACCATGTTCGTCAAGATGGTCTCAATCTCCTGACCTCATGATCCACACGCCTCGGCTTCCCAAAGTGCTGGGATTACAGGCGTGAGCCACGGCACCCGGCCCAGGCAAGCAATGTATTAACCTGCCAGCGCCCCCTTAACAGTCAAGGGAAGCAGCCCCAAGCTTACAGAATGAAGGGTTTATATTGGGGAGGGGAGTTTGAGGGAGTTCTTTGGTATGGCCGCATCCCGGGGTTGTTTGCTGGTTAATTTTGCCACATAGCACCTTGTGACGTTTATCACAGGAGGCTGTAGGTAAACGTTTGTTTATGCTGCCCACCACCTCACCTTGTGTGGCCTAGATGGTTTGTAATTGGGGTTTGCTTACTGAAGCACGATCTGATAAGTGAAGTTGGCTGACTTCTCTGCGGCACTTAGATAACGGCTTAGAAACATGAAGAGGGTTAGGGGAAGGGTGGGCTGCACGGAGAAGAGTTGTGGAGCATTAGGAGAAGGGGTGGGCAGCACCAAGAAGCTTTCTTGGGGTAGTTTGTCCCTAACAATAATGTTTGGAGATGGGACTTTCAGGAGGTAATTCGAATTAGATAGGGTCTTGAGGGTGGGGTCCCCATGATGGAACCAGTGGCTTTATAGGAGAGGAAAAGAAACATGAACTGACTCATGTGATCTTGCCCTCTCCTTTCAGATGCCCTTCACCATGTCATGATGCAACAAAAAGGCCCTCATCAGATATCAGTGCCATGCTTTTGGACTTCCCAGCCTCCAGAACTGTGAGCTAAATACATTTATTTTAAAAAATAAATTATCCAGTCTGTGGTATTTTGTTATAGCAACAGAAAATAAACTAAGACAAAAGGTTTACATAACTCAGGAAATTATACTGCCAGATTTAACTCAGATATTCTGGGTCTACAGCTCTTACTTTAAATCATTAACACTAAACTACAACCCCCCACCCCTGCTCCCAATTTAAAAGGAATATCATCACAGAGCATATTATTTCTAAAAGTATTTATATCAGTTTATAAAATCATGATGACATTTATAGAAACAGGAAGGCTTACAGGATGCCCCCAACTTTTTATAATGGTTATTAGAATTAAAAACTTCTTTTGATGTATGCCAGAGTTTAAAACATTGACCTACAATGGTTTATTTATGTTGTATTCCCTAAAAGTTCCCTCAATCATACCAATCTACTGGACGAGATGTCATAGCCCCAGCATCAGGAAGTGGTCAACTCACGTGTTAGTAAAAAGAATTTACCAACAACAGTATAGGTTTGAAAAAGGAAAGTATATTAGAAAGGAGGAACGCTACACTAGAGTGTAGAGGGCTGCCTCGGTGAGAGGACTGAGCGCCCCCTGGTGGATATCTCATTAGGGGTCTTTATGGAGCTTAAGGGGAACTTTGGGTTGTAAAATGAGTTTTCAGCACGGCATTCTGGAGATACATCCAGACTTTAGTTACTTATAAAAGTTGAAAGAAGCCTGGAACCAGATGCGACAGGGTGGTCTTTGTTCCCTTCTATTAAATTCCTCAGATAAGGAGTTTTGCCTCCAGATAGTCTGTTTGGTGGTCACCAGGTGATTTTCACTCTCCTTAAAATGTTTATGTTCTTTCCTTATCAGAAGATCAAAGGAAATTTTATTTGTTTATTATTTGATTGTTGATCCTTCACTTGTGCCAAGATTGTGTTTCACCAAACATCTCTTTCTCTCCCTTGTATATTCAATCAAGGCCAAAGTATTAGTTTCCAAAGGCTGCTATAACTCAGTACTACAAACTGGATGGCTTAAACCACGGAATTTTACTGTCTCACAGTTCTGGAGGCAAGAAGTCCAAAATCAAGATGTTGGCAGGATTTGTTTCTTCCAAGGACTGTGAAGGAGAATCTGCTCCATGGCCCTCTGGCTTCTGTTGGTTTGCTGGCAACCTTTGGTGTTCCTTGGCTTCTCCTGTATCACTCCAGTCTTTGCATCATCTTCACACAGTGTGCTCCTCTGTGTGCATCTGTGCACAAACTTTCCCACTTTAAAAGGACACTAGTCGTATGGGATTAGGGCCCCACCCTTCCTATAGTGTGACCTCATCACAACGAATTACATCTACCACAAACTTATTTCCATATAATGTCACGTTTTTGAGGTACTGGGTATTAGGACTTCAGCGCAGGAATTTGGGAAGAGACACAATTCAACTCACAACAGCAACCATAGTATTTATTTATTCAGTTAACAAAACTAGCATTTTCCCACCCTATATAATTAATAATTTATGACAGAGGAAGGACATCTGGTGTCAGTTACTGCAGAACTATAAATGAGAAAGAGAAATGGGTTTCAAAGTAGAAATCAGATTCTGTTACTGGATAAAATATGGAATAAACGTTGGGCATGCGTCAACAACAGAATTTTTATACTCTTGAACATTTTCTTGTATGTCTTTCACTTTCTAATTGAGGAAATGCTGGATTCACCTCTTATCGCTTCACTTAGCTTCTGCTAAGCTAATAAATATTTTTTAATTGATGAGGTTAGTAATAGTTTGTCTAAAATATCCACTGCTCTTTATAGGAAGTGAGGCTTGTGCACATGACTTGCTTTAGCCAATGGAGTTGGAAGCATCATGTGCAACTTCTGGCCAAAGGTTTTCAAAGACACTGGTTCTTTTCCATTTTCTTTTCTTTCTTTTTTTTTTTTTTTTTTTTTGAGACAGAATCTCGCTCTGTCGCCCGGGCTAGGGTGCAGTGGCCGGATCTCAGCTCACTACAAGCTCCACCTCCCGGGTTTACGCCATTCTCCTGCCTCAGTCTCCCATCCATTTTTCCTTTGCAATAAACATGGCTACATCCAGATAGAGTCTGGACGTTCAAAACAAGACATGAAGCAGAGCTGCCATCAACCCGTAGTGGAAAAACAGAGACTTTGAGATTTGAGGTAAGTGACTTCGCTTTGATCACTGTCAGGATTTGGTGAACGTTTTATACGAATTTACACCTTATTACATCTTGTGGGTGCCCCTTCCAGTTCCAGGGCCCCAAATTCAAATGCCTCTGGGAACTGAACAGGTAATTTCACATGATTCTAAGGCCAATGGTAATTGTACTAGGGACAGCTAGGATCTGAGGTGAAAAGAGTGCATACCCCTGGCTAAAAGCATGTCAACTTAAATCCTTTTCAAAAACTCCGCCAAACCAAGCCTACTTTCTGCAAGAAATCAGTCCTGGGACCACCAGTTGACCTCTCCAGTTACGCCAGGAAGTTCTCTCAGTGCAGCCCAGTGTGGCAGTTCCTACAAGCTTACAGGGATTAGTTCTTAACAGACTAGAGCCTGAATTGGAGCCTGAATTCCAAGTAACTACCAAGGATCTTTCTATAGGGAGATCAGTGCTAATGAAGGGCATTGTATAGAGCTACAAAGAATGGAATTTAAGCCATCACAATACAATTGCATGAATAAACTTTAATTTTTTAAATTATCTGTTCTAAGACAAGGAAACAAACAGGTTTTCCTCAAGGAGAGAACATGCCCCAATAACTGGCTTCCTTTCATCCATTTCATCCTGAAATCCTTGTTTAAAATAACTTAAATCATTGGAGAAGCACTAAACTTCTCTTTAGAGCTAATCTGTTCAGCAATGCCACAGAAGAATGCAGACTGAATAGCAAGTCGGAGCAGATTCCCTGGGACAGGAGCTCTTGAAAGGACAGGGAAACTGTTTTCCTCAACATGAAAGGGAATGCAACACATTTGCTCCATTTTTTACTTTTCTGTTCCGAAATATGAGAAACACTTTCAAAGAGTTCCTTAGGAATCCCTACGAATAAACTATTTCTGTCCCCACACACCCATTTCTCTTTGTGGAAATCAGATTACACCCTCCCAGTGATTTCTCAGAAGAAAATCAAAGCATACAACTCCGGAAACATTCAAAATAGTCTCCCTTCCTCAGAGCGCGCTGGTAGCTGTGTGGATCCAACGGCACTGTGGGAGTCTGAGTTCATATCCTGGTATTGCTAGGCAGATGACATCACTCTTATTTTCCATAAAGAGTTGTTCCATATGTGCTGCTTGCTGAGAAAAACACACATATGTGGCAACTGTAGATGAAATATACGTGCAATGTGAGCCCAGTCCAATTCGCCTCTTAAAGGAAACAGCGACACTATTTAAACTCTGTTTAAGCAATACTGATAAAATAGCATTTTCTCTTCTGAATTTAAAAACAATTCCCAAGCCTGCATGGAATCAATTTCCTCAAATAGTTATCAACCTTTTGTTAAGTCTTCTTAACATAATAGGTTAGCTTTATGTTTGGGAGTCACTAGATACAACAGAAATAATAGATTATGTTTTCTAAGAGCCTGTAGCATGCTGGGGTAGCCTCTTCAAATGGTAGGCTTCTCACTTTAGAGGTGACAGAAACTCAGCCTCAGAGAGGTTATGTAAATTGTGCAGTTATACGGTCGATCCTGGGGTCTGAGTTTCCATCCCTGGCAAATCTGAAAGCAAACCTGGAGCTCCTTCCACCTGGGTGTGTTCAGAAAACAATGAAAAGGTGAAAGGCAAAGAGTCGTTTTTGATAAAATTGTTTTGGAATGGGATTATGTGCCAAACCTCTTCTCTCTGGAATGCTTCAGAGTCAATCTGTTCCCTCAATTTTTTCTTTTTTTAATTTCATTTTGAAGGCAGGCTGGAGTAACAGAAGCAGACACGTTGAAGCCCTTTAGAAGCAAAATAGCACATAAAGTGAAGAAGTCACAGTGACTGCTGTCGTTCCGAAAGCGCAGACTGCATTTCCAAAAGGGTTTGATCTTGTCTGAGTTTAAACCGGAAGATTACAAATCTGTGTCACTGGCAATGCCATTAATTCCTGGAGAGTTTTACTAATATCTTTTCTCAATCTTGTCTGCCTTAAAACTTTCCTCAAGGTACTGGGTGAACAGAATTCTTTTTCTTTGTAATTGTTATAATCTCCCATTTTCTCACTGACCTCCCCCTTTCCCCCAAAACCTTTCCAAATCTGCCTAAGTGGCAAATTAAAGGATTTGCCCCTGGTGCTGCCTCTGACCCTTTAGAAGCTGAATGACAATTGTTTCCTCTCTTTTCTTCCTGACTCCTCCCCTTATCCCTATCTTTGGAAGTTGAGCTTCTTCCAGTGAGGTCTTTCCCATCAATCCCAGGTACCTCCTTTGCTCTGCTTGTCCATAATCATGAGATTGGGCATTTCTTCAGAGTTTAAAATCAGGCTTTGCAATTTGACTTTTGGGTACTGGGAACAGAGTGTGATATGGGGATAATTTTTTAATAATGCCTTGGTCTCTTACGCAGAGAACTGTCACCCAGTCCCACTCTCTGATCCCCAGGGGAAGCTGCCAATATTACCATAGGAAGGACCAACAGAGTTGCCTCAGCAACAGGAATCAGTCATGAGAACATTTTTCCTGGCTGTTTGGATACATCAAGGGTGCTGGGAGCAGAGGTTTGTCCTTCCTGGCTGTTTGGATGCATCGAGGGGACTGGGAGCAGAGATTTGCCCTTCCTTGTCTTTCATGAAGGCCATGGACAGAAGGTGATTGTGTTCACTGGATCCAGTCCCCTGCAATGGGTACTAGGTGGGGTCACAGCCTGAAGAGGATCTGTGAGAAGCCTGATTTCACTTGAGGTTTCCTAGGGGAGCCTTTGAAATATGCTGCCACATCCTAAAAGTTTTCAAGAACATTTGTCAGGAGCCAAATTTCTAGGAGTCAGAAATTTATATTTAACAGCTGACTCCACTCTGGTCATTTGCTGAGATCTGCACCACTTGTTCTAGCATAGAAAAGAAAAGAATCAGTTGAAATCAGGGTGGAAGAATAAGACTTGGCTGTTAGCTGCAAAGACAAGGAGCAGGCAGAGTGGATTGTGGGTTCCCCCCCCCCACTCATTGATTCCAGCTTTAGCCCAGCACAAGTTTATTTTTAAAAATGTGGACGCTCCATTTTCAGAGAGTGATCTAAAAATATATGCCTGCATGCCTGTGGCTATATTGTGTATATAAATCCAAAGCCACAAAAGAAAGTGATTATATTATACTCAGGAGCTCAGATGCATCACAAAGCAGAGCTGGAGGAGCCCTCCCTACCTTCCCCATCAGGAAACAACATATGTGCACATTATGTACATGTATATATTTTCAGAGTGAGTTTCATGAATGAGTAAGATAGATTTTCTATGCAGAGTGATTTAAGGACACCAAGAAAGACTGTTTTTCAAGTTTGATCCCATATTGGCCCTCTAGGCTGTCTAAAATGACACCCTTGGCAAAAATAAAACTATAAGAATGAAAGCAAACATTGATTGGGGTGCTCTTTCCACACGTTAGGCATCATGCTTAGTCTTTTCAGGTTTTACTCCGTTTACTTCACATAAGAACCAACTAAATCAGGTACTCATATTATTGTGATGTAACAGATGAAGAAACTGAAGTTAATGGAGATTTAGTAAGTTGTCCAAAGCCATGCCCACAGAAGGAAAGTGTTATCTGATTCCACAACGCATGTCCTTAACAACCACATGATGAGAGGCAGTGTGCATGGTGGTTAAGAATGGGCCCAGCTTCTAGCGCCAGGCTGCCTGGATTTGAAACTGAAGTCTGCCTCCCATACCAGCTTTTTCATTATAAGCAAGCTATTTAACCTCTCTGTGCCTCAGTTTCCTTCTCGGTAAAAAAATAAGGATAATAATTTGACTCTTAGAGTTGCTGAAAGGAATCAATAGGTTAATTGATGTAAAGCTCTTAGAGAATGAAAGGCGTCACGGACTGGCAAAGTTTTACTTTTTGCATTGTATGGCCACCCAAAGCCTATGCTGCATAGTGAATGTGTTTTCTTTTACAAACGAGTAGAGTACTAAAAGCTACAGACTCAGACAATCTGCTGTTGAGGCTCAGAAAAGCCAATACTCCAAAATGAAAGCCTCATAAGCAACATTTCTCTCTGAACTTCCGCCCTCCTATCTCTCACCCCTTATTCTCTCCTGAGGAATAGTAATTAGAATTCTTCTTCCCCAGGATGGGTCATAGAAACCAGAACCCCTTTCCCCCGAAGCCAGTTAGAAAGCCTGAAAATATTATTCTAAACTTCCCTCATCTTTCTGAGTAACAGCAGGCCATTAAGAAATTAAGACCTTTATTCCAGAGAAGTCCTACCTCATACCTGGGAGGAAAAAAAAAAGAAAAGCTACAACATAGAGGCTAAGAAGAATCTGGACAGACAGGCCTTGCTGGGTTTCCTCACTCAACTACCAGTAGCTCATAATCTTTTTGTCCAATCACATTTCTACCTGACTGTCCTGGCTTCATTGAACCTAAGCATAAAATCATACAGCTTCTCCTGTATCTTTGGGTCTTCAATCTGGAGGCTATTTTTGCATAAAAGTCTAATCAAATAAATTTGTTATCCATTTCTCTTGTTAAACTGTCTTTTGTTATAGGAGTGTCAGTCACAACTTCAATGATGGGAAGGAAAGGGATAATCCTCTTTCTGACCCTACACAGCCATTCATGTTAATATAGATTGTTTCATTTAACTAGCTCATAACAATGAAAGATTGCGCATATGATTTGGGGCTGGGGAAAATTAACTCCAGTGTTTGGAGTAGTGATAACGGAGGTTGGGGGGAAAATGGAGTGGTATGGCTAACTAAAGTGCTGTGATATTGTTTGGATATTTGTCCCAACCCAAATCACATGTTGAAATGTAATCCCCAATATTGAAGGTGGTGGCTGGTGGAAGGTGTTTGGATCACCGAAGAGTTTAGGCCATCCCCTTGGTGATAAGTGAGCTCTCAGTCTGAACTTCCCACGAGATCCGGTCGAGATGTCTCTCTTTCTCTCTCTCTCTCTCTCTCTCTCTCTCTCTCTCTCTCTCTTGCTCGCTCCCATTTTTACCATATGATGTGCCTCTTCTTCATTCACCTTCTGCCATGACTGAAAGCTTCCCAAGGCCTCCCCAGAAGCCAAGCAGATGCCAGCACTATGCTTCCTGAGAAGCCTGCAGAACTGTAAGCCAATTAAATATCTTTATAAATAACCCAGTCTCAGGTATTTCTTTATAGCAGTGTAAGAATGACCTCTCGAGACCAAAGTGCGAGAGGGATGCACTGCATCTCCAGGCACATCCAAAAAGGATGGAGGAGACACGGAAGCAGAGGATACAGGAGGATTAAAGGATTCAGGAAAGCAAGCAGCCCTCTGGAGAAGCTGTCGAAATTCAAGACTGGCAAGAGAAGTCAATTCAGCCTCTCACGCCAATCATTTATCATCCCCTGAAAAGAAGAGATTGCTTCCCCAGGGAAGTGAAAACAATGAACTTTCGGAGGTACTGCTTTTTTGCTTTCACTCTGCTCAGTGTGGTCATTTTTGTGAGATTTTACAGTAGCCAACTGAGCCCGTCAAAAAGTTACGAGAAGCTGAACAGTTCCAGTGAAAGATATTTTAGGAAAACTGCCTGTAATCACGCCTTAGAGAAAAAGCCAGTCTTTTTGTGGGAAAATATATTACCATCACCTTTGCGAAGTGTCCCTTGCAAGGATTACCTGACCCAGAATCACTACATCACAAATCCCCTTTCGGAAGAAGAGGTTGCATTCCCTTTGGCCTATGTCACGGTCATCCATAAAGACTTTGATACCTTTGAAAGGCTCTTTAGGGCTATCTATATGCCCCAAAATGCCTACTGTGTTCACGTGGATGAGAAAGCCCCAGCTGAGTTTAAGGAATCTGTGAGGCAGTTACTGAGTTGCTTCCAAAATGCTTTCATTGCTTCAAAGACAGAGTCTGTGGTTTATGCAGGAATTTCCAGACTCCAGGCTGATCTGAACTGTCTGAAAGACCTTGTCGCCTCTGAGGTTCCCTGGAAGTACGTCATCAACACCTGTGGACAAGACTTCCCCCTGAAAACCAACCGGGAGATAGTTCAGCACCTGAAAGGATTTAAAGGGAAAAATATCACCCCAGGGGTGCTGCCTCCTGACCATGCAATTAAGCGAACTAAATATGTCCACCAAGAGCATACAGAAAAAGGTGGCTCTTTTGTGAAAACTACTAATATTTTGAAAACTTCACCTCCACATCAGCTGACCATCTACTTTGGCACTGCCTATGTAGCGCTTACCAGAGAGTTTGTCAACTTTGTTCTCCATGACAAAAGGGCCATTGATCTGCTACAATGGTCAAAAGATACCTATAGTCCTGACGAGCATTTCTGGATGACACTTAATAGGGTTTCAGGTGTTCCTGGCTCTATGCCAAATGCATCCTGGACTGGAAACCTCAGAGCTATAAAGTGGAGTGATATGGAAGACAGTCACGGAGGCTGTCATGGCCACTATGTACATGGTATTTGTATCTATGGAAACGGAGACTTAAAGTGGCTGGTTAATTCACCAAGCCTGTTTGCTAACAAGTTTGAGCTTAATACCTACCCCCTTACCGTGGAATGTCCAGAACTAAGGCATCGCGAAAGAACCCTCAATCAGAGTGAAACTGCGATACAACCCAGCTGGTATTTTTGAGCTATTCATGAGCTACTCATGACTGAAGGGAAATGGCAGTTGGGAAGAGGAGCCTGTTTTTGTGAGAGACTTTTGCCTTCGTAATGTTAATGGTTTCAGGACGTTTATAGCTTCAGGACTTGGCTACATAATTATACTTAAAATGTCCACTGGACGCTGTGAAATACACTAACAGGATGGCTGGGTAGAGCAATCTGGGCACTTTGGCCAGTTTTAGTCTTGCTGTTTCTTGATGCTCACTTCCATATTAGCTTATTGTTGGGATCAACAATAATTTTAAATGACCTCAGATCTTTGAACCAGATACTCATCATATTCAAATGTTCTAATAAAAAAGAGAATTGTAGATAATACTGTCTAGGAAACTAAGAATTAGGTTTCTTTGAAGAAGGAATCTTTTATAACACATCAACTGTCACCACTGTGCTCAACCAGACAGATACTGAAACAGCTTTCTGGGTAATTCACCAATTTCCTTTAAAACATAAGCTACCTGAATGGAGAATAGATCTTGTTTCTGAGTTTCAACACCAGCATTTTTGGTTTACTCATGGCCAAAGCTCTGTATATAGTATAAATTCATTAACAAGAAACAGGATATGCTTTAAGACAGAATTCACTGTCTGTTGCTTCAGTAAAAGGACCTCGGGGAAATAGAACATTTCTCCACTATATGCCAGAATGTAGGCTGGTCCCTATGTCATGTCTTCCATTGAGAACACTAAAAAGTCCTTGCAAGAATGGAGATATGCATTCAAGAGAGGTGCTATCACATAGATCTAGTCTGAAGTCTGGAACACTTTCCTCTTCTGTGATCACCCCTCTCCCTGATATTATCTTACTTGCAAAATAGAGACCAAATTCTATCCTGTGAGGCTTTTAATTGAACCATAGTATGCTCTGAGTAGCTTTACAATGCCTGGTACTGATACTAGTGGCTCGATTTTTAAAAGCCTTCAATTGTAGATGAGCATCTCTGTTATTTATCCCTCATTCATCCATCCATTCATTCATTCAGCCTACATTCAATAAACATTTCTTGAGCGTCTCTTATGCACAGGACATGTACTGAAACAGAAAGGAAACACAAGAGCTTTTTCACTCTAAAAATCTTGGCAATAATGTCAACACCAGAAAGCCTCCTCTGGAGAATCTTGCAGAGTCATTGTAGTTTAATACAGGAATGCACAGGGCTGTGTAGCATGATACCAGACCCAGGAGATCAGTCATCACAAATTAAGCGTTGAATCAGAGATTATTCAACAGAGAGGGAGAAAGGAGGAGAGGGAGAGAGGGCCTGTTGTGTTCCAGCCATTCTGGTATTCCTTTATGTATCTAATTTCATTCAAACCTCACAACAGTCTTCTGAGGACCTTATATAATTACTCCCATTTTGCAGATGAAGTAACTGAGGCTTAGAAAGGTAATAGCACCAGGGAACAATTTCTCTGTGTGAGAATTAGGACTCTGTTACTGGTCTTCTCGGTTCATTTCCTGAGGTGGATTTACTGAGAGAAGGTGAAATAAAGCCATATTTAGTATACCAGAGAGGGTAGATTTTAAGAATGGTCTCAGTGTTAATATTGAGAAGAACTCCTGTCAGCTCAGAAAAAATGTGAAGTCTACTTTACTACTCCTGTAATACTAAACCGTTGAGTTTCTAAATATTTATTTATTCTAACAAAAAGCAGTTACTACAATGGATGACACATTTAATGAACAATTTTATTTTTTTTTCTATAACTGTGCCTGTTGAATGTCAATCATATTTAAAGGGAATGACTTTGAAGTAAAACCTTTTTTCTTGCTACTGAAAAAAATGGAATTGTTTTGGGTGGTAAAGAGTTAAGGAATAGGGAAGGCTGGTCACACAAGCAACCCTCGAAGGCCACATGCAGAGAGGCCAGCCCCGCTAAGGTGACCAGAGTGGGCTCCAAGCACAAATTACCATTGCTGTAGATGGGACTGTGTCCCCCCAAAATTCATGTGTTGGAGCCCTAACCCTCAATGTGATGGTATTTGAGATGGGGCCTTTGGTAAGGGAAGTTTAGATGAGGTCACGAGTGTGGGATCCTCATGATGGGATGAGTCCCCTTATAAGAGCTCTGGCTTGGGCCAGGCGCGGTGGCTCACGCCTGCAATCCCAACAGTTTGGGAGGCCGAGGCAGGTGGATCACTTGATGCTAGCAGTTCCAGACCAGCCTGGCCAATATGGTGAAACCCCATCTCTACTAAAAAATATAAAAACTAGCTGGGCTTAGCGGCATGTGCCTATTTGGCAGGCTGGGGCATGAGAATCGCTTGAACCCAGGAGGTGGAGGTTGCAGTGAACTGAGAGTGCCCCACTGCACTCCAGCCTGGGTGACAAAGCGAGACTTTGTCTCAAAACAAAATAGGTGGGGGGATAGGGAGTGTACTCAGGGTCAGCAGTGAAGTTTAAAAATTGTCTCTTTTCAACTTACTTCATTGACAGCACCTGAGAAGAAGAAACGTTTTTTACACTGGATGTTTCTCATGTAGAACGAGAAATCTTTCTGGAATTGATGTTTACATGCATGTTGTTGGTCATCTCTCTTATGTCTTAAACACTTTAATGTTGGAAGAGCATGGTGTTTGGGCTAGTGGATTTCTGACAGCCATGGGAATGTCCTGAAACTACTGTAATCTGATGTTTGTTTTCAATGAGGTTCCATGTTTTGTTTTCTTGGGAATAAATTAATATATTGTTTTCCAAAAAAAAAAACAAAAAACAAAAAACAAAAAAACAGAATGACCTCTCACAGGCAGCACAAAGGCCCTGGGCCCTTAGAAGGAAGGAGAAAGAGAGTAAGAATTAGTAGAGGAAGGCATAGGCACAATTCTTTAAAGAGTTAGATATTTTCTACCCTGCAGGCTGAAATAAAACATCATACACTTAAAATTTTGAAATCTGCTTTTGAACCAATCTTTAATCTGTCATTGAAAAGGAACCATTTTTTATTTTCATAATTTTTTTTTTTTTTTTTTAACCTGGGAGCTGAAAGGGAGACTCAGTGTAGACAAAGAAGTCACTAGGCTGAGTAAGATGGAATCTGCTGCTGCCCTACTGCTCTCCACCCAGGCAACCTGAACTTGCTGGGGAATCCAAGAGCCAAACAGGGAGATTCTTACCACCCAGAAAGGGACAAGATTTGTGCTTTATCTGAAAGAAGGACCAGGAAAGACTTCCTATTGGCCATTTCCATTGATTTATGGGGAGACTATCTCTGATACAAAGGAAATCTTTTTAGTGGTTAATTTCATTTATTGCACATATATGTTGGTAATCCTAGTGCTGGATAAACCTTGCTTTTAATAGCCATTTTCTCTTCAGCAAGCAGCTCACCATGTTTGAGCCCCAGTTTCTTTAGTTGCTAAATGAGGACACAATGATGCTGTCATTATTAGAAATACATAACATATATATATATAGTTTAAAAAGACATGATTGCTGATAGAGAGGAGGAGCTCAATAAATGGCAGTTCTTTCTATTTGGCACACCAAGTCTCTGCCCTTAACTGAAAAGGTTATAGATACATTATTCCAATAGTTAAGCCAATTATTGCCAATATTTATTAAGCCACTACAAAAAACCCAAGAGTGAACTGGGCACGAAGGAAGCAGAATTTAATCTCTGCCTTTAGGAAACTAGTAGTCTGGTGGAATACGGTTCAAGTACAATGCAAGGTATTTTTTGAAGTAAATGTAGAATTGTATGCTATAAACATCTAGTACTTTAGATTTTAGGAAACAGTGAATTCAAATGGAGCTGAGGTCAGCAGAGAATCCTTCAAGGAGATGATGCTAGTGCCTAAGTCCTGAAGGGTGAGCATGATCTGGGTAGGTGGGAAGGTGAAAGAAGGCAATGTTCATCTTTAACTCACCATTAAATGAGAAATTACTCACAAAATAACCTCACCTCACCTCAAAGGAGGCCACAGTGTTATTCATTTTCTTGGAAAGAAAGCTAAAGTTTCTAAGGCATTGTGAAAAGAGAATTGGATGCTACACCTTTTTATGATTCAACCATTTCCAGATATGATTCCATTAAGTGCCTTTTTAAGACTTCTGCTATCATTCTCTGAAGCTCAGGGAAAAAATTCTTTGTGGTTTGACATTCCTTTTCATTTACTCTGGAGGAAAACTCACCATGAAAATTTCCATACGTTCATCTTCTCCTGTACATATTTATGTCAACAGTTTTCTTTTTAACAACTTCCAAAATGTATGCTCTTTCCCGTGTTATTTTCCCTAAAAGTAATTCAACAGTAACATAGCTCACAGATTATGGGGACTGCACAAAGTTATACAGGCAGGTGTGACATTTCTACTTGGTAAAAGTCATTGTCCCAGAACATAACAAGGGGCAAGATTTACCCACTGGCTTGAGGTACTCACATTGTTCGATTATGATCTGTGGTAAATTTATCCCTGCTGAAGCAGGCTGTTGGTTTTAGCAAGAGATTGTTACCATATATATTTGTGATATAAAATCCATCTTAATGAAAAAACATAGCATATGGATGGGCAAGAGAGGCAGTCAGTAAATGCAAAATCACGAGATTGGAAGCTATTGATTTCCGTACTCCCTCCACCCCCAGTTTCTGTGAAATTGAAATAAGAAGCAAAAATAAAATAACATGAGAATATTTGAAGATGCAAATATCAAGGCAGGAATTTCCTAAAGAAGCATTATAGACTTTTCATAATGAAATAGTCAATCCCATTATCCCAAAGAGTCCAGTTTAGTTTTGGCATTTACATACACTGCCTTAATAGTCTGGTGTAATTCTGAATATATGTTTTAATATGTACATGTATGGTAGGCTAAAGAAGAGACAGCATTTAACAAAAGTATGGTTTGACCATGTTCATACTCCCTAATAGCCATAATCAAACATCTCCTCATTCTGTTGTGTGATTCTTTTTTTTTTTTTATATACATACTTTAAGTTGTGGGGTACATATGTTTAATGTGGAGGATGGTTACAGAGGTATACACGTGCCACGGTGGTTTGCTGCACCCATCAGCCAGTCATCTACATTTGGTGTTTCTCGTAATGCTATCCCTCCCCTAACCCCTCACCCCTGACAGGCTCCAGTTTGTGATGTTGCTCTCCCTGTGTCCATGTGTTCTCATTATTCAACTCCCAGTTATGAGTGAGAACATGCAGTGTTTGGTTTTCTGTTCTTGTGTTAGTTTGCTGAGAGTGATGGTTTCCAGCTTCATCCATGTCCCTGCAAAGGACATGAACTCATCCTCTTTTATGACTGCATAGTATTCCATGGTGTATATGTGCCACATTTTCTTTATCCAGTCTATCATTGATGGGCATTTGGGTTGGTTCCAACTCTTTGCTAATGGGTCACATACATGCTTAACCAAGGAGATTTTTCCAGGGCATCCTATGTCTTTATGCCTTTAGACCAAAGTAAATGTGTATTGGAAAGAGAGATGGACCAATACCAGAAAAGTGGTACTATGATCTGAGAACATCATTTATGGTCTAGAACATCATTTATTCCTCTGCTACATTTTCATGCTTGAAATGAAGAGGTGGACTAGAAAACCTCTAAGGTTCCTCCATCACTGATTTCGAGCTAAGATTAAGAAGAATCAATGGAAATTAGCATGGACCATCTATAAAGGAGAGCTCTTGATGTGTTCCTCACTGCATGAAGCACAGCTCAAGCATTTTCCCGCTTTCAACTGATTGGGCTGTTGGCCGAGATACACGAGTTGCTATGTGGAAAGCACTGAACACATGGTTCTCTAAAATTTAAAAGAAAAAAAAAAGGAAGAGAGAAAGGGGCCCTATTAAGCAGGTACTACTATTTTCCCTATTTTATAAAAGAGGTAATTGAGGTTGTAGATAAGTAAAATATTTCTCCCAAGTAACATGACATGAAGCCATGACTCAAATTTAGGGCCCTCAAATCCAAAGTTCAAACTGAATTGGTGTTTATATACCTGAAAATAAGAGAGTTGCATAATCATAGAGCCAAGAAGATGCCCACCTCTTCCTGAACAACAGTATAGGTTGTCAAAAATTTTAAAGGTATTGTGTGTTTGGTGATGCAAGTGGAAGAAGAACCAAAAGTAATGGTAAGCCGGAACTATTAGAGATGGATTTGGGAATTGAATTTTCAAGATGGATATGTTCCAGGTTCATGCACTGCTGAGCAGTTAGTTACATTTAATGTTTGTTTCTCATTTTAGTTCACATACATTTCAAATAAGAAGTACATGAAGTAAAAACTTGGATTTGCTATGTTGATAGTCTTATTGAAAGTTTTAATAAAGTTGTTTCCTATAAAAAAAAAATGGCCAAGATTCTGATCTCACAAAATACAGGTTTCTCCCTTGCTTTATTTCTTGATTCATTCATCATTCCATTTATTTATTCAAAAGCACAACTATTAAGCAAAGTTTTAGAGATACTCAGAAGAGAAAGGGGATGTATTGCTGGGGAATTAAGAAAGGTTTTCAAAGGAAATGCAGGTTGAATTTGGTATTGATGAAGGAGAAGGAGTTCACTGAATGTCCAAAAAGGAAGCGAGTCAGGGGTTGGCATTTCAGACAGTGTGCAGAGGATGATTATAGATAACAGAAGATGGCTTTTTTGAAATGGTGAAAAGTTCAGGAGGTGGTTGAAGCCTACAGGGATAGGATGAGAATTTCTTGCTATGTAGGAGTGAGAGAAGGACACTGTGCGATGACAGACAAAGTAAGTTTTGAACCATACACTTAAAGGGTTTGAGTTGAATGGAGAATTTATGTTAGAAAGTAAATTGAAAGGGATTTTCAAATGAAGGATGGAATCATTCCACTGGCTCAGATAAGGGGAGTTCAGACTGGTTTCCTGGTTGTAAGAAAAGGAATTCATTCTATGCTGTAAAATGTTATTCCAATGATAAATTCTCTCACTAGTATATCCGCTTTGAAAAACAACGTTATGAACGTCCCTGCTCTGTAATTCAGGAACCATAGAGATTTAGATCATGCATCTTTGAAGTGTTCCCTACAGTGTAATATTGGCCACCCAGCCTGCAGCATCTGCTCCGTCTGTGTCCAGTTTCCTTCTCTTGCACTACGACCGATGCAGCTCTTCTTTTTTGGTGTACATCAAATCCAGAAGCATACCACTTCTGCCCCCTTTTCAGGCTGGCTTTCTCCATTCTTCTCATTCCTGCTCCTTCCCCTCTTTCCTTCTTTCTTTGTACTCGTTTTCCTCCCACCCTCTCTTCTTCCCACATTCCCTCCCTCCTTTTCTTCCTTCCTTCCTTTCTTTTAAAATCAAGTGAACACAATTATCCCCGTTTTCCAGATGAGGAAACATAAAGAAATGAAGTGACTTGCCCAGGGTTTCTGATCAGTCTTCTATCTGCATTCTCCTGAACTGCCTTTACCCTATATTTTAGAAATGGATTTTAAGGGCAATATTTTGAAATCAAAAATAAAACTAAATTAAAATAAAACAAAATTTCTAAAAGAACTTACAGTATTTCACAGGTAGGACAAAACTACATGCCAAAAAGAAAGCTTCAGATTTCCATATAACATGCCAATGCTGTGTATCACCATATAATTATTATTGATCAGAAAATATTGAGTTTTTTTGCTACTTTTAAAATTAAAACTGTGATTTCCTTGTAATATTGTGACTCATAAGATAATACTGAATTTAAAAATGTCTACCACTGTATGACAAATACATGGTTTTCATTTTCTCATATTCCCATTTTATTCTATTCAAATATGTTTTACATGAATGAAATCATACTTTTTATAAAATCTTGTTTAATATTTGTATACTGATATCTACATTGTGCAGTGTTCACATTTATCATATTTAAAACATACATTTTACTACCTAATAAACTTATGGATTTAATTATCCTCCTATTGTTGGATATTAGGTAGGCATAACAGTTTTTGCTCCTAGAAGTAGCACTGTAGTGAAAATCTCTTATGTATGCCATTCAGTTTTGCTAAATTGTTTTATTAAAATAAATTTCTCACTAGACAATAAACTTTTCAAATACTTTTGCCTTGTTTGTTTTGCAGATCAAGTGCTCAACTGGGGCACACAATTAGGACTTTTTGAATAAAATAATTTCAAGATTCATAATTATTGGAGCAAAAGATATGAATAGCTTTTTGGCTTTTAATATTTGTTACCCTACTCTTTACCTAAAGAGTCGTACAGTTTCCAATGACTTTAGCAATGTGCAAGTTTCATCACAATAGGACAGTACTGGCTGTTACGATTTTAAAAAATTTTACGAATGTCGTTGTTAGTAAAAGAAGTTGCTTTAATTTAGGAGCCTCTGATTAGTTTTTTTCTTTCAACTTTTTTTTTTTGTTGTTTACTAATTTTCTTTTAAGAAATTACGTCCACATAAATGAGAATGTCCTTAAAGTGTTTTCATTAGCCAACATTTTTGTCTGTGAAGAGGAAGGAGAAAGAAAAGAAGGAGGAGGAATAAGAGAAACTTCTAGCCCAACTTTTCCATTTCAGGGAGTAGATTTTAAATGTATTTCATTCAGGACTGCCATCTTAACTAGACCCAACGGCATGAAATTTAAAAACATATCAAGTTTACCTTTTCAAAGGAGATGCTGCCAAATGAAGTGAGGATATTCATGTATATTCAGAACTTTCAAACTTTGCTTCCAGCATCAAACGCCAAAATACTATACAGCACATAAACATCTTTGTTCTGCTGAA
>NW_016803233.1:1989649-1999014 GCF_001698545.2 Rhinopithecus bieti | reverse complement strand
AAAAGAAGTTGCTTTAATTTAGGAGCCTCTGATTAGTTTTTTTCTTTCAACTTTTTTTTTTTTGTTGTTTACTAATTTTTCTTTTAAGAAATTACGTCCACATAAATGAGAATGTCCTTAAAGTGTTTTTCATTAGCCAACATTTTTGTCTGTGAAGAGGAAGGAGAAAGAAAAGAAGGAGGAGGAATAAGAGAAACTTCTAGCCCAACTTTTCCATTTCAGGGAGTAGATTTTAAATGTATTTCATTCAGGACTGCCATCTTAACTAGACCCAACGGCATGAAATTTAAAACATATCAAGTTTACCTTTTCAAAGGAGATGCTGCCAAATGAAGTGAGGATATTCATGTATATTCAGAACTTTCAAACTTTGCTTCCAGCATCAAACGCCAAAATACTATACAGCACATAAACATCTTTGTTCTGCTGAAAATGATATTGCTCGGGTCAAAATGTCTCTATGGCATATTTCTTACTCAGGAAATTGTTCAGGGAGTTAATGTGAACTGCACTTCCAGAAGCTAAAATGAAGTGCCTTTGCTTTGGAAAAGCACGGAGTTTCCCTCTGTTTATTGGTGTTCTTAACTTTACATTTTACTTTAGCATCTTATGAGGAACTTAAGAGATGTATTTAGACATGGAAGCTCTTAAGTGTATATCAACTTTGTTATTTATAAGAATACAACTTCTCTACGAGGAAGGAAACAAACACGAATTTAGAATGTCCCTTGCAGGAATCACTAGGCGCTTTCATTGTTATTTAATCTTCACAACATTTGAGGTATATATTATTGTCACACAGAGAGATTAAATGAATTGACTAGGTCACACGATTATTATATGAAAAGGCTAGACAAACTCTCTCTGACACCAGAGGTTTACACTTTTTCATTGAGTGCCATGTTGGACACAGTTTTAGCTTCTAAGTCAAAACAATCTGAAAATTTGCAAAGATGACTGGTTAAAAGCAGTAGAATAAGTTACTTAATAGGATGAACTATGCCATTTTTATCTGTCTATACGGCATAAACTATGAAACTGTCCAAGAAAATCCCATTAAATTCCACCCTCAAAATATATTTTTCTGTTCTGCTTACATTGTTTTTTGCCAACCATTTTTTTTTAACATTCAACATCATAGAATGTTAAATTAGAAGAGGTTTTAAGGGTCATCTATTCCAACCACTACATTTTAGAGACTGCAAAATGATGGTTTACAAACTTGCTCATAGTTACATATCCTTATGATAATCGAATTTGAGACTAATATTAGTAGAAATAATTTCTTTGTGTAATATTTTGAACCACAGAAAATTAAGTTCATAAGTATTGAGTGAATAAATGAAAGAATACTTATTTTCCCTGTTCCTTTTTTGTTTTGTTTTAAGCTAAATAGGACAGGACTGTGGTGCTGGACATATGTGTAGATTTTTTTAAGGCACCAGACACTGTTACTTTAGCTACTCAAGGGGAAATGTCCCTTTTGTAATTTTGCCTTTTTCTTTTCCTGAATGGACGCTAAAAGAAACAGCGCAAAAATCCTTCTTCTGTTTAACGTGAAGGCTTTGTTATAGAAATCTGACTTAGGTACAGTCATCTCCATGAGGCTCTCCGGGAGGCACTGCCTTTAAATCTCCCTATCTAGAATAACTGTAGTTCTTCTGAGCAATTGACTTACTTTTACCTAATAAGAGCTACGATTTTCACACTTAAACTAGTTGCATCTTTATATTGACTGCTAGGAAACTCAGAACTCAGAGACACCTGCTTTTTTGAAATGTTTCAAACCATAAGGCATATATGTTTATGAATCACACCAATGGTTCCAGAATTTATTTTTTCTACTCGCATTTCCTTTATTGCCCGTGTTCATTTCTCCTTAGCCTAATTTATTCATATATTTTTAATATCGTGTTACTGTAGACATTTTATAAGCCCCCTCAAATCCTTTCTGAAACAAATTGGGATTTAAATAAATATATATTCATAACAATTAAATAAATATATTATTTATAAAATTTAAATAAAATATAACTCAAAATTAAATAAGACTATATTCAGTAAGAATTTAAACGGTATGGTAGGTGCAATATGTAGGCATAAATTTAAATGAATATATATTTATTCATAAAATTTAAATAAGTATATATTCATAAAATTTAAATAAATTAGTAATCACAATAAAATACTAATTTTTTTTCCCCCTTCGAAGAATGCAAAAGTTTGACAATCTTATCTGGGCTTCTTTGCTGATCTTCCAGTTGAGCAGAGAGGATTCTCACTCTCCAGGGTTTAATTTCAGGCCTTCTGTCAGGAGTCTGAATTTATTTTATCTTCCGTCTGAGTGAAATAAGTCTCCTCCCAATCTGAATCGCCAGTGTCTAAGAGGACTACTTTAAGGGGTTAGCAGTAAAGGATGAAATTCCGTGCAGTTTTAGTGTTTTTTGTTTGTTTATTTACTTTTGGATTTTGGTTTGTTGTTGTTGTTGTTGTTGTTATTGTTTCATCTTGCTAATGATTTGGAAGCTTAATCTGGCTCCTGGGAGCTTCCTTTTCTTCTTTGCCTGAGGAGGGATAGATTTGGTGTAAGGAGGAGAAAGGACACAAAAATGCATCAGGCATCTCCCATCACTAGACTCAGGTCATGAACTCCAACATACCAGCAGAGTCTGTTTTCATATTTAAACCTTTAGCAGAAAGAAGGTAAAGATGATGTAACAATGACATAAAACGCTTTTCCCCATTAAGTGTGAGATCATGATGGCTGAGCATTAGTTTATACTGTGAATCGATGGGTGTTAGGCCAGAGAAAATCCTTACACAGCCTAAGACAGCATGATTATCCCAATTTGAGGCTTCTTACTAAAGCCAAGTAAGCAGAACTTTGTTCCAAACCCTGCACTTATTCCAGCTCATTCTCTGTTCTTCTTGGGCAGAAAGTCATATAGCATGGGCTTTGGACTATGCATAGAATTATATAATAAATTTCTAGTGTATTCGGAGTGTTTCAGAGATCTCTTTTTTTCAGATGACTTGGTTATTTTCTTTTGTTTCTGATTATGTGTGTGTATGTATATTTATGTGTGTGTATGTACCTCACATATATACATATACATGTATCTCAAATGTATATATATTTTCTGATTTTGTATATATGTATCTCACATTAACATATATAAGAGATGTGACATATATACATATATATTTTATAGACATCTTCTGGAAAGCATATTCCTCAGTGTCTACTATGTATTAAGCACTGTAGTATCTAGATATGGGATAACTGAGAAAAATAATCTCTCCTTCCTCAAGGAGCTCCCAGTAGAGTGGAGGAAATAGGCAATAATAATAGTTCAGTGACAAAATGCTGGAATACAGACACAAAGCAAGGAGGCTAATTGTGAGTCTGTAAGGGGAGGAACCTTGGAAATTAAAGGGCAAGAATGGTTCAGGGAAGGTTTTAAAAGACTAGGTTACATTTCATCAGGAACACAAAGATAGGTAGAAGTTTGATTGTCTGCCTCATATTCAGCCTGTTTTTAAAGAGTCGAAGTTTGCCAGTTATTATTTTTTTAAAGTGAAAAGTAGTCTGGGCTGAGTGAGCAATCTGTACAGATGCACAGAGGCTTGACAACTTACAGCAAGTCTGAGGAACTATGACAAATTCACTGTAACTTCTACATCATTAAAGAGTAGGGCCTGAGGTCATAAGAGAAAACAGAACATAGTGGTTTTTGGTAAAAGTTTCGTCTAGGCGACTGGGAGGGTTCAAGCACGAGATATACAAAATGAGACCCACATTTTTCACAGATTCCTCCAAAGGAGCAATTGGGCTACCATCAACTCACAGCATTAACCGACATGTTGATGTTGCATGTCTAAATTAGAGCTGTTGGCCTAGTCAGTGACAAAGGTAACACTGTACAACACAATCAATCAGTTTCATAAAAGATTACTGCTGAATATGCTAACCATTACTTGAGTGCTTCTCTGAGACACCTTAATGACCTCAGGCTACACTCTTACTAGCGAATGGTGAGCTTGCCCATGATTCTTTTTCTCCCCTGGTAGATAAGGGGACATTTAGTCCCCTAATACAGAATTAGTCTAGCTAACACTTATTATGTGCTGAAATCATCGACAGAATCAGGAATCTTCCCAGGAAAATGATAACAAGATCTATCAGTCTAGTACCTCTTATTGCAAATGGATGAGTCGAGTCCTAGATGTGTTAGGAGTATGTCTGTGATTGCACAGTAATACATAATTTAAATCCTCTCTCATCTGTATAGCTTCTACCTATCTTCTATTTAGGTATGAAAATAGTAAAACCACATTTTTAAAAAGAAAAATGAAGGAAAGAAATAACATTCAGATTCTACCACTCTAACATAACTATTATTATCATGTTTACATATTACGTACAGTTCCCTTTCTACATGTAGTCTAGTTGAAATTAGTATATAAACAACTGTATGCCCTTTTATTTTAACACTATATCTCAGGCATTTTCTGTGTGATTCCTTAGACTGCAGATCATTATTGTAAGAGTTGTTTGATATCTATCCCTTTGATGGGAAGGTCATCAATTATTTATTTATTAAATTAGTATTGAACAATTTTTTTTCTACTTTCATATTTTATCATAATTTTATGATAAAAACTTTGTAAATACTTTTATTACCATTAACAAATTGTTTGGCAGATTTCTTAAAACAAAGTTTCTGAGGTCAAAGAGGTGACATGAGTCTAGAACTTAAAAGTGTCTAACTATTTTACGTCTCTAAGGCAAAGTATAGGAAAATGTATTATCTCTTGAAAATTAGTAATAAAATATTTTCCAGAAGCATTGCAGCAATTCACATTTGTGAGTGCATCATTTATACTAGAGAGCAAGGAATCTTTATTGTCATTATTCCTATATTAATTTTAGTATTGTCATTATTGTTACTAAGACGCAATAACATATGCCATTATTTACACTGATTTACTTTAGGCTTCAAGATAATTGACCAAAATGCCAAAAGGTATTCAGTAAGTAAGCATTTTATGAAAGCTTTCTTTTGCATCAGGCGAAGTTCTAAGGTCTCTGCTTAGTGCAAAAACCCACTCATCATTCGTAGGGTAATTTAAAAATTCTGATCAAATGAGGGTGCATGCTTTCAGTGGATTCACCAATGTGGTCAACAGGCAGTTAATAAAAGGTTCCCATGTGACAAGCACTAAGACAGAGACCAGGGCCAGAGTAGTGAGTAGTGGTTTTATTGGGATTCAGTACGACTCTTAACTGACATTGGTTTTAGTCTTATAGCTTTTTATTGTTTTTCCTTCTCCATCATGTAAAAATACACATTTCTCAATACAATATTTCCAAGTTTAATTGATTATGATATGGAAGCTGCATAGCATGAAAACATAATTATTAAAATTTGGAATGAAACTCTTGCTTTACTTTGTATGTTTGTTCTGTCTGACCTTAGGAAACTACTGTTATGTACCAAGCACAGTGCCGGTTTTTGCCAGCTTGCTTGTATTTTTCTGCTAATAACCTTATAAGAAAAAGCTACAGGCATCAACAAGGAGTTTAGAGGCATCTGTAAAACTGGCTAACACAATGGTACCTACATCAAATGGTTGTCGGAGTGATCGAATAAGATACAGGCATTGACAAGGAGTATAAAGGTTTAAATAACATTTTTTCCTGTAGTTTCTGATTCTTAAATGGGAAAAAGGTTGTCTCATTAACTTCCTGTAATAATGACGCACAAGGGGAGGCTGATGAATTATTGCCCACCTGCCTCCCTTACTGAGTTCTCCTGTAGCAGCTAAGGAGCCTGGCACTGCCAATTCTCTTCCTACTGCCGGCAACCATGATGGAAAATCACAAGCTGCTTTCCTATATAAACACCTGCTTTCACTCCCTGACTCCAGCATACTTAGGAGACAAACTTCCTGCCCTGTTTAAGAAGCCTCCATTCAGCATGAACTCCAATCAGAGGCTGGAAACAGGCAGAGGAAGCCTCCTAGCGAAAGATGTTTTTGTCAGGGGGAATCTATTGAAGCCAGGGTTTTGTTGCTTTTGACAGAGAGCTTAATTAGCCTTTAACTCTTTAACCACAATGTGATCTTAAAGTATGGAGAGGAAATTAACCACCACTGCTCTGAGTCACATGGAAGAAATTAAAGTAACGTCCTCCTTCACTAATCCTCTTTCAAGGCACAATAGTAAATATGCATTATATTTAACAATCGTGCTCCCCTGGAGCTAAGCATGGGTCTCAGTGAAAGTAAATACTCTCTAATGTGTCTCAGAATGCTACATGGGAATCACAAACAAAAAGTCTTGTGACTGCAGCCCCAGCAGAATGCACTGCCTAATGACAAGGACTGGGATCAATACATAGGCTTTGAGGGTTGATTTGTTATCTAGGATTCATAATTCATTTTTGGTTGCAAAACAGAAGCTCAATGAGGTGTGATGATCACTTCCCAAGTCTGACCCTTTTCCAGTCGTGGAGATAGTTGTAGAGAGAAGTGTTGGGAGTGCTAGGCTCTAAGGCACAGATATGACATTGATGAGTGTCCTGGCTATATCATTTACCTACTGCACATCTGATTTCTGTAATATGACAACATGCATTTAGTTAATTATATATATTTTTTCATTATACATATACTTTATATATATATTTGTAATAGTTTATTCATTCAGATACATAAGTGTATAAATATAAAATATATGGCTATATAAACTCAAACATAAATACATAAATATGTAAATGTATACATCTATCTAAACATACACATATATATACACAAATATACAAAAATATCTTTGCATAAATAAAGCATGGATGTATCTATTTCCTTGGATGTGGAAAAGGATTGTGGGGTTTAGTGTTTTATTTCCTCATGAAATCACATTGCAAATATATATCTCATTGCAGTGAGATATATTTGCATCTACTACGGTTTGGATCTGTGTCCTTGCCAAATCCCATGCCGAATTGTAATCCTGGAAGTGGAGCCTAGTAGGAAGTGATTGGATCATGGGAGCAGTTTCTAATGGGTCTGAGAAACAGTGAGCCAGTTAAACCTCTTTTCTTTATAAATTTCCAGTCTTAGGTATTTCTTTATAGCAATGTGAGAACAGACAAATACAGCATCTAGCTTTGCATCCTAAACATGTTACTCACTAGCTTTGTGACCTTGAGCCAGGTATCTGTGTAATAAGGATAGAAATAGCCATTAGATTATAGGTTCTTCACGAGTCTTATACATTATAGTGTTGTCACCAGCTGATGTGCGTAAAGCATGTAGCACAGAGCTGGGAACATAGTAAGTGCAAAATAAATGTTAGCTATTACTATATGTCTGTATTGCTATTTCGCTGTATGTATAAAACCATAATTAAATATTAGTATCCTCTGAATATTATGCTTGAAAAAGGGCTCTATTGCTTTTCTAAAGGACTCTTTAAACATATTGATGTACTCTAACATAAGTGAGATAAAATCCAGAAGTGATGTGACTGTGTTAAGGTCACAGAGAGACTGTGGTCTCTTGGTAAAAGGAAGGTCTCAGGAAAAATTTGGGACTGTTGGTTTAAGAAAAGCTCAGTGGAACTGGTTAATAGGTTGTTGAATGAAAGGGAATTGATTTAATCCTTCTACTGACACTACTGCTTCTATTGTCTCCCCAACTCACACATGGATGCCCACACACGCAACCTCCCTAAAAAACAAACTCACCCCCACAACACACACAAACACGTGCCTGTTCACTCACATATTCACGTGAAAACACATACACACCCGGAGTCTGCTGGGTGCAGAAGCTTTGTGGACTTTATTTTTCACTTCCACCTTGCACGCTACACACTGAGTCATCAAGACTTACCTTATTTTGAATGGTAGTTCAATTCTACCAAATCAGGGTGCCGTGGACGCTCCCTTTTCCTACTCTTTGCCTGACCCATCTATTGAGTTTTCACTATATTAAGCTGTTTACAGGTATTGTTTCTTTTCAAAATTATAACCACCTAGTCAGGTAGAGAGTAGCCACTTACTATTTTTTTTTTGAACTCATAGAAGTTAAGCGAACTGCCCCCATCCCAGAGCTATTTGTTGGCAATACCATGATTCAAAACCAGTTCTGTGTCACCCCAAAGTCCGTGCTGTATTCCAGGGTTTCCTAAGCTGGGGGTCTCAATTCATTAATATATTAAAGGAACTTGATTAACTAAGTTTCAGTTAGCATCTAAAGTAATTGAAACAGAAGGGAAGAAAAACATGTGAGTGTATTACACACAGTAAGTGTTGGTTAGTGCAGTTTTGTAAAAGTTGTCTAAATATGCATGTGTTTGTGTGTTCCGGAGAGCTACATAAAATAGATTTTGCATTATAGGACTCAATCAGAAAAATGTTGAAAACTACAACTCTGCTCTATACAGCTGAGGTCAGTCCAGTCTTTCAGCACTAGAACTTTACTGGAGCCCGTCAGCCAGAATAAATTGCTTCCGCATGTGTGTTCCCCAAGCACAGTGAACATTCCTATCCTATAACCCTAATCAAATTGCACTTTGGTTTCCTCCTCAAATAATGTCTATGTATATGTGGACTCCTTCCATCCTGTGCCTTTCATCTCTGCTTCTCCTGTTCTAGTGCAGCAACAGGGAGAAAATGAGCACCAGTGAGTGATTATTGCCTTGGACTTGATGAAATTAAAAACTCGTTTAAGAGCTGATTTCTCCAATTTTTGTATCTACTGGATTTCTCTCTTTTATAGCCTTACCTGGGACTATTTTACTTTTCCTTAGCATCTACAGCAATGACAGGCTAAAGGAGCAAAGAACAAAAAGGAGGAGGAGAAGGAGGATGAAAATAAAGAATAGGAGGAGGAGGAGAGGGAGGAGGAGGAGGAGCTGGAGGAGGGGGAGGAGGAGGAAAAGAAGATGACAGAAGAAAGGAAAAAAGAATAGCATATGCAAAATTATTAGTTTGGGTCAGACTTCAAAAAGAAGAGAAACTTAGCATTATTTATGTAATATAAGTTTTGATATTAAAAATACAAGAATTGGCCGGGCGCAGTGGCTCAAGTCTGTAATCCCAGCACTTTGGGAGGCCGAGGCGGGCGGATCACGAGGTCAGGAGATCGAGACCATCCTGGCTAACACAGTGAAACCCCGTCTCTACTAAAAAAACACAAAAAAAATTAGCCGGGCGAGATGGTGGGCGCCTGTAGTCCCAGCTACTTGGGAGTCTGAGGCGAGAGAATGGCGTAAACCTGGCAGGCGGAGCTTGCAGTGAGCTGAGATCCGGCCACTGCACTCCAGCCTGGGCGACAGAGCGAGACTCCGTCTCAAA
>NW_016803233.1:1985532-1987886 GCF_001698545.2 Rhinopithecus bieti | reverse complement strand
AAAAAAAAAAAAAAAAAAAAAAAAAAAAAAAATACAAGAATTTATCCACAGGCCCATAAAGTCCCAAGAGCTGATAATTAATAGCTGGAGGAATTTGGTTATATCCAGGGCAAGGACACTTCAGGCTATTCACTAAGGAAGAGAACATCAGAGGAGAAAAAAATGAGAACTTTCCACCCCTCTTCCTGAACTATCCTTTTGCTAGCACACAAAACCAGGCCAAGCATTGCCTCCTGAGGCTAGAGAGGGTTTGATTGTACTTTTTTGGCTGTTTATGTGGTTTTACTGCTTTATATTTTCACATGCCTTTGTGGAAGGGAAGAGGAAACATAGTCCTGAGAGTTTGTTCTCACGAAGAGGAAGCCACAGCAAATCCTGATAGAGACAGACATCCCTTGGGTCATATCTTCCCTTGTTCTCTTGTAGGAGGAAAATACTTGAGTGACTGGGTTCATCTTCTCACATAACTAAGGAGTTCTTTATTTGGAATCAGTGTTGACCAACTAGGGCATTGGAAAGCACAGTATATTCTCACTTACTGGCTAATATAATCCACTGGAGTGACATGAATTAGTTAGTGGTACACAATTCTCAGAGAAAGTCACTTTATGAGTTCTTCTATTTACATTTTTCTATTATTATTATTATGATTATTATTACACTATTGTCCTCTTCTATACTGTTACTTTTTAAGGACCTCTTATCCTACTCTCTAAGGTTAGACCTGTCAGCCTTGTCAGAACCTAGAGCTTAACATGGAGACAGGATCCAGGGTACATGGAGGTTGGCACTGTTGTAGATCCCATGACTTTTTGTAAACTATGATCAGAAATGGAGAAATTGACACTGTGCAATATGATCCTACACATTTAAGGAATTCACTTGGCCAGGCATGGCGGCTCACACCTGTCATCTCAGCACTTTGGGAGGCCGAGGTGGGCGGATCACTTGAGGTCAGGAGTTCGAGACCAGCCTGGCCAACATGGTGAAACCCCTTCTCTACTAAAAACACAAAAAATTAGCTGGGTGTGGTGGTGGGGGCCTGTAATCCCAGCTACTCGGGAGGCTGAGGAAGGGGAATTGCTTGAATCCAGGAGGCAGAGGTTGCAGCAAGTCAAAATCTCACTGCTGCACCCTAGCCTGGGCAACAGAGTGAGGTTCCATCTGAAAAAATAAATAAATAAATAAATCACTCAAATAAAATATAAGATAACAAAATTATGTGGAAAGTATTTCTATTCAAGTCTCAAACCCTAAGTTATCTTAACCTATTTGCTTAGATAAGAAAAATATACTGGTCTAAATTAAACCATTTCTTCGATAAGAAAAATATACTGGTCTAATGTAAACCTCAGAGAACCTTGGGAATATAAGTGTGCCAGAGCACACCCCTTCTTCCCATCTCCCACTGCAATGAGTTACTACCTCCTAACTCAGGGTGAGTCTTCTCCTTCTTTCCATCGTGACCATTACTTTCTTAGTTCGGATTCTGTCACCTAATTACATAAGCTCTTGAAAAGTAGAGGATGATCTCTGATTGGTGGTAGAAGTAGAAGTAAGAGAGATTCAACCATAAGAAAAATTTTACCTGCCATTGCTAATGTTGAAGATGGAAGGGCCATGTGCAAGGACTGGAGCTGGGAGAGGCCCCCAGCTGACAACTAACAAGGAAGACCTCAGTCTTACAACCACGAGGAACTGAATTCTGCCAATAACAGAAATTGAAAGAAGAGCCCAAGGTCCAGATGATAGTACAGCTAGCTACCACGCTACCACGTTGATTTCAGCCTAGTGAGACCTTAAGCAGAGAACCCAGTTACACCATCTAGACTTCTGACCTCCAGAGAGGTGAGATAATAAATGGGCATTGTTTTAAGTTGCTAAGTTTGTGGTACTTTATTATACAACAATAGGTAAGTAATACACTAGCACATAGAATTCTGTGCACAGTAGTCATTCCTCTTTCAGGAACAAGAAAATTTCAGCTAATTGATGATTTACCATCTAACCAAAATGTACAACTAGTGGATAACTAAGAAAATGCTAGATGGGTAGATGGGCTGGGTGCGGTGGCTCACACCTGTAATGTTAGCACTTTGGGAGGCCAGGACGGGCAGATTGTATGAGCTCAGGAGTTCAAGACCAGCCTGGGCAACACAGTGAAACTCCGTTTTTACTAAAATATGAAAGAAATTAGCTGGGCATGGCGGCAAGAGCCTGTAGTCCCAGCTACTCGGGAGGCTGAGGCAGGAGAATCGCTTGAACCCCGGAGGCAGAGGCTATAGTGAGCCAAGATCATGCCCCTGCACTCCAGCCTGAGCGGACAGAGCAAGACTCCGTCTCCACAAAAAAAA
>NW_016803233.1:1969481-1985410 GCF_001698545.2 Rhinopithecus bieti | reverse complement strand
CTACAGCAAAAAGGACTCTTCAGGCATGATTATGTTACAGGTTTTGACACAGAAAGATTATCTAGGATAATCCAATTTGGTCCAATGTGGTCACAGTGGTCCTTATAAGAGGGCACAAAAAAAAAAAAAAAAAAAAAAAGAGGGGGAGAAAGAAAATGCTAGATCATAGCAAAGTTTACTAAATTAATATGCTTATATTTCCTTTCTTTTCTTTCTTTCCTTCTTTTTTTTTTTTTTCAGACTGAATCTCGCTCTGTCACCCAGGCTGGAGTACAGTGGCACTATCTAGGCTGCTGCAACCTCCACCTCCAGGTTCAAGCAATTCTTCTGCCTCAGCCTCCCTAGTAGCTGGGATTACAGGCACCCGCCACCATGCGTGGCTAATTTTTTTCTTTTTTTAGTAGAGACAGAGTTTCACCATGTTGGCCAAGCTTGTCTCAAACTCCTAGCCTCAGGTGATCATCTGCCTCGGCTTCCCAAAGTGTTGGGATTACAGACATGAGCCACTGTGCCCGGCCTATGCTTCTATTTTCTAAAGCCTGAAGTTCAAAACCACATACTAGTTGGAAGAGGCTAGATCCTAGGCCAGGTATACAACTCGAAACCAAAGACTCTTCATTCTCTACTGTACCAGGAGATTTGGCCACTTTTACATATCTGGAAGTTAGTCTCATATTAGGATTAGATCACTATCTCTCAATTCATCTATCACAAACATATATACAAATAATAGTATAAATAATAACATCTTCTTATAGAACTTCAAATTTTGCAAAGTACTTTATCTTTATGTTATATGCCCACAATTGTCAGAGGTGGTGTTCAACTCCCGTATTTTAGGTAGACAAGGAGACGAGAATCTCTGCTATTAACTTCCTCAAGCACCTCCCTCCTCACCTGTAATGGCTTTAATTCCCAAGGACTCTTATTCAAGAACCACATTTCCTACCACCTGTGTGATCTTGGCCAACAAGAGTAGGTAACACTTGCTAAACCCTTACTATATGCCAAGAATGAGTCTAAATACTCTACTTCTATTAACTCATTTATTGCCTTCTTTCATTTTGCCAGTTGCCTAAGAGTTAACTATATTTTTGCAGAGTAAAATAATATATAATATTAATGGAGTGCTTACTGTTCTAGGTATATAATTGTATTAACTTAGTTTATGCTCACAACATTGTTAGATAGAGCTCACTGTGCTTCTCAGTTTTTAAGATGAGTAAACTAAATCTCAGAGTAATTATGTAATTCACTTAAGATCATGAAGCAAGAGCTAGAATTCAAACCCAGGCACGGGTCCCAGAGGTCTCATACTTACTTTACAGGTCATGTTGTCTGAGCTTTATTCTTTTTATTTGTAAAACTGGCTAACACAATGGTATCTACATCAAATGGTTGTTGGAATAATTGAATAGATATTCACTTGAAAATATTTTGGCCGGGCATGATGGTTCATGCCTGTAATCCCAGCACTTTGGGAGGCTGAGGTGGGCGGATTACCTGAGGTCGAGAGTTCGAGACCAGCCTGACCAACATGGAGAAACCCCGTCTCTACTAAAAATACAAAATTAGCCAGGAGTGGTGGCACATGCCTATAATCCCAGCTACTCGGGAAGGCTAAGGCAGGAGAATCACTTGAACCGGGGAGGCAGAGGTTGTGGTGAGCCGAGATCGCGCCATTGCACTCCAGCCTGGGCAACAAGAGCAAAACTCCATCTCAGAAAAACAACAACAAAGAAAATATTTTGTAAGTGCTAGAAAATAACACGTAAGTACTAGATATTATTGTAACTATGGGGATCAGTAAAACTAGAAACCAATATTGACTGTTGAGTACCCAGTGAGTTCATATGAAAAGACAGGATTAACATTTGTTGAATGCCTACTAGCCAACAGTGGGGTTTTTAAAAACTCCTATTGCCTTATTTTGAGATTTTCGATGGCCAATGTATAAAGAGCAAACAAAAGTTCAGAGAAGATTTCGTAATATGTCTATATGACTCATCTGGAAAACAACGCAGGCAGAATTAAAAGCCGAGTGTGACCATGTCTGAGACCTACTTTCTTTCTATTTCACCATGATGATTTATGAGAACAAAGGAGATTGTCTCCCTATGGAATGTGGTCATGAGATGCTCATTTTGCTTCTCTTCTTTAAAGTAAAGGATGAATAAAGTTATCATATGGAGTACTGTACTATTGAAAATAAAATATTTCTCTGTTTTTTAAGTTTCTTGTCCTGAAAGCCAAATATCTCAATCAGAAAATTTCCATTTTATATATATTTGTCTCCCATTTTGAGATTTAAGTTTTAGTTTATCTAGGTCATTTATTTAAAAACTGCTGGACCCATTTTACATACTTGGGTTTCAGACCTTGTGCTGACAAATTGCCAAGGAAGGGACATGAGTCTCAAATGCAACCAGATTCCAAGGATGGGCAGGGTAACACATAGGAAATGCCCTCAGAAGTTCCTAAATCTAAAGATGAGCTTCCCATCAAAACTTGGATTCAAGTCCTCACTCTTGTTTTTACTGTGTGCGATTATAAACAAATGATGTAATTTTCAGAACTTCATTTCAGAAAATGGGATTATTACATCTGCCTCATATGCCTCTATTCAATACATAGTATTCAACAGAATGTGGCTGTCACATAGTAAATATCCAATAAATGTTCATTTTCTTTCTACCAGTTCCTTTCTAGAATAAAGCTTAGGATTACTAGAAGTGAAATCAAATTCATTGCCATGTTCCTGGAAGTCAGGAGTGGCAGATAAACATAAGTCCATATTGGAAGGCTAGAGAATGAGAACAGTTAGCTTTCTTTGGGCTTAAGTGGACTATATTGTTAGGACCCCTGGTATATCCATTACATAAAAAAATAACTTTTAAATGTCATTAATTCTGGAGGTAAAAGAGAACAGTAGTTGGGCCAATGTGATAGCTAAAATAATGATGATAGATGGGAGTAAGATGTGGTATCAGGAATTTAACTTTATTTTCATCCCCTTAACAGGGACTTGATGGGAATTGTCATGTGCTTCTTGAGTATGAAATCCTTTCTTTCTTTGCTCCTGCATGCTGTTTACACAGAGGCCTCTCCAGGGAAAAGCACATTCTCATTCATGAAATAAACTTCTGGCCTGAATCCCTGTCTTCTTTCTTTCTCATTAGATGATGGGGTCTGTTGGCTGGCATTTATTAGGAAATTGATGTGATTTAGAGCAATCAGAGGACACTCTGATCAAATTAAACTTCTTTCAGTTCCTTGAACAGCACAAGCCCTTTTATGCTTCGGGGCCTTTGCACATGCTCTTTCCCCTCCCTGCCTGGGAGTGCTTCCCTTTCCCCATGCTGCTTCAGGCCTTATTTATTCAGAGAATTGTTCTGTGACCCCACCCATCTTCCTGAGACACCCATCTTCCCAAGACTAGTTCGTATCCTGTAGGTTTCCGGGCATTCAATATTTCACTTTCTCAGCACTCTATGTCATTCTTTGTTCTCTAGATTCCTCCCCTGAGTATTATGTAACTTCAGCAAGGACTTGATCTGTCTTGCTCACTGCTGTATCTCTGTAATCTGCACCATGTGCAGCACATACCAGGCACTCAAAGAAATGTTTATTAAATTAGTTCATAAAAGAATAACTGAATGAAAATGAATAAGTCAAGTTCTTGTGATGCTTAGGAAGAATATTGAACTGTGAAACAGAGTGCCTCGGGACCAGTCTTAGCTTCAATTTTAACTAGCACAGTGACCTCTAGGCCACTTTAATTTCTTGTGCTTAAAGAAGATTATATATTATTATCTCAAAAGGTTGTGAGAATTAAATCAAGTGCCTTGTGTATTTGTGGATGCTTGGTGAAAAGTGAGTTCTTTCTCACCATGAGAGTAATTATGAATGGAGTTGTGTGATCACTAGAGTTTCAAGAATCGGCTGTGTTACTGAAAATCATTGGCCAGAAACACCATCTCCTGGCCTACTGACCAGGTAGAAGCTATTAAAGATGAACTTAATCATGAGGAACTGCTGGGAAGGTGGGAATCGGAAGGTGGGACCTATGTCCTCACTTATTCCTCTGGCAGGGAATGTAGATTTGGATGGGGGCATGGATGGAACCTCTCAGTGAGACAGGCCTCTTTCGGGAAGCCTCCTGCTCTGTCATCAATGACCCAAGTCATAAAGATTGTTCATTTTCTAGTTTTCTAGGCTTCAAAGCAACATATGTGAAGTGCCATAGGCTGGAGGGAATCACAGGGAATCCTGAGAAGTATTGAGGAACTCTTTGAGGTTCTTTGGAAATGTGAATGTTATATATCCTCATTAGCTCCTGCTCCTGGCACTGGACTGGAGGTTCTTGGATATACCTGCCAATATGTTGTGCTGGGGTTACTTTCCATTGAAATACCTCAAAAAATATTGCAAAGACAAAATTATAGATCCAGAAGCTAAAAACTTCTGGCAGCTCCTTCCCTGAGAGACCCCTTGCCTAATTATCAATTCCAACTATAATGCGTGAAGGAACTGGATGCTGGATCCTTATTAAATCATGCTTTTATGGGGGATGGGTAGGACCTGTAGGACATACCACTGAAATGGACCCTAGCAGGCAAGCCCCTACAAAATGCTCTTTGGCTAGCCCAGACAATGGGAAGATGTGATTTCCTGCTTGCTGTGGAGGCCTTGGAGTCTGGGCATTGTTCTGTTTACTTTCTGCTCTGCTATGGGATTTTGGAAAATCTAGAGCAATTCTCTACACTTTATGTGACACTAATTAGACTACAAACCTGTCACATGGAGGGAGGTTGGACTTTGGGGTGAGACTAGACTGAGCTTAAAGCCCATCTTTCTACTTATCAGTGATGTGACCGTGGACTTATCACTTAACCTGTCTCAGCCCATTTCTTCAGGCTATAAAAATGTCTACTTTTGGGGGTTGTTTTGTAGTTCAAATGAGTCAACATATGCAAAGGGCCTACAAGTACCTACCAACTAGTAAACAAAGTATTCCTTTCCTTATTACTGCTTATTATAACATGTTATAAATATAATATGCAAATATAGTATACAAAATAACACCTGATTGGGTGGCTAGCAATTTATGACACCAGGAATAATAGAGGTAAAACCTTTAACACTTTGCTTTTATAATTTATAAGCTTTTCATGTGACTCACAATAAAATCACATATTCAGTGGGATCAATAATCATGAAGACTGAGACAACAGAAGTAACACCAATGGAAGAGAATAAAATTGTAAAAAAAAAAATAAAGGATTATATAGTGACAGTGCTTGAACTTTTCTCAGGTATTGAGCTTCCAAATAGCTGAAGCAAAAATAGGAAGCATGAAGAATTATAAAAAGTCTCAATTCTTATGCAAGGAACCCCATTTACATTATCCCATTTAAGAACCACAAAATACTTACAAGGTTAAAAAATGAAGTACACCAGTGTTAAGTAGCTTTTCCAGCTTCCATAGCAACCAAGGTCAGACCATAGTCCATCTAATTAGAAACTCTATACTCTTTCCATAGCATTGTGCTCAGAATGAGGGGAGTGTCTTGCCCTTTTCCTGCTGCCTCTGTCTATAAAGATGTGACTCTGATCATCATATAGAAATATAGAATTCCTAAAACCAATATAGAACACCCAAAGAGCCTGAATAGCCAAAGAAATCCCAAACAAAAAGAACAAAGCTGACAGCATCACATTACCCAATTTCAAACTATACTATAAAGCTACAGTAACCAAACCAGCATGGTACTTGTACAAAAATAGACACATAGATGAATGGAACACAATAGAGAAACCAGAAATAAACCCGGACGCCTACAACCATCTGGTGGTCAACAAAGTTGATATAAAAAACGAACAGGGAATGGACTCCCTATTCAATAAATGGTGCAGGAATAACTGGCTAGCCATATGCAGAAGAGTGAAATTGGGTCCCTACTTTTCACCATATACAAAAATTAACTCAATGTATATTAAAGATTTAAGACCTCAAACTATACAAATCCTAGAAGAAAACCTAGGAAATACCATTCTGGACATCAGCCTTGGGGAAAAAAATAATGTATGACAAAGTCATCAAAAGCAATTGCAACATAACCAAAAATTTACAACTGGGAACTAATTAAACTGTAGAGCTTCTTTACAGCATAATAAACTGTCATGGGCATAAACAAAAAATTTGCAGAATAGAAGAAAGTATTCACAAAATTTGCATCTGACAAAGGTTTAATATCCAGAATCTACAAGGAACTTCAACAATTCAACAAGCAAAAACAACCCCATTAAAAAGTGGACAAAGGACATGAACAGGCACTTCTCAAAAGAAGACAGCCAACAAACATAGAACAAAAATGCTCAATATCACTAATCATCAGAGAAGTGCAAGTCAAAATCACAATGAGATACTGTCTCATGCCAGTTAAATGGCTATCATTAAAAAGTCAAAAAATAACAGATGCTGCAGAGGCTGCAAAGAAAAGCAAATGGTGGCAATGTAAATTTGTTCAACCACTGTGGAAGGGAGTTTGGAGATTTCTCGAAGAACTTAGAACCTTCAATCCAGCAATCCCATTACTGGATATATACGCAAAGGAAAATAAACGTTTCTACCAAAACTACACATGCACTAGTATGTTCACTGCAGCACTACTTACAATAACAGACATGGAATCAACCTAGCTGACCATCAATGGTGGATTGGATAAAGGAAATGTGGTAGGTAGAAAACATGGAATATTACACAGCCATAAAAAGAACAAAATCATACCCTCTGCAGCAACATGGTTGCAGCTAGAGTCCAGTATCCTAAGTGAATTAACACAGCACAGGAACAAAATAACAAATACCACATGTTCTCACTTATAAGTGAGAGCTAAACATTGGATACATATGGGCATAAATATGGGAACAATAGACATTTGGGACTACTAGATGTGAGTGAGAGAGAGCAAAATTTGAAAAATTACCTATTAGGTACTATGCTCACTACCTGGGTGATAAGATCATTAATACCCCAAAACTCCACATTACAAAATATGCTTTACACACCTATACATGTAACAAAACTGTACATGTAGCCCCTGAATCTAAAATAAAAGTTGAAATTATAACAAAAGAGAAATATAGAATCTTTAGTGTATTTGGTGCCCACAGTCTGTGGAGGCAGAATAGAGGGGATTCAGTGTTACGCTGCACATGGCTTAACCTATTTAATTTACAACACTCCTTTAATACAAGGATGATCATAAACCCCATTTTATGAATGTAAAACTGAGACACAGACCAGTTGAATGAGTTGTCAGCTATCACATCATACTCTAATAGGTGACATAGCCCATGTAGAAGCCACACCATTTGGTTCCAGACCCCAGGTCTCAATTACTACAGCAGATTACCTTAGTAAAGCCTGTGACTTTGATCCCGTCTACCTGTGAGAAATAAGTAAGCCCGTAAGGCTGGGATATTCTGGGAAGAAGCAGAGTGGAAATCTGAGACCCCAGTTGAGTTCAGGGTCCTTCCACATAAAAAGCTTTTAGTTTGTGTGGTTTGAACCTGAATCACCTGCTAGGGAGTCTGGAAAGGGTCTGATCAGTTGCCAAGGATCCAAAGCTTTTGGAGAAAGGGAGACTAGATGTTAGGACAAAACAGGCTCAGAGGAGTGAGGAGTGAGGTGTGAATGCTTTTTGGTGGAGGAAAGAACATCTTCCCTGGGTATCCTAAAGTTCCTTCTCTGGGATTTCCAGGAAGTAAAGAGTATATATCCCAAGTCAGGATTCCTGGCTCCATTATCTGAGTACACTTACATGTGGTAATTAATATCAATATATCAGTATGATTTCCAAAATCTTAAAATCAATGGCTAAATTCATTGCTTAATGAAAAGAAATCTGCTACCAATAGTGTTCCATCCAACTTATCCTTTCTGAGTCATTCTGATGATTATTTCTGGGGAAATTTCTGGATCTCTCATAGTGATGACAATATGTTGATTGATTGATGGTTGATTGATTTACACTCTTGTTGCAGAAATGTTTTAAGCATTCTTCCTTAAAACATAGCAAGTTACTGTAAGTTGGCCCAAGGTAGACAAGAAAAAGAAAATTTTTTTAAGGAAAAAGATTCAGAATGACCTTCCAAATTGCTAGGGAGCACTCATAAATTATTTTAAGCATTACAGCAGTCACTGAAAAACAAGAACAAAATAAAACAAACAAAAAAAGATAGTCACACAACTCAATGTGTACATGGTAGATAGAAATGGGCACTAGACACTCAACATGACTTTTTTCTAATCCTAACAAAATCTTTGCAAGATAAGTAGCATCATCTCTGTAACTACAATAGGCATTAGAACAGAAGTCTAGCTCAATGTTCCACTGATGTAGTATTTGAAGCCAAATGTATTTAGTTCCCAAGTCTGTGTTCCTGTCAAAGAAGGATGCTGTTTTTCTTCATTGTGCATGGAGAAGCTTTAGTGGACCTATAATCTAGTGGGGTTTTTTTCCTACCTTCCTTTGCAGAGATTCTAAGGAAATGTATGAAGTTGCAAAGTGGTTACATTACGGGAGGGCAGCCAGCAAACCTGCCAAGTTGAGTGTGTATGTGTTCAATACTTACATCAGGGTGAAGTTCAAAGACATGCAACTCTTGCAAAAAGCCAAGACATCGTTCTTTTAGACTGAACTCCTTGTAGTTTCTTGAACTAGTTTCTCAAGTCTGTTATCTCCACCTGCCACCTCCCTGTGTTCACGTGAAAGAAAACCCCTCAACCCATATTTTATAAGCTCAAATGAAGCCTTTCCCCCACATACCCACTCTTACCAGCAGATTCTGTATCTTTTTGTTATACTTGTCTGGACAGTTGTGATTGATACCTGCATACTGCCCTTCTAATTCCAACTGTGTAGCTCCATAGCAATCTCACTTCTGAGAGAGTTGTCTTTACATTTTATACTTGTGAGAGGCAAACTTTTCTGTCTATAGAATAAATGTGGGTGCTTCACCATGCTTTCTAAGTCTTTGCCTGTGCTTCTTTTCTCTTTTTTTTTAAGTTTCCACTATTCTGACTGGGAGAAAACTCAACCAATAACCTAGTTCAAAGGCACGTTTTAAAAGAAGCAATCAAATGAAAATGTATGAGATAGCTGTTGTTACTTTTTGTGTTTTAGCTGCTTATTTTCCAATTCCTTTCTGAGGAGCAACCCCAGTGGAGATTGACTCTTATGTCATTGCCTATATGACCTAGTTCAAGGGGGGTTCCCATGGTCCACTTTCCACAAGCAATAGAGGTAAACGGGTTATGAGGCTAAGCTATGACTTAAGTTAGCCAATGAAAGTCTTGCTGCCAAGTACATGGGACAGGGTAAGTCAGATTATGACAGTAGTGGTCTTAGCAGCACCTTCCTAAGGGTAATGAGAGTGATATTGGCTGAGGCCATGGAGATGTTGGATAAGGTCTGTCTCAACACAATCCCCTATTCTTACCATGAACGAAACATTATGTTACTGTCTTTATTTTAATTACTCAACTCAATTTTTATGTATGTGTCAGTTGTCCTAATAAACTATAATCTCCCTAAAATTAAAAGCTGTGTTTTCTTTGTCCTGTTTCTTACCTCCAGAGGTTGGCACAGCGCTGTATGGGGTTGAGTGGTAATGTGAAGAACAGAGGAAAGATCCACCAGTGCAATGACATGGAGGTGAAAGACAGTATAATCTGGTCCAGAATTCAAGTGGAATAGAAGGGAGGTCTTCTCAGACCCCACTCTGAAATTCATTTTCTCTGTGGGGTAGATTAATTGCAAAAATGACCCAAATTCTTTACCGTTCCTGTATCCTCGCCCTTTGCCATAGAACTTTGCAGTGCCTCACACTCTAACTCTGGGCATAACCACCTGACTTCTTTTGGCCCATGGGGTATTAGCATGCGTGACACAAGCGCAGGTTCGAAAGTGTTTGTACAGTTGCTCTGGGTTGCTGTTGTAGTTCTGCCACTGCTGTGAGAACTTATCTGGACTACCCTGAAGGAGGATGAAGGACAAGTTGTCCTTGATTGTCCTGGTTGAGGCCATATTAGGTCAGCAGACAGACTGTCAATCTAGCAAGTCTAGACAAGAGCAGCAGAACTACCAGACAGCTCATGGCTGAATACGCACGATGGGAAAGCCCAGGTGGCATCAACCGATGCCCCCTCTCCAGTCCTCTGAACCCTGCAGACAAAGGAGCAAAATAAACATTGATTGTAGTATGCCACTGAGGGGTGTGGTTGTTTGTAGCACAGGATTTTGTGGCCATAAATAATGAATACATCCTATAAAGAGCATATATAGAAATAAACGGAAGAATGTCAAAATGCTATTGAAAAGCAGATGCTGGGCAGGCAGCTAGTCTCATTCAGCAGCGTAATGACTCCCTTAAGCTCACCAGCCTGAAGCACGCATGATTAAAATTAGTGCATCAATAAATTTACCTATTACTACATGTCATCAGCTACTCAGGGACACTTGTCAGCTGTAGAAACTGAAACACTAAAGTTTCTGGAGTTTAGTGTTTGTGGAGCAGAGAAATGGTACGAGATGAGGCTGGTGACACAAGAAGGAAGCAGACAGAGATGAGTTTGGATGCTTTCCTGGAGTTATCAGGATGCTCCAGGGATTAATGAAGTCAGTCAAATAAATGAGATATTCTGGTAGTGATGAACATTTCCTGGTGTTAGTCAAGTGGGGGTGGGTCCTTCTTCTACCCTCATGAAAAACTGACTCTGTTCGTTGGTGAAAATGCCATCTGCTACTGCAAATTTTACTGGCCTTGTGGGCTTTTATTTGAAGAATATTTGCCAGGTTATGTAGCATATAATTACAGACATAGGGCACCTTTAGATGGTGTAATTTTTCAAGGCAGAAAAGCCTTCTGTTAAAAGGAAGATGGGAAGAAGACCAAATTAAATAACAATTATGAATAATACCCTACTCAGCCCTTAACAAAAGGCTCTGGATTGTATAATACGTTCCTGCCAAAGGCCATGTGTAATATTTCCTTGTTAGCAGCTCCCAACCACTATGAAATCCACAAAACCTCTCCCAGCTGTTGAAGACTTATTCTCTGTCCTTTCTCATCTGGGACACAGCCATAAGGTTTAGAAAATATGACTAAGTTTCCCAACTTGAATGACACTAATAGCAATTTTCGAAGGCTTTGGAGAAAGATGTAAGAAAACCACAGTGCATGTCTACTTAAAAACTGTTCTATTTAATGGTTTGTAGTGTTCCAAAGGTGGGGGGTGAGACCTAGCTATTTAATAAACTGGCTTCCAATGACCTGACTAACGCTGGGATTTAATTAATAATCAGCAGAAATAAAATTACAGTAAAAAGTTGAGGTTTTAAGCATTAAGAAGAAATTGAGCCAGTAGGTAAATTTACTCCTATTTTCTAAAAGCTCTTTATAGGACTTTAAACACATGTGGGAAAGTTATGAATTCTCCTGTTAACATACACGAGGCTGTAGTACCTAATTCTGCCTGAGTCAAATTTCTCTGGAATAGAGAATAGAAATATAAGGTTTGTGCTGTTGAGAATCACACACCAAATGAGGAGAAAATACCTTGAAAGTAACTAAGGAAACCTGTGACGCATCCAGTCTTCATTCATTTGAAGTATCTAACCAGTTGTTTGGGATATCTATTGATAGCAAACGTCTGTGGTGCCCACAACTGAGCCAGGCAATATGCTAAGAACGTGTATTAACTTACTTAATTATTACAACAATGTTTTAAAGTGGATACTGTTTTTATCCCCAGTTTTAGATAAATGTGTTAAGGCTCAGAAAGCTTAATTATGTTGCCCAGTATCACACAGGAGGTAGCCATCAAGCCCATGTCCAGGTGATGCTAGAGCTCATGATGTAATCACCACACTTGATTATTACCACCTTTTGACACTACCTTTGTTCAGGAAGCAAAGTACTGGTGACCCTTTAATTCCAAAATATGGGGTCAGGGATGTTGTTTATTGACTCTTGAGAATATTCTGATTAGATGAAGCAGTTACTGACAATACATGTAGGGCAATCAAGAGGCCTTTTAATTTGTATCTAAGTATTGGTGTTTCTTTAAACTCTGCTGTAAGTACTTAGCAATTCTTGGCTAGTTACATTAAATTGTTTCCTAAACTGACAAAGCATTATCTGTAATAGAAAAGGCATAATTACCTAGAAGGCTTACTATATTGCTACTCGTGCTGAAGAAAGCTTAGCCAGTTAGCTCTTGAAGCAATGGAGCAAGAAACTTGTGGATACCTCCTCCAGTCTTGCAAACCTAAATCAATAATGTAGTCATAAATGCCACAGAGAGTGCCAAGAACCTTGAATTGACATGGCCTGCACATCCAGAGGAGCCATGGCAGAGGTCTTTTGCGATGAGTGCTCCCGTTCCTTTTATCAGTAGGAGTGACGGCTGACATGTGTCTCCTTGTATTATCATATCATCTGAAGGTAAGAGTGAGTGCTCTCCTTTGCCTTTGCTGAAACTCTTGAATACCTTGGAAAATGTATGCTTCTTTAATGATGCCAGCCCTTGCATTCTTGTTGGGAAAATAAGGTACAGAAGAATGTGTCCAGAGGTGTCTTAATATAGATTTTATGAATATTTAGGAATGTCGAGGTTAACAGATCAGGAGAGGATTGCCATTGGGAAGATGGTTTGTTACAGATCCCAAGAGAAGCAGGCATGCTGTATCAGGTGAAACCATACAGGGGACATACTAGGGCCAGTCAAGAGGTAGAGGGAGAGAAGAAACTATGGACAAAAGCCTCTAGTGTGATTTCTGTAGGAAGAAACAGACAAGGCAGGGTAAGCAGGTATAGGATTGGCTTGTTTGAATAATTTCAGTGGGCTCAGGGTTGTAGGCACTAGCCCTAGTTCACAGGTGCCTGGACCTTAGGTAATCTAGGCAGGTGGATAATGGCAGGGAGTGTGATGGGGTGTGGGCTCTGATTTGGTTTTCCTGCATTTGAAAGGCATGCTCTTGGGCTCTAGAAATTGGCTAGTTCTGGCAGGGACAGCCCCTCCAGGGTTACCAAGGCCCCAGATGTTAAAGCATTAGAATACAGAAAACAAAAGACAAAGTTAACACAAAAAGAAACTTTGAAGAGTTCATTTTTCTAATGGGAAATATGGTGTGTGTGCGTGTGTGTGTTACACACACACGTACACACTTGGGAGTGTCTGTATGCCAATGCTGTATTAATTTGTTTTACAGCATCACCTGAAGTCTTAGAGTTGTTATTGATTCAATATGCATTTCTAGGAAATGAGGATTCCACATGCACTATGTTATAAATAGCATATGTGTCCCTATCCATCTTTTATTGGCTTGGCCTGAGTCCAAAAAATCTAGTTAAGGAACACAAGAAGTGTTTTTTTATGAACTCTTCCTCCAATTCTAGGAAGTCATTGATTCTGGTTGGAGTTAGAGGTTCTATCATGGAGGTAATTATTTTAACCTCTTATTCTGACTGGCTCAGCTAAACTGACAGCTGTGGTCATTATTGAAGGTGGGCAATAGAAACAGAGGGAAAGGCCATCGTTAAATAACAGCAGGCAGCTCATCCTCCTCTAGAGTATGACTGAAAGTTGTTCTTAAGAGTTGAGATTTTAATTAACCAATACTTCCATAAGAATATTTATTTATTAACTTATACATTCTAACATTAACCTAGGCACCTTGAGATTATCCAAAGAGAAACTAAACAGGAAACTTCTAGGTCTAAAATAAGTCTTAGTAACAGCTTCCTAAAGGCAAAAACCATTTATTCATTTGAAAATGCATTTGATAATTCGATCTCTTATTAAATCTTAAATAGTTCCTGAACCTTGAGAAAGACATTATTTTCAATTGCTCTTGGGAACTCCAGAAAACCACAGAGATGTTCGAGACTATATATGTATTTGGGAAAAAAGAAAATCAAGACATGGGGCTCCACAGTCATATAGACCTAATCTCAAATGTTTCTATAGACCTCACTAGTCCCAGGACTTTGGGAAAATTGTTTAGATATCTAAGATTTGTTTCCTTCATCGGTTCAAGAAAGTAGTATTTTAAACAAATCATAGTGGAGGAAAGAGTTGATAAAATTATCATTATCATCAGAATAATTGAAAATATTATGTGAATTACTCAACACTGTGCCCAACTCATATTAAATACTCACAAATTTCTTTGTCATTTTTAACTTCGTGATGAATGCAATGTGTTAAAGTAGAAAGACCTATTAAGAGTTGACACCAGGAAAGTAGGTCTGAGTCTCAATGCTGATTCTGCCCCTGCTAAGTGTGTAATCCTGAGTATGTTACTCAACATTTCTGAATCAGAAATAATCAAACCTACATTTCAAAGGTTTCCTGAAGCTGGAAGATAATGAAAGTGAGATGCCCATAATTTATTATTTGTTGATTTCCAAAATAAGCGATAGCCATAACTATTAGTGTTATCTAGTGATTAACAATCTTAGACTTAAGATTATCAGCAACGCATTTCTGAGGGAGAACATAGGGCAGGGAGGTTAGAGAATCCTTTTGCTTTTTACTATGATCTGTTTTTCTTGGCATGCTCGAGCAGAGGTCACTGGTCGCCGTCTGTACAGAATGCCTGTGGTTCCACCCACCCAACCCAACATGCTTTTCGTCCAGTCTCCAGAACCTGCGTTGATGTCTGTCTTTGTGGCTATTTATGACCACAATTGGAGAAAGTCCAGCCAGCTGGGGGAGGCTTGTGTGTAACTGTGTGTTCCTGGGTACCTGCCAGTGGACTCATTTTGCTGGAGGAATGTGTAATATGTGCTGAGATTACTGGGGCCTCAGAGTGGGAGGACAGTCACTCAGGGCCAAGGGGACCTGGAGCCTGGGGAAGAAGGGCATGCAGCAGGCTGTGAAGCCAGGTCTTTACCTGGAGGGTGTCAGAGATACCAGCCCACCCTCAAAGGGTTTGTTTTATTCCCAGTGTGAGGGACTGAGAAGGGTCTGTGAATAGAGCCAGTAACAAATAAGACAGTAGAAAATTAAAGGATGAGAAATGAATCTAAACTTAGATGACCTGGGTTTGAAGATGGTTCTACCACTTCCTAGTTGTGTGCTTCTGTACAAGCATCTTTCTCTCTCTAGATCTGTAAACTGGGGATCATAGAAAAAACATTCATTTTGAAGATCAAATCAAGCATTTGCTGTAAGTTTACTTGATCATGACTGACACTTGTGCACTAAAGGGCAAAATCCACGGATGTGTTTTTCTTGCCAGTGAGTATTCCTGAGAAAGATATTCATGAATATTGCTGGTGGAAATGTAACTTACATGTAAGTTATGTTGTATATCATATATATATATACACACACACATATATATATCTCAATACATTGATACGTAAGAAATGTAAGTTACTTTATTCTCTTTGAAGCTATTGTGAATGGGAGTTCATTCATGATTTGACTCTGTTTGTCTGTTACTGGTGTATAAGAATGCTTGTGATTTTTGCACATTGATTTTGTATCCTGAGACTTTGCTGAAGTTGCTTATCAGCTTAAGGAGATTTTGGGCTGAGACAATGGGGTTTTCTAAATATACAATCATGTCATCTGCAAACAGGGACAATTTGATTTCTTCTTTTCCTAACTGAATATCCTTTATTTCTTTCTCCTGCCTGATTGCCCTAGCCAGAACTTCCAACACTATGTTGAATAGGAGTAGTAAGAGAGGGCATCCCTGTCTTGTGCCAGTTTTCAAAGGGAATGCTTCCAATTTTTGCCCATTCAGTATGATATTGGCTGTGGGTTTGTCATAAGGATTTCCACCTTACAAGGGATGTAAAGGACCTCTTCAAGGAGAACTACAAACCACTGGCATGAAGGGCTGTTG
>NW_016803233.1:1965018-1968012 GCF_001698545.2 Rhinopithecus bieti | reverse complement strand
ACCATGGAATACTATGCAGCCATAAAAAAGGATGAGTTTGGGTTCTTTGTAGGGACATGGATGGAGCTGGAAACCATCATTCTCAGCAAGCTATCGCAAGAACAGAAAACCAAATACCGCATGTTCTCACTCATAGGTGGGAATTGAACAATGAGATCACTTGGACACAGGAAGGGGAACATCACACACTGGGTCCTATTGTGGGGAGGGGGGAGAGAGGAAGGATAGTATTAGGAGATATACCTAATGTAAATGACGAGTTAATGGGTGCAGCACACCAACATGGCACATGTATACATATGTAACAAACCTGCACATTGTGCACATGTACCCTAGAACTTAAAGTATAATAATAATAATAATAAAGAAATGTAAGTTACTTATACAATTCTGTTCAGAAATTCAATGCCTGCTGTTATTAGTATGTTCTCATGCTGCTAATAAAGATATACCTGAGATTGGGTAATTTATAAAGGAAAGGAGGTTTAATGGACTCACAGTTCCACATGGCTGGGGAGGCCTCACAATCACCGCAGAAGGCAAAGGAAGAGCAAAGGGATGACTTCAATGTCAGCAGGCTAGAAAGTGTGTGCAGGAGAACTACCCTTTATAAAACCATCAGAACGTGTAAGATTTATTCGCTATCATGAGAATGGCATGGGAAAGACCTGCCCCCATGATTCAATTACCTCCTACCAGGTTACTCCCAAGACATATGGGAATTATAGGAGCCGCAATTTAAGATGAGATTTGGGTGGAGACATAGCCAAACCACATCACCTGCAAATCTGAGCCATAGAAATAACAAAACACTGTCATCTATAAGTATGTATGGGTGAGTATTGAGATGACTGGCTGGTAGAAAAAAATATGATTTATATTATATTATAAGTTTACATATATAAGTATCTTCATTATGGCATTATTACTATCAACAAAATAGCCATCAACAGAGAATGGTTGAATAAATTGTGGTGTAATTAGATAGATAGCAGTGAACTACTTTTCTAACTCTGTTTTGAGGCGACTTCCCTTTCCAGCCACTACTCTCTTTCTTCATTCTCTTTTGAAGAAATCCTTTAAAAAAGTCTTGGCTGGGCGGGGTGGCTCACGCCTGTGATCCCAGCACTTTGAAAGGCTGAGGAGGGTAGATCATGAGGTCAGGAGATCGAGACCATCCTGGCTAACATGGTGAAACTCCGTCTCTACTTAAAATACAAAAAAATTAGCGGGGCGTGGTGGCACGCGCCTGTAGTCCCAGCTACTCGGGAGGCTGAGGCAGGAGAATCACCTGAACCTGGGAGGCGGAGGTTGCAGTAAACCGAGATTGCGCCACTGCACTCCAGCCTGGGCAACAGAAGGAGACTGCCTTAAAAAAAAAAAAAAAAAAAGGTTTCTGCTCTCTGATTTAAACTCCTCTTTTTCCTCATTCTTTTTTATTTCATTTTAAGATTTTTATTTGAAATCCTTTTTTTTATTATTATTATACTTTAAGTTCTAGGGTACATGTGCACGACGTGCAGGTTTGTTACATATGCATACATATGCCATGTTGGTGTGCTGCACCCATTAACTCGTCATTTACATTAGGTATATCTCCTAATACTATCCCTACCCCCTCACCCCACCCCACAACAGGCCCTGGTGTGTAATGTTCCCCTTCCTGTGTCCAAGTGTTTTCATTGTTCAATTCACACCTACGTGTGAGAACATATGGTGTTTGGTTTTTTGTCCTTGCGATAGTTTGCTGAGAATGATGGTTTCCTGCTTAATCCATGTCCCTACAAAAGACATGAATTCATCATTTTTTATGGCTGCATAGTATTCCATGGTGTATTATGTGCCACATTTTCTTAATCCAGTCTATCATTGTTGGACATTTGGGTTGGTTCCAAGTCTTTGCCTGGGCGACAGAAAGAGACTCAGTCTAAACAAACAAAACAACAACAACAACAACAACAACAACAAAACATGGTTTCTGTTCTCTGATTTCAACTCCTCTTGTCCCCATTCTTTTAAGCTCCTATCATCCAGCAAGGCTGCTCTTGCACAGGTTATTAATGCTGCACCCAGCAGTTAGTTCTGGAACTCACTTAGAATCCTCCGCAACATTTAACACAGTTGATCACTCCTCCCTCTGGAAACACTTTCTTCACTGAGCTTCCAGGAAATTTGACTCTTGATTTTCTTGCTACATTAGTGATTGCTTCTTCTCAGCCTCCTCTTCTGGTATTTCCTTTTTGACCCCACCTTAATGTTGAATATCCCAGGGCTCAGGCCTTGGTGTTCCCTGCTCTATCTGGACTCACTCTCTCGGTGACCTCATCTAGGCTTGTGGCTTAAATAACAACTAGACTCTAACTACTAATTTATATTCAGTATACAGCAGAGGCTTAAACATTTGTAGAAGAAAGGAAAGGAAAGCAAAGGAAAGCAAAGGAAAGGAAAGGAAAGGAAAGGGAGGGGAGGGGAGGGGGGGCAGGATAAAGAAAGAAAAATTGAAGGAAGGAAAGAAAGAAAGAAGTTAATATTGTTAACTTGAAAAAGTGGACACTATAGGTATTAAAACCTAACTATAAGAGCAGAATTCTTGAGCCCAGGTAACTGGAGTTCAAACATAGAATCACATCCAAACTATGTAATTTTGGGCAAGTTATTTAATTTGTTGATGTTTCAGTTTTCTCATCTGTAAAATGGGGATAACAATAACAGTGATCTTATTTGCTTGGAGGTAGTTCCTAGACCTAAACATGCTAGGACATGTGAAATACTTCAAACGGTACCTGTATAATAGAATGCCTTGCACAAGAATATCCTAATGACTTAAAAGTGGTGAAAAGTGGCCGGGTGCGGTGGCTCAAGCCTGTAATCCCAGCACTTTGGGAGGCCGAGACGGGCGGATCACGAGGTCAGGAGATCGAGACCATCCTGGCTAACACGGTGAAACCCCGTCTCTACTAAAAAATACAAAAAACTAGCCGGGCGAGGTGGCGG
>NW_016803233.1:1956478-1962610 GCF_001698545.2 Rhinopithecus bieti | reverse complement strand
AAAAAAAAAAAAAAAAAAAAAAAAAGTGGTGACAAAGCTAATTAAACAAGATTCCAATGCACAAATCATCAAATGAAATAATTCTACACATTTCTCGATCTTTATTTGAGACGATACCTTAGGCAATGTTAACAAATGAGTGACGTCTTGGGAAAATATATTTTTAATATTTAAAATTATAGAGAAATTAATTTCTGAGATATGCCTCAATTCCAAATGAGCAGAATAAAGCAGAAAACTATAGTAGAAAAATGGGCAAAGTGACCAGGCAATTTACAGAAATGGCAGCACAGGTGTCTGAAGAGTATACAAAGATATGCTTGAGCTCATCAGAAATCACAGGAATGAACATTAAATCAACGAGATACTACTTTACACCGATTGGAATGGTAAAAGATAGAAATCTTTGTTGTCAGGACTTTAAGAGACATGAAATTTTATGCACTGTTGATGGAAAGTAAAGTGTGGCAACCATTCTGGGAGGCATGTAAGCAATTTTCCTGTGTGTATAGACCAGAAAAATTCTTGCAAATGTTTGTAAGGGATCACATACAAGCCTGTTTTTCAGTGTTATTTTTGGTGTCAAGGAACTGAAGCCAACCAAAGCTAATATTTGAGGAAATAAATAAGTGATGGATGTTCACTCAGGCACTGTGGGCATCAGTAAGGAACACAAACTAGATGTTCATAGCTACATGGGTAGATCACACCAAAAGTACTGAGTTAGGAAAAAAAGGTGGGTTACAACATAATATAATTTATGTGAATTAAAATACACATATAAGAAATAAGAGTTGTTATCTTAAGAACATACTGTTAATAATATTTAAGGACATATATTGAGTGCTTTACATTGGTTATCTGTGGACTAGCGAATGGGACTGGACACCAAAGAATTGGGGGAAAAGGTGAATTAAACTCCACTGTTAGCTGCAGGGATAGATTATGTCAGTGTTCCTAAGATGGCTAGCTCAGCTCTTTACACTTAAAGTTTAACTTAAACAACAAAAGGACATTTTCTATGTAGACATTGACATGACATAAAATCCAAAACATTTCTAAATATATTTAAAACTAAGTTTATTCTATACATTATAGTGTTCAAAGAACAATAAAAGGAATCATCTTTGACATGATTTTAAAACTTATTTTATTAATAGTCTTGCATCATCTTTCTTTGAAGTTTCTATCAATGTCCAAAAGAAATTTTAACTTTTTATTGCCCCCAAATTGTGCTTTTCCTTGTAGTTGCAAAATTTGCAAATGTTTCTCTCCATTTGCCAATGGGCCAAGGCTGAAAAATTATACAGTTGACCTTGAACAAAACAGAGCTTAGGGGTGCTGACCCCCCAAGCAGGTGGAAATCCACATACAACTTTAACTAGAAAACTTAATTACAAATAGCCTGCTGTTGACCTGAAGCCTTTCCAATAACATAAACTGTTGATTAACACTGATTTTGCGTGTTGTATCTACTGTATACTGTATTCCTATAATAAAGTAAGCTAGAAAAAAGAAAATATTACATAGAAAATCATAAAAAGTCTTACAGTAATAACATAGTTGGTTAACACATAGCTGATTAACACATGTTTTGTATATTTTATATATATAATATGTACTGCACTCTTATAATCAAGTATGCAAGAGAAAAGAAAATGTTTTTTAAAAAATCATAAGGAAGAGAAAAAACATATTTCCTGTTCATGAAGTGGAAATGGATCATCATGAAGGTTTTCGTCCTCATTGTCTTCACAGTGAGTTGGCTGCAAAGAAGGGAGAAGAGGAGGTGTTGGTCTTGTTGTTTCAGGGGTGGCAGAGGCAGAAGAAAACCCACATCTAAATGTACCAGCACAGTTCAATTCCATGTTATTCAAGGGTCAACTGTATACGTTATTGAACTAAGCACACTAAATGCATACAAGAGTCCACTGATTGTTTCAGTTTGTACAACCAACCACTATATGAATGGTTTGTTACATTCTTGCACAATTGTCACATCATCTGCGACCCAATTTCTATTGGAACACCTGCTCTTGCCAGACCCTTTAGACTTATCTCCCTCGACCTCTGCAGCTTGCATTTGCCTTTCCCTTTGCTAATTGGCCAAGGTCTACCCATTTCTCTAAAAGTAAGCTGCAGTAACACTTTCCAAGGTGTTTCCCCCATTGAAAGTGATGTGCACAATAATATCTTGGCTTCCTTATCCAAGTAGAGTCATCTGAGTACTCAATCAGTTAGCTGAAGGGACAGGAGTTAGTATTTTCAACTGGAGGAACTTTCACCTGGCTAGTGGAAGAGGTGATTCAAAACTGTTTTATGAGGCTTCTGGGGAAATAATCACACCAAAAGAGTTCAGAATCATATGTGTGCGAAACTTGGTGTTTAATCACCTGTGCATTCCTTTTGTGATATTCACTGAAAGACTGACAACCTGTGAAGGAGAACAATAGACTGGCCAGCGTTCACATTCATTGTTCCCTTGATTGACAGCTAAACAAAGGCTTGGTGTTATTCTTCCCAATAAAGGCTACAAACCTCCTACACAAATTGCTAAAGAGTATTTTTAAATTTATGTGTTTTGCAATGCCAAGGTTAGATTTTGTTTTTGTTGTATGTGTGAGTGACAAAATATCCTATAAGTGATAATGAGATTGTTGAAATGAAGTGAAATTCTTTTATTGAACAGTCCTGTATTGTTGGTGAATAACTTGTAAAGAAGAATCTTCATTTTCATATTAGTCAGGGCTCTCCAGAAAAACAGAATCAATAGGGTGTGTGTGTGTGTGTGTGTGTGTGTGTGTGTGTGTGTGTATCAATGAATTTATTTCAGAACTGGAATGCTCTGAAGGCCTGAGAACTGGGAGCTCCAATGTCTGAGGGCAGGAGAAGATAGATATTCCAGTTCAGGAAAAGAGAAAGAAAATTTACCCTTCCTTCACCTTTTTGTTCTGCTTAACTCCTTAGTGGATTGGTTGATGCCTTTCCACATTGGTGAGGGTGGATCTTCTCTCTCAGATACTCATTCAAACGCTAATTTCTTCTGGGAACACCCTCCCAGACACACCCAGAAATAATGTTTTACCAGCTATCTGAGCATCTTTTAGCATGGTCAAGATGGCACATAAAATTATCCACCACAATTATGTACTATTTGTGGTCAACCTGTAAAGAAGAATCTTACAGAATATACATTGCAAGTAATGCTTTGGAGAGTATAAAAGTAAATCTCAAAGCAGCCCTAAACTCATGAAATCTATGAAAAGAATGGGAGCATTTAAAAACTCCAATAAGACAAAGAAGAAGACTATTCTTGTCCATTTTGACTATAGACAATATGAGGAACAAAGATATGATAATGAATAGATGAATACTAATTAAATAATTGAATGGAATGGTTTCAATTATCAAACTTGTTTTACTATTTCTTATAACACGAATCTTCAATGGTCACAGCTCATGGAGGTAAGTGCAGTGCTAGAAATAAAGAAGACATGACGTAGTTGAACAAACCAAACCATAACTTATTCTTGCATAGCACACAGCTAAATAGCACAGTTTCTTTTGTATCACTGTGATGACCAGAGTAATAACACTTGTTACTGACTCTAATGATTATACCCAGGTCCTTCTACTGAGTCCTTTAATAACTATTTTCTGAGGGAGAGCTTATTTTTAAAGGGGAATGATTTTATAATAAATATCTTATAAAGCTCTCTCTGAGCTCTTCTTAAAATAAGATTTATAAATGATGGACTTTAATACAGAGACCACTGTACCTCTAAAAGGAGGAGGAATTATGTGGTCTAGAAAGATACAGTTAGCTACTCTGTAACTGCACAGTACTATCTCTTTGTGTTTTAATTTGTACATCTCTATGAATAATTTTGATCATCTTGTTATGCATGTATTTGCTTTAGTTTTCTTTTCTGTAACCTCCTGTTGGTACTTAAGCCTGGTGTATTTGGGGGAGGAAATGTTCTTTTGAATCAGCAGAAGATTGATTTCTGTTCTAGATATTAATTCCTTTTTTTATTTTAAACACAGGCCAAAGCTCCCATTAAATTTATAGCTTTGTTTTTACATTTATGATGTTAATCCTTCCAGATTTCAATTTTTTATATGTGGTGTTAGATAAAGATCTGGATTCATTTTTCACATGAAAATGAACCAATAGTTTTCATGCCATCTACTAAATAATTTGTCCTTTTCCCATTAATTTCTTGTGCCAACTTTATCATATATTTAGATGTCATATGCTAATGAGCCTGTTCCAGAGCTACTTATTATCAAATTAGTCAATTTGCCTGTTTTTACACCAATAAAACACTATTTATATTACTACAGTCTTACTATATGTCTTGATATCTGGTAGAGGCAAGCTTCCCCTTTTACTATTTTAAAGTTAATTTAGCTATTTTAGTCAACTAAAAGTTCTAGAATAGGTTTACTAAGTGTGTTAAAACCATATAATTATAATTTTTATTGAGCTTGCATCAAATTTGTATCTTAATCTGGAGAGAATCAATATCTTTAAAATATTATCCAGTCTAAAAGCATGGAAACCTTTCCACTTATTCAGATTACCTTTTATGTCCTGTTTGGAGTTTTAATGTTTTGCCCATAGGAATCTAGTGATTCTGGTTAGTTTAATTCCTAGGGACCTTACTATAATGCTACATTATGTAATATTTTATTTTCAAACATTTTTAGTTGCTCATTTCTCATGTAAAGAAAGAACGTTGATTTCTCAAGAGTGATACTGTATCAGAAATCATTGTTGAACTCTTATAAGCTCTAACAGTTTATCTACTGATTTCATTACTTTTTAAAAGGTAGAAAAAAATCATCTTTAAGGATTATATCTTTACTTACATATTAATACCTATTTTTTTTTCATTTCCTTGCTTCAAATATTATTGCTGATGAGATAGGCATTCATGTCTTGCTAATGATACTAGAAGATTTGTGGCCAAAGTTTGCCAATCAGTTGTTTTATTTGCGTATTAGTTTGTTTCATCATGTAATGCCCAACAAGTTGAGGACATTTCCATTGATTTCCTATTTGTTTTTGTTGTTATCGTTTATTTGTTTAACCATTAATGGTGCTGAAGCTTATTATGTGTTTTTTCAAAATTAAATGTAACAATTGATTTTTCTTATTTAATCTTTATAAATTTAGCTAAGTTGTGGTGAATTTTACTAATGGAGTCTCTGATCATTGTACTTGATCAACATGTATTATTTTGAATGCATGATCAGTTTTATTTAGCAAATGATTTCTTTCAATTTATACAATTATGGTTGTAAGTGAAGAGGGCAGAAATTAGAAAGATAGCTAACACCAGACATGGACAGATGTTCAGATAAAAGAGACTTAATACACTGCTGACTAAAGGATTTATACATTCTAATAACCCTAAAATTTCTCTTTGAGATATACATTCCACACAGTTCTATAAGTAATTTTGCTTGAAGCTACTCACTGCAGTTCATTTGTGTTGACAGAGTTAGAAGCCTCCTGAGTATCCATCACTTGGAGAGTGAATAGGTAATATGTGTTGGACATATAATATGGAGAATTTTTCAGCAATAAAAATCAAATCATAAATGAATATTTTGGAAATGTAGCAGAGTAGGAAGCAGCAGGAATCTGTCTCCCTACCTAGACAACAATTACAATGGCAGAATATATCTAAAGTAACTAACTACTTTGGAACTCTGAAGTCTATTGAAGGCTTAAAACTTCCAGAGGAAACCTTGCTTCGTAAATTGCTGTTCATTTCAGCCGATTTCAGCTATTAGCACATTAGCAGCTACCCACTCCCCATCCCTCAATCCCATGGTAGGCAGATCCCTCCAATCCCCTGGAGCAGCTTGCTGATAGCTTAAAGGGGAAGGAGTGGGCCAAAAGAACCCTAGTCTTTAAGTATTGGGTGACTGTGACTTGATAATTGATTGCTGCTTCTGACCACAGAAGTCCAGACAAGGAGGCTGTGACCATTGTTTTCATACCCCTTCCCATTGTTGCAAGCTTCTTCTGCTCTGACTGAGGCGATTTCCAGAGAAGTTAAAGGACTGATGCCATCCCCCTCATTTCATTTTTTTCTTCATCTTTTTTTTTTTTTTTTT
>NW_016803233.1:1873994-1956121 GCF_001698545.2 Rhinopithecus bieti | reverse complement strand
TTTTTTTTTTTTTTTTTTTTTTGAGAGTCAGACATTGAAGAGTAGAATATACAAAAGCAACTACATATATAAGAAAATTTAGAAAGTCACCATGCATGCTCAGGGGTAGGCACAAGCTCAGAAAAGACCTGAGAATACATTAAGCTTACAACTTAGGCTGATCTTTCACATAGAGACAGTCTATAACTATGAAGAAACAAAACAAAAAACAGCACCCAAAAAAATCTCAAGGTTAATAAAAAAAACTGAAACAGGAAAGTATGACCCGTTCAAAAGAAAAAGTAAATCAATAAAAACTGTCTCCAAAAAAGACCTAATGACAGAACTACTAGAAAAAGACTTTAAGACAACAGCCTTAAAGATTCTCAAAGAACCAAAGGATGACACAGAGAAAGTCAATAATAAAATATATGAACAAATAAAAAATGTCTAAAGAGATATAAAAACCTAACATAAGCCACACACACAAAAATTCTGGAGCTGAAAAATTAAAATAGAAATGAAAATGAAAATCCACTGGAATATTTTAGAGACAGATTTGAGCAAGAAAAAAAAAACCATTTCAAAGATAGGACAAAAAAATTGTCAAGTCTGAGAAACAGAAAGAAAAATGGATGAAGAAAACTGATCAGAGCATCAGAGCATACATGACCTGTAGGACACCTTCAAGGAGACCAACATAGATGTTATGGGATTGTCAGAAGGGTAAGATAAGGTAAAAGGGGCAGAGATAATATTTAAAGAAATAATGTCTGAAAACTTTTCTAATTTGATGAAAGACATGAATATAAACATCTAAGAAGCTCAATAAACTCTCACTCCAAAAAGAATGAACTATAAGAGAATCACACTGAGAAACATTATAATCAAGCTGTCTAAAGCCAAAGAGAGAATTTTGAAAGCAGCAAGAGAGAAGTAACACATCACATACAAAGGATCTTCAATACGATCACCAGTTGATTTTTTTGTCAGAAACTAGAAGTCCAGCAAAAAACAAAAAATGAACAAAAGAGACCCCTGTTGTCCAAGAATCACATATCCAGCAAAACTATCCTTCAAAAGTGAGAGAGAAATAAGGACTTTTGCAAATAAACAAAAGCTGAGGGAGTTTATCACCGCTGCACTTGCTGTCCAAGAAGTGCTCAAGAGAATCTTGCATGTTGAAATGAAAGAAAACTAGACAGTAACTCCAAGTCATATGAAGAAATAAAGATCTCAATCAATGTAAATACATAGGCAATTATTAAAACTAGTATTATTGTAATGATGATGTGTGGCACCATTTTTTTGTTTATTGTCTGCATAATTAAAGAGACTAACACATTAAGAAACTAGTCTAAAAGCTAAATATTGCATATTTCTCTTTCTACACTATTTAGGATTAGTTTGCCTTTAAAAATTAATAGTTTACGTTTTTGGACACATGATGTATAACAATGAAGTTTTGTGGCATGAATAATAGAAAGAAATGAGGACAAAACTCTTAAAAGAGTAGAGTTTTGTACTAAAACTATAAAAGGGCAGCATTATATAAGGTAAACTGGCATAAATGTAACTTAAGGGTATTACAATTTTAGGATTTGAGTATAATCCTCATATTAACTACAAAGAAATATGTAAAGATTTTACACAAAAAGAAACAAGAAAGGAATTTAAAAGTTTAATTACAAAAAAAATCAACTAAGCACAAAAGAAGACAGTAATGCAGGAAGTGAGGGACAAAAAGCTATAAGGTATATAGAAAACAATTAGCAAAATAACAGAAGTAATTCCCTCCTTATCAGTAATTACTTTAATTGTAAATAGACTAAATTCTCCATTCAAAAGACAGAGATTGACAAAATAGATTTTAAAAATTATCCAATTATTTACTGTCTACAAGAAATTCACATTAGATCCAAAGATACAAATAGGTTGAAAGTGAAAGGATGGAAAAGAATATTCCATGCAAATAGTAATCAAAAAGAGAGTAGGGGTGGCTATACCAACATCAAGCAAAATAGATTTTAAGTTTTAAAAAAGTTACAAGAGAGAAAAAGAACATTATATAAATAATAAAAGATTCAATACAGCAAGAACATACAATTATATACATTTACAAAGCTAATAGCAGACCATCAAAATATATGAAGTAAAAATTTACAGAATTGAAGGGAGAAATAAACAACACTATAGTAATAGTTATAGACTTTAGTACCCTACACTCAATATTTGATAGAGCCACCAGACAGAAGATAAGTAAGGAAATGGAGAATTTGAACAATGCAATAAGCCAAACAGATCTCACTCATACAGAACACGTTTTCCAACAGCAACAGAAAATACATTCTTCTCAAGTGTACCTGGGACATTGTCATGATAGACTACATGTTAGGCCACAAGTTAAACCTCCCCATATCTAAAAAGGTAGACGTCATACAACGTATATTCTCTGACCACAACAGAATGAAGTGAGAAATCAGTAACTGGAGAGAAACTAAAAAATTATGTATTTGGGCCGGGCGCGGTGGCTCAAGCCTGTAGTCTCAGCACTTTGGGAGGCCGAGACGGGCGGAGCAGGAGGTCAGGAGATTGAGACCATCCTGGCTAACACAGTGAAACCCCGTCTCTACTGAAAAATACAAAAAACTAGCCAGGCGAGGTGGTGGGCGCCTGTAGTCCCAGCTACTTGGGAGGCTGAGGCAGGAGAATGGCGTAAACCCGGGAGGCGGTGCTTGCAGTGAGCCGAGATCCAGCCACTGCACTCCAGGCTGGGCCACAGAGCGAGACTCCGTCTCAAAAAAAAAAAAAAAAAAAAAAAAAATATGTATTTGCAGAAATTAAACAATAAAGTCTTACACAACCAATGGATCAAATGAGAAATCACAAGGGAAATTAGAAAATGGAGAACAATGAAAATAAAAACACAATATGCCAAAATTTATCAGACACAGAGGAAGCTGTGCAAATGAAGAAATATATAGCTATATATGCTTACATTATAAAATAAGAAGCACTCAAATCAAAAACAACTTTATAATTTAATGAACTAGAGAAAGAAAACAAACAAACCCAAAGGTAACAGAAGTCAAGAAATAAAGTTTACAGCAGAATTAAAATAAAATTGAGAATAGAAAATAGTTGAAAACAATTAATAAAACCAAAAGATTCTTCCTTGAAAACTGAACCAAATTAACATTTTAATTTTATTAAGTTAGATGGACTAAAATAAAAGACTCAATCTACTAAAATAAGAAATGAAAGTGGGAACATGATTGCCAATTGTACAGAAATAAAAAGGACTATAAGAGCATACTAGAAGACTACACAAATTGCATAACATAGATATAATAGGCAAATTCTTGGAAACACAAAACTAACCAAAAGGAAACCAGTTACCAACTCTTTCTATGAAGTACCGTTAACCTGATACCAAAGCTAGACAAAGATACTACAAGAAAAAAAACTTCATCACCTTTATAAACATTGATACAAAAAATCTCAACAAAGTTCTAGCAAACCATGTTAAAAGGATTTACACCATTATCAAATGCAGTTTATTTCTGGAATGCAAATATGGTTCAACATATAAAAATGGATAAATGTAATATATCACATTAATATAATTTTTAAAACCACATGTGACTATCTTCATTGATACAGAAAAAAGCATTTGACACAATTGAAGCCATCTTATGAGAGAAACACTAAACAAACTGAGAAAAAAAGGAAATGACCTAAATATAAAAAATCCTATATATGTAAAACCCACAGCAAATATCATACTCAATGCTGAAAACTGAAATCTTTACTCTAAGATAAGGAACATGGCAAAAATGCTTGCTTTTACCACTTCTGTTCAGCATAATAATAGAAGTTCTACTCAGAGCAATTTGGCAAATAATAATAATAACAAAAGGCATTTAAATTGGAAAGGAAAAAATAAAATTATCTGTTAACAGATGACATGATCTTACATGTAGAAAATCTCAAGATAAAACAAACAAAACCCCAGTTAGAATTAATAAAAAAATTCAGCAAAGTAGCAAAATATAAAATCAACATAAAAAAAATCAGTCGCATTTCTATAAACTAACAATCAACACTCTCACAAGAAAATACTTTAAAATTATATTTGTAATAACATCCAAAAGAGTAAAATAGTAATCACTTAAGAAGGTAAAAAGACTTGCATAATGAAAAGTACCAAATGTATCTGAAATAAATGAAAGAAAACATAAATAAATTGAAAGACATTCTGTCTTCATAGACTGGGAAGACAGTATTACGATGTCAATACTGTTTGCTTTAATCCATTTCGAGCTGTCATATTGGCATACCACAGATTGGGTAATTTATAAAGATATAAAATTATTTTCTCAGAGTTCTGGAGGCTAGGAAGTCCAAAATCAAAGAGTCAATTTCTGGTGTCTGGTGAAGGCCTTTTGGCTACATCCTCAGATGTGGAAGACTGAGGAGTAAAAAGGATAGACTTCATCAAGCTCTTTTATAATGTTACTTCATTTGTGAGGGCAAAGCCCTCATATCCTAAAATGCCCCATCTCCCAACACTGTTACATTTTAGATTAAGTTTTCAACATGTGAATTTGGGATAACACATTTAAACCACAGTATTACTTAAAGTAATCTATAGACTTAATGTAATCTCTACCAAAATCCCAAAAGCATTATTTACAGAAATGGAAATACCCACTCTAAAATTAATATGGAATTTTAAAGAGACCCTGGATAGGAAAGATAATCCTGAAAAAAAATGGAATAAAGCTGGAAGACTCTGGTCTGGGAAAACTGGATATCTATATGCAAAATTTGAGATTAAACCCTTTCCTAACAACATATATAAAAACTAACTTAAAGTGCATCTATGACCTAAATGTAAGACCTAAATGTATAAATCTCCTAAAATAAAATAAGACAAAAGTTTTGTAATATTATATTTGGCAATGCTTTATTGGATATGACACCAGTGGCCAAAGCACTAAAGCCAAAATTAGACAAATTAAACTTCATGAAAAAAAATTTTAAAGTGTATCAGAAGACACTATCAGCAGAGTAAAAAGGCAGCCCACAGAATGGGATAAAATATTTGCAAATCATATATCAGATAAGTGATTAGTATCCAAAATATAGAAAGAACTTTTAAAATTAAACAATGAGAAGATAAACGACCTGATTTAAAAATGCGCAAAACACTTTGATAGACATTTCTCCAAGGAAGATTCACAAATGGTCAATAAGCATGGAAAGACACTCAACATCACTATTAGGGAAAAACAAAAAACAACCAGGGGAAAACCAAGCCCCCCATTAGGGTGGTTAAAAACTAAAAAAAAAAAAAAAAAAAAAAAAAAAAAATACAGAAAGTAGAATGTTTTTCTTGAAAATAACATGTTGGTGGAGAAATTTAACCTTGTGCACTGTTGGTAGGAATGTAAAAGGGTATAGCGACTGGCCACTGTGGAACACACTATTGTGGTTCCTCAAAATTAAAAATAAAATTAATATACGATCCAACAATTCTACTTCTGGGAATATAATCAAAAGATTGACAGCAATATCTCGTAGAGATATTTGTACACCCATCTTCATAGAAGTACTATTCACAGTAGCTGAAATGTGGAAGTAACCCACATGTCCATCAATGGATGAATGGATAAACAAAATATAGTATATGCATACAATGGAATAATATTCAGCCTTATCAAGAAATAGAATTCTGACATATTCTACAACACGAGAGAATCTTTAAGATGTTTTGTTAAATAAAATAAACTACCCACAGGAAAGACAATTACTGTATAAATTCACTTACTTGAGGTATTTACATTATTCAAAATCATGGAGACAAAAAGTAGAATGATGGTTGCCAGGAACTAGGTTCAGAGGAGAATGGGCAATTACTGTTCCATGCATGCAATTTCAGTTTTGTATAATTAAAAGAGTTCTGAAGATCGATGATGGTGTTGCATGAATATAAATGTACTTACTATCACTGAACTGTACACTTACAAATTATTAAGATAGTATATTTTATATTATATGTATTCCAATAAAACATTAGAAAAACTGAGCAGTATATGTTCACATGTCAAACGGATGGCTCTTAAAAACGGAGGGTTTGTCAGAGAAAGACAAATACAAAATGAGATAGATAATGCAGTTCACACAAAGCAAAAAAAAAAACAAAACAAAACAAAAAAAACTTGTAAAACTACATACAAATCAAAAGAAAACTATAAATAGAAAGATTAATTGTAAGAAGGATCAGGAAATAGAGGCAGGAAAGAAAAAGATAAAAGAAAATAAAAACAATTAATAAAAAACTAAAGGAATCTTATATGAACCAATAATAATATGTGCCATAAACTGAGACGTATAATTAACTCAAACATACGTATCTGTATACTGAATAGTTACAAACTATTTTTATCTGTTGGTTAAAATTTGGGTGATTTCCTTGTCTCTTTCTTTCTCCTGTAGAAAGATGGACTATGGATGTTCCATGCTTAGAAGAGCACTTTATAGCCTACCTTGAAAGTCTTAGAAAGGGTTTATAGGTAAGGATGTCTGGATCTGGCTTCCCCCTTTCTCAATCTTTACAGAGGGATATTCTTATTTTTTTCCCTTGGAGTCATTTTCTATCTGAAACCTCATGTCATCATCACAGATGTGGGATCTGGCATACCAAGATGAGGGCGTGAGCACCGGAGAAAGCAGCTGAAGAGGCTGTGAGTCCTAATTTTAGTAAGATCTTTGAGGTAGACTAGTTAAGGAAGCACACCACTCATGTGTGATACAGCCTGAATGTCAGAGAACGAAGCCACTAGGGAATTTGATGCCAATTGCCTCGGATGACTAGCAGTGAATGGAGGAACAGGTATACATTTACTTGGATTGAATTCTGCACATACACATTTGAGACCTTGCTTCTGGGTAGCTGGTTGGTGGAAGATTCATAGAATAGATTCATAGTCCATGTTTCAATCTGTGATGACTAAAATGATTATATCATACAAGAGAACGGCAGTTGCAAGAAACAGAAACAAATCAATCTGCCTTAAACAACAACAACCAAAAACCATTTACTACTTTTTTTTTTTTTTTAAGATGTAGTCTCGGTCTGTCACCCAGTCTGGAGCGCAGTGGTGCTATCTTGGCTCACTGCAAGCTCTGCCTCCCGGGTTCCCGGGTTCACACCATTCTACTGCCTCAGCCTCCCGAGTAGCTGGAACTACAGATGCCTGCCACCACGCCCAGCTGATTTTTTGTACTTTTTTTTTTTTTTTAGTAGAGATGGGGTTTCACTATGTTAGCCAGGATGGTCTCGATCTCCTGACCTCATGATCCGCCTGGCTCGACAACCTCTGCCTCCCAGGTTCAAGGAATTCTCCTGCCTCAACCTCCCCGAGTAGCTGGGACTACAGGCACCCGCCACCATGCCCTGCTAACTTTTGTATTTTTAGTCGAGATGGGGTTTCATCATATTGGCCAGGCTGGTCTCGAACTCCTGACCTCACATGATCAGCTCATCACAGCCTCCCAAAGTTCTGGGATTACAGGTGTGAGCCACCACACCTGACCAAGCCAAAATTTCATCTGGCACCTCAACACAAGAACAAATTTCCAATGTTGGTTAAAAAGATTGCTTTACTAGACTCACTGAAAAATGGCACATAGAAAATCATTTGGCTGCTTCCTAAGTAATTGTCAAAGATAGTATTGATAATGCAAAGTTTTCTTCTTTACGCACTGACTTTAACGTAGCTATACTTTATAAGAAGTTTCTTTCTTTTTCTTCCTCCTTCTGAACACACACATACACACATGCATACATAAATGCATTTTTTCTTAGAATTACCTACAAGTTTCAATTGTCCTGTTTTTATAACGATGAATGAAATAGAGTCCTACATTTTCCCAAAAGAATTAAACCAAAATTAAACCAAAATTAGAATGTGGGATTTGAAATCAGGTTCATCTTTTACTAGATACTATAAATGGAAAGGTAACTATTTTGTTAGCCGTTAATGTACATATGCGTGTGTGTACATGTTTTAAAGTATGGGTTTTATTACTATTTAGGGATGGAAAACCCAACAGGCCAGGAAATAACTATTTCTGAAAATACCATTAGACTTACAGGTCCCAAAACGAGGGACACTCCAGGTAATGGGAGGGCCATACAGAGAAACACCAGTTGGTCAGAAAGCAGAGCAGGGGGAGGGGAAGTTGCAACCAGTCTTTACTGTGATTTCTCCAAGAAAAAAGGGGCAAGACAGAGTAAGCAGGTTGTGGACTGGCTAATTTGAAGATTTTTGACAGGCTCTAGGGCATAGAGATTGGCCCTAATTGACTATGACCTGACCTGAGGGTGATTAAGACAGGGGAATAGTGGTCTGGGGTGTAAAAACTTGATAAAAGAGGTGGTTAAGTACATGGTTTGTTGGATTGGTTGGTCTGATATGAAGGGTGCACTCACAGACTAGTTGTTCACTCTCTTTAGGAATTAGCTAGCCCTGAGGATGGAGTGTGTGTGTGTGTGTGTGTGTGTGTGTGTGTGTGTGCATGTATACATTTGCATGTATATATATATAGTTGTGTGTTTTGAGATTGAAAAAAAGAGAGTTCCAACCGTGAAACAGCTGTCTAAATATAGGAGCTGACCTAGCAGTTCCATGTCTAACATCAGGGCAATATGCTGTCTACCATGCAAGCCATTCTGCTTGTGGTTTGGTTCTTGGCTTCACGGGGTGGTGAAACTCTGGCAGAGTGTTAGTGTCTGGTGCCTGAAGCAGAGGACTACAGTTATTATGAGAGTGGAGTCCTCATGCTTGTTCTACATCAAAGGCTAAAAGGCTTGGAAAAGTGTCCTCCTGCAGAGTGGGAAGAGGAGGAAAAAGAATAAACTATGTTTCTTGGAATTACAACTTAGATTTGTTTTTAAATCACTCTGTGTTCTTGTTTAGTTTGTTTTATAAGTAAAGGAGCATTTTGTTGCAGTGATTGTTTTGTTTTAATGGTGTGCTTTCCACAGATACACTTTTCTATTTTAAAGGTCTGCTGTAGAGATCTGTCTGCAAATATGTGGGATTCTAAAATTTAAAGCTGAAGAAATTTTAGAACAAGTTTAAGTACTTACTTTAAGAGATAAGAACATTGAAGTTAAGAGTTCCTAAAGATTCATGTTTGATTAGAAAACCATCCGATATTACAACCCATGTATAGGGATTCTTTCCTTTGCATCTTGCTGTGATTATTTAAAAGTATTTCAGGGGCCGGGAGTGGTGGCTCACGCCTATAATCCCAGCACTCTGGGAGGCCGAGGCGGGCAGATCACAAGGTCAGGAGATCGAGACCATCCTGGCTAACACGTTGAAACCCCATCTCTATTAGAAAACAAAATACAAAAAAATTAGCAGGGCATGGTGACAGGCACCTGTAGTCCCAGCTACTGGGGAGGCTGAGGCAGGAGAATGGCGTGAACCTGAGAGGCGGAGCTTGCAGTGAGCCGAGATAGCGCTACTGCTCTCCAGCCTGGGCGACAGAGCGAGACTCCATCTAAAATAAGTAAATAAATAAATAAATAATAAATAAATAAATAAAATNGAACATTGAAGTTAAGAGTTCCTAAAGATTCATGTTTGATTAGAAAACCATCCGATATTACAACCCATGTATAGGGATTCTTTCCTTTGCATCTTGCTGTGATTATTTAAAAAGTATTTCAGGGGCCGGGAGTGGTGGCTCACGCCTATAATCCCAGCACTCTGGGAGGCCGAGGCGGGCAGATCACAAGGTCAGGAGATCGAGACCATCCTGGCTAACACGTTGAAACCCCATCTCTATTAGAAAACAAAATACAAAAAAATTAGCAGGGCATGGTGACAGGCACCTGTAGTCCCAGCTACTGGGGAGGCTGAGGCAGGAGAATGGCGTGAACCTGAGAGGCGGAGCTTGCAGTGAGCCGAGATAGCGCTACTGCTCTCCAGCCTGGGCGACAGAGCGAGACTCCATCTAAAATAAGTAAATAAATAAATAAATAATAAATAAATAAATAAAATAAAATAAAAATAAGAAGTGTTTCAACATTACTTTGGGATTCATGTTTTCTCCTTGGTCTACCTCTCTTTCTTCAAAGTCTTTCATACCTCAAGATACATTGCCCTTGAAAGCCAAACCAACTTAAAGTCGTTCCATAAATGTGTAATCACGTAGTTCATCCTTCACCCTCCTGACCAACACGAGCCCATCTATTTGTCAATGGTCATCTCAGGCATAGATCCTTAGAGGATCATTCCCTGACCCACCCTAGTCTAGATTAGTGCTCTCATTTTGATCCACATAATGGCCATATGTTATTAATTATAGAATGTCGAATTGATGGATTTGTTGTTTCTCTGCTTGACTAGACTACAGGTTCCTTGAAGGGTAAGTCACTGTCTCTAAAGTCTTTATTTTAAGGGCTTTCACATGCTGTCTACACCTAAGATTTCTTATAGAAAAATTATTCACCATTGAACAGAAATAGTGTGTTTATGTCTGTGTGAATGCAGGTGTATGTGTGTTAATGTCTCCTGCATTCAAGTATAGATAAACTATTTCCAAGTCACATTTAAAAGGTATGATTGGTGTGAAGTAGGGTCTAACTTCATTCTTTTGCATGGGACTATCCAGTTGTCCCACCAGCAACTGTTCAAAAGTGTGTTCTTTCCCCATTGAATGGTCTTGGATCAATTGTTGAAAATCAATTAACCATGGACACATGGCTTTATTCTGGACTCTCAGTTCAACCCCATTGATCTTTACTTGTACAGTAACACACTATATTCACTGCCATTGTTTTGTAGTAAGTTTTGAAATCAACAAGTGTGATACTCTGTATTTTTTTTTCAGGGTTGTTTTTGTCTATTCTGGGCCTTTTGCAATTCCATATGAATTTTAGAATCAACTGATCAATTTATCCAAAGGAATCAGCTGAGATTCTAATACGGACTGCACTGAATCTGTAGACCACTTTGAGGGTATTGTCACCTCAACAATATTAAGTTTTTAAATTCATGAACATGGGAGGCCTTTTTGGTTATTAAAGTTTTCTATAATTTCTTTCAACAGTGGTTTTAGTATTCAGAGTATATATTTTGCACTTATCTTGCTACATTAATTTTTACCTACTTGATTCTTTTTGATGCTATTGTAAATTGAATTTTATGCTAATTTTTTGTATCATTTATTATAAGTATATAAAATACAGTAGGTTTTCATCCACTGATTTTGTAGCTTGCAACCTTGAAGAACTCATTTATTAGTTCTAAGAGCTTTTTTAGTGGATTTGTTGGATTCTCCAAATACAGGATCATGCCATCTGCAAATAGAAATAGTACTATTTCTTCCTTTATAGTCTGGATGTTCCTTATTTATTTTGCTTGCTTAATTGCTCTCATTAGAACCTTCAGCCCAATATTGACTAAAAGTGGCAAGGAAAAATGACCTTTTCTTCTTCCTGACTTTAGAGAGAAAGAACCCATTCTTTCACCATTATATATGTGATTAGTTGTGATCTTTTTGTAAACCTTTATCAGGTTGAAGAAGCACCCTTCTATTCCTATTTTGAGTGTTTTAATCATAAAGCATTGTTGAATTTTGTTTTCTTGTTTAGCTTTGCAAGTCTCATATACTGTCATTTGCATATAGTAGTTATTCATTAAGTAATAACTGCAAATTCATGTATGCATGAATGGATAAATACAATCAGAGTTAAGTGAAAAAGTGATTTCATTAGTGAATTAAAGGTAAAGAGAAATAATTATTTAAGTAATTATATTTTCTTAAATCTTGGTTCACTTCTTATACATTGTATAGAGAAATTGATTAAAATTATAAAATTTTGTGTTTTGCCAAGTTGTTGCAGAATGTTGTATTAAACACAAAGCATCAATATTTGAAAAATTATTTTTTAATAGGAGATGCTTAACTTGAGACCATCATGGAAGCAACGATTTTTATCTGATAAGCACTTATTCTATTTGCAAATCAAACTAATAAAGAGATGGTAAATCATTCAATTACTGCTAAACCAGTAAAAAAAAGAAAGAAAAATGATTGGGCTCTGGAAGTGATAAGGCTATTCATTTGGAAAAGAACCTCTGTATTGTGGTTGTTTGTGAAGAAACTTAGTACTCTTGAAAAAAGCAGCCTCTGGTGAAAGCACTCCTTATTTTTAAACAAATTGCCTTTCATCCTTTATTTATTTAGAAGGCTTCTAAGATTGTCCAAGTAGAAAGGCATGTTGCTTCTCTCTCTCTTTTTTTTTTTTGAGACGGAGTCTCGCTCTGTCGCCCAGGCTGGAGTGCAGTGGCCGGATCTCAGCTCACTGCAAGCTCTGCCTCCCGGGTTTATGCCATTCTCCTGCCTCAGCCTCCTGAGTAGCTGGGACTACAGGCGCCCGCCACCTCGCCCGGCTAGTTTTTTGTATTTTTTTTTTTTTTTTTTTAGTAGAGACGGGGTTTCACCGTGTTAGCCACGATGGTCTCGATCTCCTGATCTCGTGATCCACCCGTCTCGGCCTCCCAGAGTGCTGGGATTACAGGCTTGAGCCACCGCGCCCGGCCGTTGCTTCTCTTAAGTAGCTAATATGAGATGAACCCAATTACAGTCCAGCCTGACTGCAACTCTTCAGTTTAGAAATACACGTTGCTCACAGTAGCACAGAGAATGGCCAAGGGAAGATTCATGTGCTTGCCTTGGTTGAAGACAAGCCATTGTTGTAGGGGATCAGCTGGTTTCCATTTAGTCTTGGTGTTGTAGGAAATATATACTAAAATTTCCCCCCTCCATCCATTTTTTCTTTTTCTTTTTTTTTTTTTTTTTGCCTTCTTTCCTCTCTCTTTCTCTCCTTTCCTTCCTGCCTCCCTCCTTTTCTTCTTTCTTTGCTTTTATATTTCATACATCTCTTTTTTATTCTTGTACTTTATCTTTTCTATCAGCATTTGGTGTCCCTTGTTAATGAATAGCCCCGTGCTAGATACCATGAGAAATAAAATAAAAAACTTAGCTATTAATCATGTTTCTCTTTATGGAATTAATAAATAATAAATATATGCAAAAAAGAAAATGTCATCAAACAAACATTACCAACTCTATGATAGAGATAGTAACTGATACAGGAGATGAGATTAACTGAGATTAAATGGTGGGGAGAAGAGTCAGAGTTGGGAAGATTTTCTAGTCACCTAAGGACAGGAACAACTAGACTTATGATCTAGTTGTCAAGGCTTGGATCTCAGTAGGTACAGCCTCCTTTTTCCTGTCTGCTTCTGGAAAGAACGGCACCTAAGATACCCTATTTAGTAAACAAGTAACTGGCAATAGAAATTCCCATTACAAATGGGGTGCCATATAATTTATTTTCTAAACTGAGACACTTTTAAAGTGAAACAGTATTCTCAATAATTACACCAGGAAAATTGGCATAAACTGGGATTGTTCTGGGCAAACCAAGATGAATGCATAACCTAAGTGACTCTGATGACTGATTTTTAATCTTTCTTTGGGAGATGGAAGAGAGGGTTGAGAACTGAAAATTTATTCCAATTTAATGACAAGTATATTATACTACTAGAATAGACAGGAATTCGTTTTGTTGTGTTTTTGTTATATTTTTAAATTTCAGATTCCGTGATAAATGATACCGTCTCAGGAGTCATTCTGTCCCCTGAGGGACCTCTGAATGCATTTTAAGCAAGATAAAACAGAAAATGCAAATGGGAGTAAGCTCGATGGGTCCAGGAAAGAATGAGAACTCAACATCATTGGAGAGAGAAGTAAGAGAGCGAGTGATGGTCAGGGGCAGCTCCTGTAAGCCTGCTTCTCCTCCTCTCTTCAGAAGGCAGTAAGGCAGTGGGAAGGGATCCATTTCTAGTGTCCTTACATAAGTCCAGTGCCCAGAATTGCCGCTTGCAGGCTCAGTACCCTTGGACCAGTTGTTCAACTTCTGTCTACCTCAGTCTCCTTAACTTTATGATGAAGAAGATAATAGAACCTACCTCCAGGAACTGTGTGGCTTAAGTGTGCTAATGCATGTAGGTTTAGAATGTAGATTTAGAATGTCTAGGCACAGAGTAAGTGTCTGAGTGTTCAAAAATTTTCAGTGGTTTATATTGTTATTCACCTGAGTAGAAGCAGTAGCTTTATCTAAGAAAGACACAGGACACACCTAGGGGTTGATTTTTTGAGACACTGGTACCTCGCCCTAGGTTTTTCTCTCACCACTGGTTCAGCTTAGCCACATGATTGATTTGTAAAGATCTTTTACATTCTCAATCAGTATTCACAGGTCTGGTAGCCTGCTCTGAAATCGTCTGAAGACAGACTTCCAGCTTCAAATTGTAATGACTGAGTACTGATTTACATGTCTGGACTCTAATCTGTATTCATGGACCTCAAGTTTGCTTTGGAGATATCTGGGATTTTTCCAGTGTTTTGTTCTCCAATTGTTGAGAAACTCAAACTTACTCTTTAAAATAATAATAATAATAATAGCAATAATATAACCAACAGCAAGAACAACAGCAGTAATAATAATGAATAGCAACCAACAGCTATGGACTATTCCTTTTGTGCCAGCCAACCACCTTGCTGAATGCTTGCAAGATGTCAACTTACTTAATTCTCAAAACAATCATGTAAGTTTTGAAGGTTAAGGTAGCACTGCTAAGGTGTGGGAGTGGAGGACTGGAATCCAAATCCAGCTCAGCCTGTACTTGTGCCTGTGTTATGCTGCCTCCACATGGGCAGAGGTAGTTCTAGGATAACAGCAGATATTTTCAGCAGTCATCAAAGTCTCTTAGTCTTTTAACCTACAAATCCCACAGGAATAACCTGGCTGCTATCTCTGCCTCTGCCAAAAAGGAAATGGCTCCAACATACAGTGATCCTGATTTTCCTAGTGCTTACATCACTCTTGGAAGGTCAGATGAAACAACCTAGGAAAGAGCATCCTCCTCAGGTCACTGAACTGCTGCAGATGACATTAATCTGAAGCTGCATCACTGATACTCTTGTGACCTGATATGAGCAACATGCTATTGAAAGAATCTAACCTATTTCCAGAGAATGACTTTCCTTCCAGAGAATCTGTGCCTTGCTCAGCAGTGGCAGGAACAGTAGTCTTCGTTTTGGTGCCAGCCTGAATTGATGCCTTTTTAAGTGGCATTGAGCATTCACTCATTAGACCTTGTCTGTATCCAGCAAATTCATGGAAAGCCATTACAGGAAGAAAACTGGCTCTGGGCTTGCCACTGTCTAATTTTACTTGGTCTTCTATTTTAAGGTGACTAGCACATCTCAGTGATTGTATTTCAGGGAAGGGGGAACGTTAAAACCAATCTAGGGAGATAGCCTTGTGTAGGAGTGACAAGCATAGAAGTATGATTTCTGAAGTCACTGTAGGCAGGTTCACATGTCAGCTTTAAAAGTTAATACCTAAATGACTGGCTACTCAAAACTCTGTGTTCCTCACTGTTGGTTTTGTCTTGTTTTGTTTTGGGCATCTAGTATGTAGAATTGTTGAAAGGATCAAGACATTATGGTTGTGAAAAGGATTAACTCATATGCCAAAACCTGTTTTTGGGTTGACCCAGTCCCCATTCATGATTCCTTTTCCCTTGTCCACCTTCTAACTAAGGATGGTCATGTGCTATACAGTTGTCCAAAGAAACAAAAGTAGACTTCTCTTTGGTGAGCTTCTAAAAACTTGTGTATTATCCTGATAAAAAGGACCTGCCCTTAGCCTTTTTAGTCTCTCTTTCTCACACACTTACCTTTTTTTGTTTACTAGAACATAGACATGAGGTCTGTCTTACTACAGCCATCTTGTAATGAGTAAATGCATTAATTACATAAAAGTGATTACAGAAATTCTTGGTGCTTGGTTAGGTCTACAAAGTGTTAATATTACTGGGATATTACTATTACCATCATTATCATTGTTAACTTTATCATTGTTATGAGCATGGGAACAAGGTCTAAATAATAATGGTAGCAGAGTAAAACAAATACACATTTCTCTAGTCCATAGTTGCATTGATGAGCCAATTTACCACCCTGTACTACCTAACTTTGGACTTCATGAAATATTCAACAAATAACCCTCATTTTTCTAGGTTGTATTGTGTTACTTGTAGTAAAGTAAAATACAGTCCTAAGTATACAACACAGGATTTGTTTATTTCTATTTATTTTAGTCTAAAAGTGTGACTAATGCTGGAGCTCATGTGACAACATCTCCACCAAATGGTCGTTCAACCTCTATTTGTACACTTCCAGTGACTGGAAACTCACTACATTCCCAGGTAACCTATTCTATTTTGGGGCAGATCTGACACCTAAAAAGATATTTCTTACATTGAGGTATATCTGTTTTCTGGATTTTTAAAAATATTTTTATCTCTGAGAGCCATATTTAACTTGTTGATTCTCTTGTCTGTGACAGACTTCTAAGGGAGTCTATTTACTCTTGTTAAACTCATGTAATTCGTTTGAAGGTATAACTGTGGGATACATATGTGAGACAAAATTCTGATATTGCTCTTGTCTCTATGCATCTCTCTCAACGTCTTTCCTCCCCCCATCCCATCATTTCTGTGCAACAGTACAGAGGTGCTTAAGGCCATTTGTTCTAAATTCTGCTTCAAGTACCAGGATCCTAGTCTTAAGATATTATTTGTCCCTCCTCTTAAAAGAGACTTACCCTTGTTTCCATTTTTAGCTTATCAAATATGCTTACTTATGTTGAGATATAAATAATTGCTAATAGTTTGTTCTTCAATTAAAATATGTTTTTAAATATAAATTATCTTAACACTGAGGAATAATATTACTGGTAAAAAGAAATACGTTTAGGCCAGGTGCAGTGGCTCATGCCTATAATCCCAGCATTTTGGGAGGCTGTGGTAGGAGGATCACTTGTGCCCAGGAGTTGGAGACCAACCTAGGCAACAAAGTGAGAGCCTGTCTCTTCAAAAAAATTAACAAACAAGAAAGATAACCAGATGTGGTTGAGAGTGCTTGTAGTCCCAGCTACAAGGAGGTTGAAGTGGGAGTATCACTTGAGCCCAGGAGGTTGAGGCTGCAGTGAGCTGTAATTAAGATGCTGCACTCCAGCTTGGGCAACAGAGCAAGACTCTATCATTAACAACAATAAAAAAAGTTTGTATCCTTGTGTCTGACCCAATCCAAGCTGGCTCACCTGCATACTACAGAGTCTGACATAATTAAAAGAAACAATGTAAATCTCAAAAGTGGAATCTATGACTTAGTTATAGGAATTCATCCTTGGACACATACTAGTAATTATATTCATATTGAACATAGGTCCACTCTTCCACCCCAGTGTTTAAATGAAGAATCATCCCACTTGGCTGACACCCTTCATGGGAAATTGGTGCTCATAAATATGTGTTGAGTGAATGAGCTCTTGTGTACATATGATTTTGGTGGCACCCAGCAATTGATGGATACCAGTCCATGAAATGCAAAAGGAGTTAGTGCCTCTCCCTGAAGTGTGCTAAGCAGGAAGCATGAGAACGGGAAAGTGCTCTGGAGAAATAGAGATAGTAAAAACCAACATTACCACATCCACCCAACCAGATTTGTCTGATTTCCATGAAGTCTATTTCTTTTGGGCATGCGTGTTGATTTTCAGGGCTGATGGCTTCAATCCCCTTTAAAGCTATTGTTTCTGGGCTTGTATAAAATATCCTCTTTGCCATCAAAATCTTGTCCCGGTGAATGGGGAAGGAGTGGTCAAATAGGAATAAAATGGGGGAAAACCTTCAACAATTCCTTAAGGAAATGAGGCTAGTGTTTAAAACCTAAAACTGATTGGATCTCTTCTTATGAAATATGATTACCCCATTTGACCCAAACTTCTAGCCTCACAAATACCATAAAAGCAACTGGGTTATTCTTTGGGGTGGATGCTCATGAATATGATGGCGTGTGTTGTTAACTGCCAGAAACTGCTGGGCAAACGATTCATTGGGCCAGCCTTGGTAACATGTTGTTCTTCACAGAATTTATCAGAACTGATATGGGGAAACTTCTCTGCTAAAGTGGAGGCCTGGGAGCTGAGACATAATGCACATAGCTGTCAATGAGAAGATGCTTACGAGACATCTGTTTCTACTCCCATTCCATCCCATACCCAGACATCAAGTCTCACAAAGACAGCATGTTGGTGCTGAAAGGAATCTGCTTCTAGTTCAATATTCCCTTTGTACCAAATCCCAGGGAAGTCACAGAGTTCATGGGGAAAATAAACACAGTGGGTAAGAGCTGTGGGTTGGTAACAGTCGACAAAGTGAGTCAGAGCTTGCGTTCCCAAGGTATTCGTGCTTTCCATTCCCTTCTCCACTACAAAGTTATCATGTAGCTTCAAGTAAATTCTCTAACACCCCTAACCCAAAGTTTCTCCTCTATTAAATGGAGATAACAATGGCATTTTCTTTAAAAATTGTTTAAAGAATTGCTAATAGTATCTTTAAAGCCCTTAAACAGTGGTGGTCATATAATAAGTGTTCAGTAAATGTTAGGTATTATTATTTATGCACTATTAAATATTTAACAAGGGACAAGGCTGTGTCAAGAAGCACACTAAGGTCTGGAAACAAAATGTTGAACCGAACATACATTGCTCCTTGAAGTCATTTAACTTATAGTATATTGAGGAGAAAGTAAATAAGATAAATAGCAATACAGTGTATGAGTCCTATTAGAGCTGACCACAGCAGTGCCCTGCAGATCAGAGAAGTCCTGAGACCATTCAGGGGCTGTGAAGACTTTCTGGATAAAGTGATGTGTAGATGGTTGCATGGTGGTGGTAGCTGGGGGTGAGGGCTCAGTGGAAGGTGAATATTCCAGGCAGAGGGAACAAGACTCTCCAGGTGGTAAGAGCAGCTTACAGTAAAATACACGAGAGCTATTGTAATGAACAGAATAAAATTCAATAGTGGAGGAAGTGGTGTATATCATGTGGGGAAAAGGCAGAAGCCTGGAGGAATCAGGACAATGTATGTGCACTCGGGAGCACAGCGGGAGGTTGTTAAGGGGAGTTTGCTGATCAGGTTTCCAGCTTATAATGGAAGGTAAGAGGTGGGGGCAAACAAATGAGGAGACACTTTCCTTTCGTTGATTCTCTGTTCCCATGTTCTCTAATCTTTTGGAAACATCTTTTCCTCAGTCATCTCTGGAGGACCCAGACTCTATGCCCTAGAGAGATAAAGATGACCAAAGAAGTCAAGACAGGGAGGCCAAGGTGGGATTGTGTTTCTTTCCATCCTCAATACAGCAGTGTCAGGTGTTAGAGGACCATCTCTCAGCAGTTCTTTCCCGCATCAGTTGCCTGAGTCTTTCTGTCCTGGTTTCTCCTGAGGCAGTGGCTGAGTTTGCCAGAGTAAGCCCTCCCAAAGGATGGGAAGGTATCCTCACTCTCATACTGTCCTGGCTTGTAGCAAATTCAGCTTTCATCTGCAAAGTGCCTCAGAGTTCAGATTTTCAAGCTTTTTGTGATGGTGACATTATTAAATATATTCTTCTAGTAATAGAGTATACATTAAATAAATATTTGTTGAAGCTGTTTCACCTAAAGAGAAAAGCAAAAGAAGTGAACTTGGGTTCAGAATACCAAAGTGCTAGTCCTGCTTCTGTCACTAACTAGTTATCTGACTTTATGTCGATACCTTCACATACCTCTGCTTTTCAGGGTTTGGGAACTACATGAATTTTTCCAACCCTTTTCCATTTTACATGCTCTGATTCCATCTTCCAATTCTAGAGATGAAGAAACTGAGGTCTAGATGGTTTTCACACCATCTCCCAGTTAATTAATTAATTACCCAGGCACATCCAGGAGGATCTCTGTTCTTATACGTGTTGGCAAAATGACTCCACAGTACCCTACACAAGGTGCTTTACCCAGAATGTGGAGGATGGAATCATAGCATGAGCTGGCTTCATGGGCCTAGTTGGATTTAAAGTAAAGATCTCAATTCTGTTCCCAGTCTTCTCTCTCGCTTCCCTGTTTCAGTCAAAAGGGGATAAAATAGCTTGCTCTAAAATTAGTTGGTGGGGTCCTTTCATCTTAGATTCTTTTGAAATGAGAATTTAAACCCAAGCCTCAAGGAACTGAAAATCTAGTTTTTCTTCCACAAACTTCTGGAATGTCTGGACTTTTGCCCTCACCAGACCAACACAAGGGTTTCTCAAGTGGGATACCATTTTTATCTCAAACCACCTCTTTGGAGGGAAGTTACTGAAAATGCCTTGGCCAAGATTCTCTACTTCAAACCATGTCACGTTTCTCTCTGGGGTTTTATGTATCAGCTCCTCCTACCCACGACATCCAGGAAGCCCCATGCTGCCCTCATTGTGGGCTTGCACTGGAGGAACATGAAGTACAAAACTGACGGAGCTGTGCGTTCCTCGGCCAGGACGTGTGGGACTCTAATGTGCACCTTCACATCTAAATGCTGAGGCAATCGGTTCTTTGGTCACCACAGAAGAGCTAACAATCAGGACAGTGAAAGGGAAGCCAGCTCGTGGGATCGGCCACACATCCACCCAAGGGCTGTGGTTACTGCACATGGTGGAGCAAGCAGTCATGATGTGTAGCTGTGGGCTGGAGTGTTTGAGGGACCCACTGGTCCAGTTCAGAGCGAACTACTACTTTGGAATCATCGGGCAAGTGTAAAATTGTCCTCTGGAAAGGCTTTCCCTATTTAGCTACCTTGTCATAAATCCTGTAGCCCTGGCTGCCAGGCTGCTGACCATGGAGAGGCCAACTGTCCAAGTCAAGAAGTCACAGGGAGCAGTGTGAACCTCAACACCTATGAGTGAGCATTTGCAAGTCCTTTAATAGCTCATCATGGGAGTCAGAAAGACCTGGGTTCAAATATCGAGTATCAATGAATGACCTTGGGGAAATTACCAATTCTTTCAGAAAAACAATTTTTTTTTTAATCTGTACACATGCACACACACACACACATACACACACACACAGAGTATTTAGCACAGTATCTGGCACATAGCAAGTACTCACTAATTATAAACATTAAAGACAGTAATAAAAATATTTTATTAGGAAGGATCTTCTACCTATGAAAATCATGAGCTTTCAGGTGAGATAGATAAGGGGTTGAATGTTGTGTCTGCTATTTAGTCTCCTTGTCCCTTCAAAGCCTGTGTTTTGTTTGTCTTTCTGCTGTATAGTTGGGTTATAATATCCACTTGGATTGAGGATTGCTTTGATGATTTGAAATTGTTTATGAAAAGCACCAAGCACGTTGCCTGGCACAGAGTAAACACTTTATATGTAAGATCACTGTTATGATATCTCAGTTTGTCCTTTGGTTACGCAAAAGGACATTGGTCCAGATTATCTCTGAGCTCTGTCTTTCATGGGTCTGTGACCCTAGAGTCCATAATCCCAGAAAGCTCAGAAAAACGCTTCCAATGCAAAAGACACTTTCTACTAGGCAATATTGCAAGGGGCCAAAGTAAACAGGACAGCTGTCCTACTTGGCCTAAACATGTTCCTTTCTTTGTCCCCCTCCCTAGATCCCTAGAAAAGATACCCTGGCAGCCTCACCTGACCTCCATGGGATGATAGGCACTGACTTTTACACACGTGCACTGAGGCAACCCTTGATGAACTGACAAGAACAGAACTGCTCTGACTCTGAGGGCTAAGTTTATTTGTGCCACTGTCAACATGTTTAGCCCCACAGTTCCTGGGGCAGTTGGATTGGCCTCCCCAGCACACAAAGTCTGGATTACAAGGACCAGAGTATATTATAGAACTTTGTCAGCCATAGGAAAATAATGGAATTGATTCTAATTATGTTGATTTGCCGGATGTATAGTGCAGGATTCAGTCATTAATATTCACACCCCACCCAAACTTGGCATTCTGTGGGATGTTTTAAATTATGAAGAAGAGGATAAAGCTAAACACATTTATGTTATGTAACTTTTTTTTTTTTCAAAAGGATTAGCTGTACTGGGGACACACAGCTGTTCTTTCCACAAGTCTCTTCAGAGCAAGTTGCAGACAATGGTAAGAACAGAAAGCTTAAGACCAAATTCCTCATTTCTCTCTTCCTAGCTGAAAATCGCTCTGCAAATTCCTGCATTGAGCAGGAAGTGTGTTCAGCTGAAGAGAGGGTAGCTTAGTCAGGTCTAAATGATGGTTATCCTTCTCCATGTCTCTAAGTCCTCCTCACCTGTACTCCCCTGGGCTAGTCTGTATATTCTTTTCCCTCTCAGTCCTCTTGAAGGGACATCTGTTTCTTCTTATTCCCTTTCCAAAGATAGATGTACTATGACACTATAGTGCTAAAGTTCCAGAGCCTGTTACACATGCAAGCCACTTCCAATGCCCTATAATCAATATCATATTTGTAGTTTTATACTCATTTTCTTAATGATGCTCTCCCTAAGTTGTTTAAGTTTTAGATCTCACAGATTCAAGATCTCCTCATGGTAGCTATACCTCAATTTTCTCTTGGGGAGATACAGCACTCCATTCTTATTTCCCGTGGCTTGGGGATTGACCAATCCCAATTCCAGTGGTAGAAACACAATCTGACATAGCCAACCAGTTTATTCCATCTTTCTCGTCACAAGGATTGCTTGTGATGAGAAATTAGGCAAATGGCACAACTCAATCCATTGATACTCCAGTGTGGAACTTTAGTTGGAATAAATAAGTAGGAATAAATAAATAGGAAAAACATACCCTCTTTTCACTAAAGTTCCTGAAAAGGATGGCTATAAACCTGCAGATACTGGGGACTTACTCATCATCAAGACAGAAAAGCTCACCTGTCTGTGAATGAAGATAAACAGCCAAAAACTAAAGAGAGATAAATCTTTTAACGCAGTATTCATTTACCAAGCAATGGCTTAGTGCTAATAATTTCCAAATACTATCACCTGCAAGGGAGCTTCAACAGTCAACAAAATAGATAACATCCTCATCCTCTATTCTCATAAGCTGGTATCTCAGTGATATGAGATTTTACACACACACACACACACACACACACACACACACACAGAGGCTGAGTATCCCTAATTTAAAAATCTAAAATCCAAAATGCTTTAAAATCTGACACTTTTTGAGTGGCAACATGATGCTCAAAGGAAATGCTCATTGGAGCATTTCAAATTTTGCATTTTCAGATTAGGGATGAAAATTAATGCAAATATTTCAAAATCTGAAAAATATGAAATCCAAAACATTTCTGGTTCGAAGCATTTGGAATGAATAAGAGATATTCAACGTGTGTGTGTGTGTAAAATTAATGCTATGGAGAAAAATAAAACCAAAAAGGGAATAAAGAATGATTTGAAGAAGACTCTGTCTTTCTTCTTTGGGTGCTTAGAGAAGATCTCTGTAATGAACTTGACAAATGAATAAGAAATAAAGTATAAGAGTGAACCCTTTTGACACTTGGGAGAAGTGCAATTTAGCAAAAGAAAATGCAAACTCGAAGCTTCTGATGCAGGAAAGTGAGTGAAGTGTTCAAGGAAAGTGGCTACTGTGGGTGGAATAGAGGGAAGCTGTAGTAGAGTAATAGAAAAGAGGTTGGAGGGACCACCAGGGCCTCAATATATTATAAAGCCTTGTCAGCCATAGGGAAAATAGTAGAATTACTTCTAGTTGTGTTGGAAATCTATTGGGGCTTCTAGAAAAGATGCAATATATTAAAATTTACATTTTCAAGGATTGCTTTGACTGCAGCATAAAGAGCAGGCTGCAGCAAAGTCAGAATGAAAGCCTGATGACCAACTGGGAGATGGTTTCTATGGTCTATGTGGGAGATGATGGGGTCTGGGCAGCATTGTGGCAATGAGGGTGGTGAGAGGTGATTGGATTATGGGTTGATATTGAAGTTAGAGGAAACAAGATTTTCAAATTGATTCCATGGCAGAAGTAAGTGAAATAGAGGAATTAAGGATGAGTTTCTACTTTGGGCTAGGAGTTCAGAGTTAAGTGTTGTTGTTATTTACTCAGATGGTATATGCCACTGGTATTGTTTGGATCTGTGTTCCTGCCCAAATCTCATGTTGAATTGTAATTCCCAATGTTGGAGATGGGACTTGGTGGGAAGTGAATAGATTATGGGGGTGGTTTCTCATGGTTTAACACTATCTCCCTTGGTGTTGTGGCAATAGGGAGTGAGTTACCATGATATCTAGTTGTTTAAAAGTGTGTGACACCTCACCCTTCTCTCTCTTGCTCCACTCCAGCCATGTGATGTGTGTGCTTCCCCTTCCCCTTCCACCATGATTGTAAGTTTCCTGAGGCATCCTCTGGAGCTTAGCAGATGCCATATAGTGTGAAAAACCATGAGCCAATTAAAACCTTTTCTTTAGAAATTACCTTCTCAGGTATTTCTTTATAGCAGTGCAAGAATGGACAAATACAACCACAGAAGGAGCAGGTTTGGATTAGGGTTTATCAACTGTAACTTCTTTTTCTATTTCAGTTGAAATCTCTTCAGCATTTGAAACTGGTGGCCATTTCCTTCTTAAATTGTCTCTTTTGTTGTCCATGTCTGTCATACTCTACTGTTTTTCTTATTTAATATATGACTTATCTGGCTGCTTCTGCTAAATCTGCCTGCACGAATCTTCTTCCTCTCTTTACCACTTAGAAGTGTTCTGTCCTATATTTTCCTAGTAGCTAAGTGGTCCTGAGGCCTCATCCATATATAGTGTTTCACTATCATGATTTTCCTGAAAAGTATATGTTTCTATCTCCAACCCATTGTACCCTGGACATCTATTCCCAGAAGTCCCACAGACACCTCAAACAAGTTTTCCTAACCAAACTCACCATGTAAATAGGTTCTCTTATTTTGTCTCTCTTCACAAAAGACATGATTGCCCATCATGTTGCCTCGCTAAAAGCCTGGGACCATCCTATGTTCCCCCTTCTCAATTACTATGCCCCCACATTCAAATAGTTGGAAATCCTACAGATTCCACTTTCTTAATACCTGTAAAATCTGTCTTTTGTTTTCTTTCTGCCATTTCTGTCTTGCTAGACTTATCAATAATCTTGTCTACAGTATTGCCTACTTCCATATCTCCACACAGTTGTCAGAATAATACTTTAAAGACACAGATCTGAGCATGACATTTTTTTAACCCAAAACTGTTGAATGATTCTTGCACAGCTTTTGAAACCAAGTTCAAACTCAAGGTTCTTCACGATGTGTTATTTCTGAGCACAAGCATCTCAACACAACTCTTACCTGGTGTTAAAGGGGTTAATATCTGGCCTTTGTATTTTAACTCTTTCTTCCCCCTATAGAATCTTGCTTTTTGTGAGTCTGCTGAAAACAAAGTGATGGTTTCCTACTTCTAACTTGAACATAAAGGATTTAGATTTCTAATTGAATTAACATAATGTCACAACACAAATGCTACGTGTGGCACCTGAAGATGAAGTCTAGGCTCTGTTGCCTATCATAGTGGCCCTGAGCAGTGTCTCTCCTTTGCCCTTGATGGTGCTGCCTCTAAAATGTAGCTAAGAAAGGGACAGCAAATTCTGGTGCTCTTGTAAACAAGGTGAAATGTGACTTTCTAACCCCTGATCTAAATAATTCCAATTAATTTTTTTTCTTCAGCCAGTTTCATAGCATTTGTAGAACTAGGAGACTACAATTCAATAAAGACATTAGTCAGTCTACACTTAATATATAATTCCAACCATTGTTATCAAGAAAGAGATGGTGAACTTAGCTACTGGCAGCAGAGAAAGTTCAATATTGGCTTATACCATTTAAAACATAGATCACTGTTATAGTCAAGTGTGAAAAATAATGGTAAATTAAAATTATAGTTATTAACTAAATATCATATAATGTTGGAGAACATATAATAAAACATCTTTCTTCTATCCAGTGGTGCGACTTTCCCTCCAATATTTTGAATGTTCAATTTCCCTTTTTATAAGAATGACTGATTAAGCCAAAGTTTCATCCTTGCCTTCAAAGGACAAAGACCAAGATTTTGTGTCTAGTTATATCTGTGGACTAAAAATGTATAAAAGTCTTACAGATAACCATGTGTCTGTGTGTGCACACACACATGAGGTAATTGGGAGTGGCACTTTAAGCATTGTTTATAAGGACTAAAATCGGGTGAACTTTAGCTTTCCTTTTGCTCCTGATAATTTATTTCACATGAATCTAAATTTCATTGTATCTCCCAACTCAGTAATAAATGCCTAGAGGCAAACCTATCCAACTGAACACTGTTATTTTCCACTGGCAGAGGGTCGGGATATGGCACTATTTTTAATGGATATTGAAAGGATGAATGGCAATGCCTGTGACAGAGGGAATTACCATGGCCTTTTGCAGATGCCAAATGTCACTGTGTCCTTTAGGCTCTTTCTAACATCTGTGGGAGAAAGTGAGCATGTCATTTGAGGGAGTAGAGCCAGATCAAGGCTTCTGCTCTGTCAAATGGCATGCCCAATGGACACACTTGTCTCATGGTCTCAGGAGGCAATACAGGAGCTTCCAAGTATTATCTGGCCTTCATGTACAGTGGAAAATAGATAACAATGATCAGAACAATAAACAATTCAGAGTTAAGAAACTACTCAAAGAGGCAATGAATTAGTTAAGAGAACATGGACTCTGTAGTCAAACAGGCCATGGGTTCCTGCCAGCCTTTCTATTCACTATCTGTGTGTCCTTCAACAGGTTACTCTCTGAAACAGATGCTACATTTATAAAAGCAGGTGTCCATTTGTTCAACAATATTTACCAAGTATCCACTGTTTGTCAGAAATGATACTATGTTCTGAACATTCAATGATGAATAAAACAGAAATCAGAGGCATAATTTACATCCCCATAACATAGATACCATACATATCACAGTCCTCAAGAGCATTGACTGCCTATTGTGTACAGAGTGGTTTTACATATGACATAAAATTCTTCTAATGCAGGAATGTTTTTGTTTTGTTTTGAGACGGAATCTCACTCTGTCACCCAGGCTATAGTGCAGTGGTGTGATCTCGGCTCACCAGAACCTCTGCCTCCTGGGTTCAAGCAATTTTCAGCTAATTTTTATGTAGTTAGTAGAGACATAGTTTCACCATATTGGCCAGCCTGGTCTTGAACTCCTGACCTCAAGTAATCCACCTGCCTCAGCCTCTGAATATAGTGTTTCTCATCTTGATACTCTCAGCTCTTTGCCTGGAACTTGTTTGTTGATTGCTATGCACTTCTGGCATTGTTGTGATCCACTCACCTGCTACATTTCTACTATGTTCATGATAAGTTACTCACTTCTCCTCTTATTATATCCTGTTCCTCCCTTCTGGGAATTTTACTTACATAATGGTGTGGGTTGAATCACGTTCCCCTCAAAATATGTTCAAATCCTGACTCCCAGTACCTGTGAATGTGACATTATATAGGAATAGAGTCTTTGTAGATATAATCAAATTACAATAAGGTCAGGCTGGAATGGGGGGGCCCCAATTCAGTGACTGATGTTCCTATAAGAGAGTGAAATTTGGACTCAGACACACAGGAGAATGCCATGTGACAACAGAGGAAAAGATGAGGGTGATGCATCTGTAACTCAAGGATCTCCCAGGATTGCCACAAACCACCAGAAGCTAGGATGTATCTGTTCTTAGATCCAGAGTGCACAGTTCTGCCAATCCCTCGGTTTTAGACATCTAGCTTCCTCACTGAGAAAGAATAAGTTACTACTGTTTAAGCAACTGACCTGTATTTTCCTAGTTGCTAAGTGGTCCTGAGACTTCATCCATATATAAAGTTTCACTGTCATGATTTTTCTGGAAACTATATATCTCCAACCTATTGTACCTTGGACACCTATTCCCAGAAGTTCCACAGATACCTCTAATGAAATTCTTTCCTAATCAAACTCAACATGTAAATAGTTTGCAGTGCATTTCTTACAACAGCCTTAGGAAACTAAAGCAGATGATTCTTCTCATTTGAACTGCACTGATCTTATCTCTACCTGATGGAAGCCCACCTATTCTTCGAGGCCCAGCTCAAATAACACCCCAGCAGCTCATTCAGAGTTACCTACCCATTAAAGCAGCAAGCAGAACTTATTGGTTTACATGTATTTTTATGTGTTTATGCCTAAATAATAGAAGATAAACTAACATTTATGTAGTACTTTCATAATTACCTAATGTTGTCTTTCGAGCAACCTCAAAGGGTTGGAAATGAAGGCATTCTCCTCATTTTAAAAGTGAAGAAAGTGATGGTCAGAGGAGGTAAGCAACTCACTTAAGGACCCACAGCCAGTTTATGTCCACAGAGAAATCACAAACAGGTGGAGGGTATCTAGGTTCTATGAATGCGTGTTTGGTGTTCTTACAATCTTTGTCAGTTTTTCTTATCAAGAAAACCTAAACTCCTGGAGATCCTTCTCAGCTGATGGTGGACTCAGGGTAAGCAGTCAAAATACTTTTTCACTATATTGATTTTAACTGGAACAGAAAGATTTTATTTTATGTCCCTGTCTCATTTCAAGTCCAGAAAGCATCACCAGCATAGATTATAAAAGAGGATACAGAATCTGCATCTGGGCGGTAACTTGCCTCCCCAGAAAGCCCCGCCGCCTCTTAAAGATCACGAGGTAAGTAATGGGGAAGGCTGGCTTCCACATTTCAGAGGGAAAAGGATCCCAGAGGTCTAGAATTATTCATAACCTCTCCTGTTTCCACTCCCTATCACAGAACAGATGGAAAAGGATTAGAGCCCACAACAACTTTGTTTGTTGGCATAAATCACCAAAGACACCTGCTATTAGCAATCTCGTGGATGAATCAGTGCCTTTTGCCCAGTCAGAAACATCGCAGATTGAAGTTAATCTCTCTCCCTCTTGCTCTCATTTTTTCAAGTGTCATAGCTTTATCCATAGAATTGCTGGGATTTTAGCAAAATGTCCTCAGTTTGAGTCTGCTTTTTGAATCATCAGATGCTCTTAGCTCACCTATTTGTCTGAGAGTCCCCCAAACAAAATCAAATGGCAACACCCTGCAAGAACAGTATGTTTGTTTCCTCTTCTGAAACAGTCCAATCTGTATCTTTTGCTTTGTGCCTCATACATATCTTTACAAACTGCGGAAAGCTTGGTTTGGAGCTGTTCCCCGCACATGCTGATATTAATCTATGCATTTGTGGTGTGCTCCTCTTGGGCCCTGCTGGAGGAGTATTAACATGAACAGTGTCTGGATGACTGCCGAGGAAGAAATAAACTTCACCCAAGATCCACCACATCAAACCTGGGTTTATCATGCTACACCTTAATAATGATGCTCAGAAAGCAAGTTCTTGCTTTCTCCTGATAGAAACCACCAGCTGTCTCCCTGTCAGGTAGGACTGTGAAACAGACAATCTATTTTGGATGATGGCCTTGGTCAGGGCCTTCCTGCCAAGGACCACATTTGACATGTGATTTTGCTTTGCCACCTCCTACTCAGCCTCCAAAACTCCATTCACTTCCATCATCCTCCAGGAAGCCTCTCTTTGCCCTTGGTTAGCACACGGGGCTGTAAACACCCATGCTTACCTCTGTCAATTCCTCTGATCTGTAATTACCCATTTCCTTCTCTGTCTCCATTGTAAGATTATTATCACAAATGATATTGCTGGCCTCTCAAGTCCCCTGGAATCCCTTTTACCTGAAGGACTGGTGTACCTATTCCTCAATTGCTTAGGGTGTTTCAGCTCAGAACTTCCACTTGCAACTTTCTCCAGAGGATTCCTCTTGACCTATTGGAAATGCTTGTCCCTGGAGTTTCTGCGGTTGTAATACACCATGACCCCCTCCGCTACCACTGACCTTGCCTCAAGTCAGGGCAGATTCTTTGGTGCAACTTATGTTCCAGAAAGCCGCAGAAATCAGATTTATTTAGACCTTATCTGAGACTACATTCTTAGGTATCTCCTTCCTCTTTATTTTGTTTCCTCATTCTTTTACCAGCTTCTCCTGAGGGTACTCCTTCAGTTAGATACATGTGCATGAATCCCCATATCAGGCTCTGCTTCAAGAAAACCAAACCTAAGAAAACTTTATAATCTCATGTAATTTTTATAACCCAAGAAACAGGTATTATTATTCCAGCTAAATAAATTAAAGTTTAAGGAGAGTAAATAACTGCACAAAGCTATGTAGCAAACACTTGCCTGCCATACATCAGGTATTCAGTAAATCGATGTTAAATGAAATAATAATCCCGAATCGCAGTTAACACACTCAATGATCTTGATTCCTGAGACTGGGTATTGGTTCATCATAGAATAAGAAAATCTGAGGAAGGTCATGATTTGGAAGCTAGATAGGTCCCCAGGGTTAAATGTAAAAAGAGGAAATCCAGACTGGTTTATAGAGAGAAATATCAATAAATGAGTGAAATGTAGTATCAGTGGGGTCAGGAACAGGAAATGAACTTAGAATTTTAGGAGAAGGTAATAAAGATATGACCATAAGAGCCACAGTTCTAGAATGGTGTTTGAAACCTCATCATGGCCTCAGCAGGACCTGGAAATGACCCAATGACAGAGAAGCTTCCTAAGAAACTAAGATAGGGTATTAGGCTTGGATAAATAAGGTGGATACTGTGCTTCTGTAAATGACAGGAAAAAACTTAGTTATCATCGTAGCAATTGTGCTTAGTAGAGTGTCCAACATAGGTGGTGACACTATTTATGCAATTAGCAATTGAATGAATAAAGGTTGCACTATAAATTAAGCCGGAAGCATATTTGGGACTTAAGGTAAGAATCTAGTTATGACAGCTCAGTGACTCTACTACCCAGGACCATCAGTCAAGTTGACTTATTTCAGAGCTTCCTGGTCCCTGTGCTAAGTCCTAAAATTACCCCTGTACAGGAAGTGAGTCCAGATCATTTCACTTGTTTGATTCTGCTGAAGAAAGGAAAATGATTTCTGCTTAGGAGACTGGGCTTGGAAGCTAAGTGAGGCATTTCCATGGACAAATCAGTTTCCTTCTCTAGGACTTACGATGGTTCATCTATTAAGCTAAGCATATGAACCAGATGAACTCTCATAAGATAGTTACTTCTCTATGATGGGTGATGAGTTACTTTTTCTTCATTTGGAAATGGGAAGTAGAATGAGCACTCCTCCATTAGTCACAGATCCCAATGAACTACTTCTCACATGTGATTCATCTTTACTCTATTGGTGTGGACTGGTCCTACCCATGTGCTTGAGTACTCAGCTCCTATCAGCTCTACTGAGAAGCTCTCTGTATTCTATGGCACCCTAATCTTACTTTAACTCAAAGTTGGATTCATTGTCCCTCTTCTGAACCTCTGAATTCATACCAACTTCCTACATTTTTCTCTATCATAGCACTTATTTTCAGATATTAAAATTTTCTCTCTAGTTCTCTCTCTCTCTCTTCATGTATCTGTCTCTCCAGCTAGGTTTTGAAATTCTTAAAGAGTGATAAGTGATTTTTCCCCAAATTGAGGCACTTTAAGTCTGGCATAGAGTAAATTTTCACTGTCCATCAGATGAGTAAATAACATAAAGTTGCAAAAAGTTACAGATACATGGTAACAAGACAGACCCATAAAACTTTTTAAATTTATTCTCACTGCTGATCAGGTCTTGATTCTAGAGATACTAATGCCCTTGAATTAAAAGGAAAGCTTAGTAAAGGTTCAGAGATGGGACAGAAATATTAACACTAGAAGAGATAACAACTAATTTGAAAACCTAGAAGTGATTCAGCTTATATAATAACATACAATTGCCTTATGGTAATTATTTCAGCATTTCAATTCAGTTCAATATAACTGTATTGGGGAAATTCCCATGATCTGGAAACACTACCTTCTCAAGACAATTGAATTGCACAGGCCATAATGGGAGAAGTGAGGAGAGGTGAGAGAAGAAAGGTAGTTAAGGATCATATCTGTGTTATCCTTGGCCACCCTAGTCAAAGTAATTTAAAATTTACTGGAAAATTGTAAAAGGAATTATTTACCACAAAGTATGCAACCACAATTAGTCCTCAAGTATTATTGTTGGCATTATGAAGAAATATCCTGAGCCTGGGAAAAACAGATACAAGAGATTTAGTCAAGTTGCTTAGAAACTTACGTGAACTATGAGTGAAGTTGACCAACTCTTTGTGACCACAAAGGTCAAAGCCAATGTCTTGAAGCTAATAAGTGAGGAGTGTTTATTGCTGACACATACATGCTGTTTTCTCTGTTCTGGGCAGAACTCTAAGTGCTGTACATGCAGGAGATCTTTCATTTTCCTAACATTCTTGTTGAGAATCAGCCATTTTGCACAGAGAGATTAAGGAACTTGCCTAAGGTCACAGCAGTTACTGATTAGCAGGACCATGACTAAACCCAGAAAGTTAGGTCAAAGAGACTGTGCAACACTAACTTTGAAATAATGAAGTTAGCTTTTAGAAAGAACTTACTGAACTTAAGAGTTACAATATAATGGCTCTATTTTTTCCAAATGTAGGACCTCTTACTGCTCTTTTACAGAGTTTTGAAGATGTAATTAACTGTCTTTCTTAGATGACTTGGATGCAAGCATGGCTTAGAGATGGAAAGATTCAGTTGGAAAACACACTCTTTTTTCACTTTTATGTCTGTGCTTTTATAGAGATCAAGGACCAGAAGTTTTACAGCTTAGAATTCTTTGAGGGAAAACTTTGCATTTCATATAAAAGTTTATTAACTTCTCAATGTTTATTAAACAACAAACAAGAAAATAAGTGCTATGACAGAGAAAAATGTAGGGAGTTGATATGAGGTCAGAGGTTCAGAGGAGGGATAACTAAACCAACTTTGAGTTAAAGTAAGATTAGGGTGCCATAGAGCTTCTCAGTAGAGCTGATATGAGCTGAGTACCCAAGTACTTGAGTAGGACCAGTCCACACCAATAGAGTAAAACTGCACACAAGATGAATCACGTGTGATTAAACACTGAGAAATACAAGTTTTATCCTCCAGAGATAAAGTGGGTGAATGGTCTGAGCATCAGGTAATTTTCTAATGAGTGTTTCTCACCTTTCAAAGGTGAAAGGAAAATGTGCACATCTTAACTGGGAACAGAGGATGGCCAGGTTTGAATGTCTTCTATAATTTACATACAAAAATTAGCAGAAGTAAAGTGACTTATGTAAGACCTCTGTGCTAATACATAGCAAAACTAGGACGTAAACTTTTTAAAATGTAAAATAATATGGTGTTTCAATTGTCTTAACATGAAAGTAACACTAACAACTTAATAATACTAGGGTTTTTTTTTTTTCCAGTAGTTTTCTAACATATGTTCATTTCTATAGCAGCTCAACACACACTTCTTGTCTGTCTTCAATGGATGAGACCTCTTCTAGGTACTGGGGGACAGTAGGGAGCAAGCAGATAAGGTCTCCACTCCCCTGGAGCTCCAGCACTAGACATGGCAGGGTGGGAGTGTCTCAAACAAGAAGCAATCAATGAGCCTATTCAATTATGAATAAATGAATAGACTATGAGAGGAAGTATATGAGGGCAAAGTAATAAGAATGGCAGCAACTACTTTATTTTGGGCATTCAGGGGAGGGTGTTTGAGTGAATAACATTTAAACTGAGTTCTAATTGGTAAGGCATTGGGCGAACAGGGGAAAGCACACTCAAAGGCAGAACTAAGCTTGGCCTAAGAGAGGATCTTGATGGGCTGTCTTGGGAAGAGTGGTGTGATATTGGATCTGAGAGGTAGGCAGAGGTCATAGAATGTGTGCTTTGTTAATCAGACGAAGGAATCTGGTGGGAAGTTACTAGAGAGGTGTGTGTGTTTTATAACCTCGGAGCTACAGTTTCGATTTTTTCTATTTTTTGATATGTACAAATTGTATAAGAAATAACAACCCATGTGCCATTGCCCTTTAAGAAGAGAAATATCAAAAATAACCTATTTTATTTTCCTCATGATTCCATTACTATAGTCTCTTCATCACTTCTTTTGCTCCCATCATCTTTCCAAGACATAACCTCTAACACGAATTTGATGACTTTCATTATTATTCCTGTCTTCATATTTTTAGAACACATGTAAGCATCCTTGAATAATTACAATATTGTTTGGCAAATTTGTAACATTTACATATATAACATCATATCGAATGTTTTCTGCAACTGCTTTTTTCTTCAATATTATATTTGTGAGATGTATCCATATTGATATTGCTGTATGTAATGCAAACATTTTGTTTTCCATTTTATTCCAAATTAGTATTTTGATTTTTTTTCAAAATGTTTACTCTCACAAAGCACTGCCACAATGAACATTCTATTATGCTTTATTGTTTGAGAGGTAGTCTAAGGCAGTGATTCCCAATCTTTTTCAATATGCATAAAATATACATAAACATAATAATTCAGATGAGACTGGTTAAGGCGAGAGACAGACCATGGGCTGAGGGGAGGAGTGCCTCAGCCCACCAGTAATCCATTAAGATACATGGCATTAACATTATTCCTCTGCCTGATCTATCAATTTCTGAGAAGGTTATGAAAAATTCTCCATTTATGAGTGTGGAATTATTGAATCAATTTTGTCAGTTTTTGCTTTTCATATTTTGTCCTTATGATATTAGATTCATTGACATTTAGAATTTTTATATCTTTCTGGTAATTACTCCACTTTATCCCTAGGCTGTGATCCACTTTGTCATTGGAGGTTTTGTTAGGCAGGGAAGGCTATGATCTGAGTTATGCTTTAAAATGATTATCCTGATTGTCATATGGAGAACTGACTGTAGGGACAAAAGAACAGAAGATAGTGATCAATTAGTGATCAAACCAGGTGAGAGAGGATGGCATTCAGGATGAGATGGTTGTCCTAAACATGAGGAAGACAACTACATGTCTGTGATATGTTTTGAGTTGATGGGATTTTCTGATTAAACAGATGTGAGTGTGAAATAAAAGGAGACATATTCAGGATAATAATCTCATGACAACCCTGATGAAACTTATAGGCTCGAGGAGGATTTAGCAGTAAATTAAGAGCAGAGTGCTTAATTGAATAAGTCCATAAAGCATGCACTTTTGATATTTGGTTTGAGCAACCAACTGAAAGTTATGATAGTGTCCTCGTCTTCTGACATACTAAGGTGAGCCACGGTATAATTTCTAAAAATTGCTGAAGTAATATTTCCATGTTCTATCAGAACCCAGCCAGTACCACAAGTAGAGTCTATGGTTCCCTCCCTTGAACCTAGTCAGATCTCCGTGACTTCCTTAGCTAAGAGTAGGGAATGGTGTTCTATATGACTTCTGATGTTAGATCATGCAGGCGGATACAGTTTCTCCCTGCTTCTCTCTTGGGATGATTCCCCTTGGAACCCAGGTGCCATGCTGCCAAGAGACATAGACAACATGGAGATACTCATTTGGAGAAGAATGGAGATCCCTGGCCCTCAGCCCCAGGTGAGCTTCAGAGCCAGCACCAACTTACCAACTAAATGATTGAGCCACCTTGAAAATAGACCATTCAGCCTCTATTTCAGCTACCTACCTAAGGATACATGAGGGAAGGACAAGCCTTTCCTGCTAACTGCTTCACAAATTGCAGATTTGGTTTTTTAAAAAGAGGTGAAAAGATTTGGGGATAGTTACTGCTTTCTGAAGTCACCAACTCTTGTTTTTTTTAATGCATCAATAGATAACTAAAACAAATACATGGAAGAATATCTTGCAGAAAGAGGGTAGGCTTCGAAAGATAGCTCTCTTTTGGTTGTGTTGAGATTCATGTTAGACACTTTTTAAAATATTTTGAATGAACAATTAGACACAAATGTCAGACATTCAATGGAGGGATCAGAACTACAAATGAAAATTTTGGAATCATTGATAAACAGATAATATTTAAATATACTGGGCTGGATAAGTTTATTAAAAAGAGATCTTGTTTTCAAGGAAGAAAATAATGTCAATGATTCTAACATATAATTATTGCTTCATTGGGTCATTGGTTTCTCCATTTATTCAACAAATATTCTAGGACATCCTAAGTGTATTATTAGCTGTAAAATATCTTAGGCATGTATCTCTACCTATATAGAGTTTATATTTGTCAGGGTTACTTTAGACTTTGGTTTTATTTAAAATTAATTTTATATGATACATTTGGTACCTATAGACTTTCTTGAGTAATCATCTAGTTTCCATACCATTTTTTCCTTTAATTTTATTATGACTAACAAGTTAGGCACAACAAACTGCTTTTTAAAAAATTATTATTATACTTTAAGTTCTAGGGTACATGTGCACAAAGTGCATGTTTGATACATAGGTATACATGTGCCATGTTAGCTTGCTGCACCCATCAACTCATCATTTACTTTAGATGTTTCTCCTAATGCTATCCCTCCCCCAGACCCCACCCCGACAGGCCCCCATGTGTGATCTTCCCCAACCTGTGTCCAAGTGATCTCCTTGTTCAATTCCCACCTAAGAGTCAGAACATGTGGTGTTTGGTTTTCTGTCCTTGTGATAGTTGAGAGTGATGGTTTCCAGCTTCATCCACGTCCGTGCAAAGGACATGAACTCATTCTTTTTTTACAGCTGCATAGTATTCCATGGTGTATATGTGCCACATTTTCTTAATCCAGTCTATCATTGATGGACATTTGGGTTGGTTCCGAGTCTTTGCTATCGTGAATAGTGCCACAATAAACATACATGTGCATGTGTCTTTATAGTAGCATGATTTATAATCCTTTGGCTATATACCCAGTAATGGGATTTCTGGGTCAAATGGTAATTCTAGTTCCAGATCCTTGAGGAATCGCCACACTGTCTTCCACAATGGTTGAAATAATTTACACTCCCACCAACAGTGTAAAAGTGTTCCTATTTGTCCATGTCCTCTCCAGCATCTGTTGTTTCCTCTCCAGCATCTGTTGTTTCCTGACTTTTTAATGATTGCCATTCTCGGTGGTTTTGATTTCCTTTTCTCTGATGACCAGTGATAATGAGCATTTTTTCATGTGTCTGTTGACTGCATAGATGTCTTCTTTTTAGAAGTGTCTGTTCATATCCTTTGCCCACTTTTTCATGGGGTTGTTGTTTTTTTTCTTGTAAATTTGTTTGAGTCATTTGTAGTTTCTGGATATTAGCCCTTTGTCAGATGGGTAGACTGCAAAAATTTTCTCCCATTCTGTAGGTTGCCTGTTCACTCTGATAGTAGTTTCTTTTGCTGTGCAGAAGTCCTTTAGTTTAATTCGATCCCATTTGTCTATTTTGGCTTTCGTTGCCATTGCTTTTTGTGTTTTAGTCATAAAGTCCTTGTCCATGCCTATGTCCTGAATGGTATTGCCTAGGTTTTCTTCTGGGGCTTTTATGGTTTTAGAGCTAACATCTAAGTATTTAATCCATCTTGAATTAATTTTTGTATAAGGTGTAAGGAAGGGATCAAGTTTCAGCTTTCTACATATGGCTAGCCAGTTTTCCCAGCACCATTTATTAAATAGAGTATCCTTTCCCCATTTCTTGTTTTTGTCAGGTTCGTCAAAGNTGCAAAAATTTTCTCCCATTCTGTAGGTTGCCTGTTCACTCTGATAGTAGTTTCTTTTGGTGTGCAGAAGTCCTTTAGTTTAATTCGATCCCATTTGTCTATTTTGGCTTTCGTTGCCATTGCTTTTGTGTTTTAGTCATAAAGTCCTTGTCCATGCCTATGTCCTGAATGGTATTGCCTAGGTTTTCTTCTGGGGCTTTTATGGTTTTAGAGCTAACATCTAAGTATTTAATCCATCTTGAATTAATTTTGTATAAGGTGTAAGGAAGGGATCAAGTTTCAGCTTTCTACATATGGCTAGCCAGTTTTCCCAGCACCACTTATTAAATAGGGCATCCTTTCCCCATTTCTTGTTTTTGTCAGGTTTGTCAAAGATCAGATAGTTGTAGAGGTGTGGTGTTATTTCTGAGGCCTCCGTTCTGCTCCATTAGTCTATATATCTGAACAAACTACTTTTATACAGAGAGATCTTCATTTTATTTTTACACAGAGTGGTCTATATATCTTATACAAATCATGAGTTTCTCCACTAAATTCAGGATTAATATTTTCTGGATGGATCTACTGAGGAATAAATTTTGCTTTCAAGTGATATGATATCAACCTGGTAGGTGTTTATCTAGCAGTTTCATAGAGCTTAGGGCCTCCTTGTCATTGCTAGAGGAGGAAGAACATGAGGAAGTCGGGGAACCAGAAACTTCCAAAGAGCATCTCCACTTGTAACTGTTTTATGCATTTATATTTCTCATGAGTGTTCTATTTTAAAACATAAAAATCATGGACTTTATTCAAACGTCCCCTTTCAATTCATAGTTGTGAACTCAAGTCCTATTTGAAAGGAATAAATTCAATAACATAGATAAAATTCCTCAGTAAGCTTGATTACTCCTATCTGATCTACTATCATTATTCTTTCTGACCTGGATGCAGCTTTTGGTTGTATGCCATCCACAGATATTTTATAACATAATTAAGTTTATCTTCAGATTTGGAAGACCCAAAACTACTTTGAAGGATAAATGTTGGAAATGATAAGTGAAAACAGGCCCCGTTATACTTAAAGCCCTAGAAATTATTAGATAAGCAAACCCTAATTTGTCTTGTTTTAGCATTTGCCCTAATAGATACACTAAATTTCATAATTTGACAATTATTTAATAAAATTTAACAGCAATTCTTTGAGTCTTTTAAAATGAAATTTACTTAGCATTTATCATGCAAAATTCTTCATGCATAGTCTCCCAGTAACTATCCCAAATTAACCTGCAAAATAGATTATCAACCCTCTTTTGCAAATGCAAAATCTGACTTTTGGAGAACATTAGAGCCATTACTAAACAAATGTAGGTACTGGCCAGGTGTGGTGGCTCACACCTATAATCCCAGCACTTTGGGAGGCCTAGGCAGGCAGATGGATCACTTGAACCCAGGAGTTCAGGTGAAACCCAATTTGTACAAAAATACAAAAATTAGCCATACATGGTGGCAGGTGCCTGTAGTCCCAGCTACTCAGGAGGCCAAGGCAGGAGGACTGCTTGAGCCTTGGAGGTGGAGGTTTCAGTGAGCCAAGATAGCATTACTGCACAACCTGGGCAACAGAGGGAGACCCTGTCAAAAAAAAAAAAAAAGTAGGTCTTTCTGGTTCCAGAGCCAAGGCTCTCAACCACATAGCCTCCCAGTCTATTGCTCTGCAGGAAACCCTGGAGTCTCAGCACCCTCATTCTGTTGGAAAGAAAACTGAGGCATTCACAGATGAAGAGACTTGTCTATATCTGGTAAACAGTTGATCCAGGATTCAAACTTAGTTGTATCTGGCTCCAAATCCAGGGCTTTTCCTACTCTCCTATCTCACCCCAGCCATTTTCTTTAAGCCTGCTCACTATAAGGAGTTGTGTATTTTCTTTCCCAACAGTACTGCTGGCCTACAAAATAGGAACTTTTATTCTTTTGTAAATACTGAGTTGATACTTTCTGCTCTACTCTTTACCTCTGACATATTTTCCTACAAAAAGAGAAATTAGAGATTTTAAAAACAGTCACTTTGTGACTTCTCTTGGCTCTCTTTTATGGGATCTGCTTGCCTGCAGACAAGACACTCTCCTCCATAAGCTAAGCTGACCAGTATAGACTACAGTGTAGAACAACGTAGATATCAGTTTTATCAGAAAAACCCTGTAGTGTTACTACTGTGCCTGTGACTGGGTTGGTGAGTTTAATTCAGCAGGAAAGCAGAAGAAAGGTTTATTTTGAACCCAGTTCCAAAATGCCTACTCTAGTCTTACTTAGTAACAAGGCTATTTTTCCTATATTATTTCTGGTTCTGTGTTTTAGATAATTCAGTATCCAAAGAGAGAAAAGCAGTCCCAGTTGTAAAGTAGGGATGTGGGTGACCATCACCTGCTCAGCATCCTTAGAAATGCACATCTCTCAATATTTTGTAAAACCCATAGGAAACTCATTTTCAAGACTCTGCCTCTTCCCTTTTATGTGTGTTGCAGCTTCTAAACCCTTTCTATATAGAAATTCTGGAGCTGCAACTGAAAGAAGGGGTTAATTATTTAGACTGCCCTAGAAACTTCAATATAAATGATCATTTGGTTCCTGTAAAAACTCCGATAGTCATAGATTACTTTAACGAGTTACAAAAGTGTCAGCTAGGATCAAGAGTTTCTTGACTTGTGGAACTAATTTTGATCTACAAAGCCACTGGTCAGTTCTGAAATTGACATAATCACCTGGACCTCAAATTAAGAAACCATGGTAACAAAGTTGTATATGCTGGAAGAAAGTGTCAGGGTTCTAAACAGGTACTGTGTCAATGCCCCCACCACTCATTTTAATATCCATGAAATGGTTGATGTCCTTCAAGCCGAACACAGTTCTTTCTAAGGTTCCTGAGCTTGAACGCATGTGCATGACCACTCCACTGCAAACATCCATCTGTCCAAGAGAAGATGAGGAGTAAGTGAAATTAGACCGTGGCTCTCTGGTTTCCCCTCAAAGCTGAAAATGAATGAGAGCATCAGCTGCACCAGATTGGACTCGCCAGGCCTCTCATCCTTTACTGAACACTCTCCACCCAAGCTGTGAGGCACATCCTGTGAACAGGGATGACTCAGCCTCAACAGGTGTCTGATGGCTTTGCCAACCAACCGCCTGTTCCAATGGATGGGAGCAGCAGCACATTCTTGGAGGCATGCAAAGACTGTGATGAATAGGATGCTGTGTCTTTTCACAGAGGGCAGGGATTGGGTTGGGGGCAGGTGTGAATGGCAGACCCAAGTGCATAAATGCATATTCTCAATCCCAGTAGGATGTCCTGCCAACTGAAACATCAGCAGCCTTTTGGTTTCTGAAACATCCCTAGGTAGTTCTCTTCCAGGGAACCTCCGAGTCAACATCATCTCTCAGTGAAACTATAGAAATACCTTACAAATTTTCTAAATTTTAACTTTTCAAGATACTTACATACCTATTACTGTATAAGCAACTTTTTATGCCACAGAAGTTTTGATGTTATGATGTATATCATATAGAGAAATAAACTAAAGTGCATAAAAAGTGAATTTTCAAAGGCACATGGTTTACCCAAGAAGGAACAGGGCAAAATCCAGCTCCCTTAATTCTCAGCCCTGTGTTTTTTCTAACATTCCTTATTGCTAAAATATACATGATTTACACTTAATTCCGAGAAACTCTTGAGAGAAAGTTAAATTGTATTCTTCTGAAATAGATGGAATTAGAGGACCATGAGTTCATTCATATATTTTTTCTAATATTCATCTATTTGTTCAGTTATTGGGTTGTAATTAAATAAAAAGGGATGAGGATAGTCTTGTATCCATGCAAATAGATTATCATCCTGGGCTATTTATTATCCAAGGGCATTTCTTAGCCAGTACTGTGGAAATCACTTGATTCCATGGTGCCAAGGTGATAACTATTTGTATCATTACATGAATTTTCTCCATCTTCAATTAATGGTGACTTCAACAAGTCATGACTATCTTCCTTGTTCTTGAATATAAACCCTGATAGATGATCCACAACTGCTTTGGTGACTTCACAGTCCCAGAATCCTTATAACTTTCTGCTCTGCCATCCTCTACTCCCATCTTCCAACTTATGGTTTAAGCTGTTCAATTTTATCTTCAAGTTTATGATTAAATTCTATTGAAAATATTTACATTGTATCTTACCCAAAGGAGAAAGGAGACAGGATAAAAGTAATTCTTTTCCTTACAGATACTTCTTGGGACTTACTTGTAACAAATCTTACAGTCTATTGGGTAGCACTTACCCAAATGACCAGATCTATCTTTTCAGGGAAAACTTAGAAATGAGGTCTATAATTTGGAAACCATATGCCCAGCTAATGCTGGGGAGTTTTATAACTGAGGGAGCCTTGGACGTTGGATTTTGTTGGACAACCAGCAGTGACTGTCTCATATAGCATGAAAGCTCAGCATTTGTGAAATAAAATGGAAACTATAACAATGGGAAACATAGGCAGAAATAGCCAATGAAAGGCATTTCAAAAAACAGGAATTGTAAAGCTAATTTTTACTGAGTGCTTTCAAAGTAAGTGCTCTATTGGTTTTCAACCTGACTGTATTCATTCATTTCCATACTGCTATAAAGAACTGCCTAGACTGGGTAATTTATAAAGGAAAGAGGCTTAATTGAATCACAGTTCAGCATGGCTGGGGAGGCCTCAGGAAACTTAGAATCATGGCAAAAGGTGAAGGGGAAGCACGACACTTCTTCACAAGGTGACGGGAAGGAGAAGTGCTGAGTGAAGCAGGAAGCACCCATTATAAAACTATCAGAACTCCTGAGAACTCATTCACTATTATGAGAACAGCATGGGGGAAACCGTGCCATCAATGAATTACCGTCACCTGGTCTCTCCCTCGACATGTGAGGATTATAGGGATTACAATTCAAGATGAGATTTGGATGGGGATACAAAGCCTAACCATATCACTAAGTCTCATGCATAAAGGCCCTGTGAGATAGCTACTGTTTCCATAGCAATTTTACAGGTAAGGAAACTAAGATACAAGCAAGTTAAGTCAATTGCCCAAGGTTTCACAGCTAGAAAATTATGGTTCGAACTTATGTCAATGTCATTTGATCCCCAAACTTCTTTTAACTATTGCCTTGCAGTTGTTCCCACATGATCACATTTTAGCCTCTCACTGAAGAGAGGCTAAATCATATCATTTGTGTTTTATGGATAAAAATGCTAGTGATGAAGAAACATGTTTGTATTCACACAGACAAGTGGCACAAAGCTGAACCAATTTTTTCCCACTATGCCAAGGCATATATACATTCATGTATTAGCAACCTTAAAATCAGTTTACAAAAGAACAGCAATAATTAAGGAGGAGAGAGAGAAAACGCCTGCACAAGGTCCTTTATTTGACTATTTCTCAATGCAGTGATGGTTTTCATCACCTTCATTATATTTGAACAGAGCTCAATGGGTAAATCAATATGTTGCTGACATGCCTGGAGTAGATCAATTGTTTTTGATTTGATTGATTATTCAATTATGGAGCCATGAGTTTGATTGACCTTGTGAAAACGGGTTAAAAAAAAAATCCTTGGGACCACCTAAGCATTCTGGCAGTATTTAAAGTGTGTTTCTCAATGATGCATGAAGAGAAACACATAAAACATATCTGAGGTAGGGTTACAGAGGATTATGAGCAATTTGGGAAGATAAGAGCTTATAGAAGAGTTACAACACACCAACTTGGCTGTAGCATTTAAATTGTTTTCAAATTTCAACTAACACTAGTTGGTGGTGACAGTATTTTCTGCTTTTAAAGGAGGTCATGGATATAAAAATATGAGAAACACTGGTTGATAATGCTGATAAAATTTGGCTTTGCTATTTGGTGGCTGTAGACTCAAAGTTCTTGCCATGATACCAAATCATGCATATGTTCACTATTCCTTCCCACAAAATGGCTAAAAGAAAACTTGATTCTGAATGAAACTGGAGCATTTTACAAAGTGATCATCTTTTTGAAAGATAATGAATAAAAATGACTACACCTCACTGAGTACCAGTGTTGTGTGTTGCATTTGATATGATATTGTCTCATTTGATTGTCTGAACAACCATATAGCGTAAGTGCTATAATCCCCCATTTTTTCAGATAAGCACCTGAGGCTTCAGAGGCATTGCCTAATCTCACAAAACTTTTCACAAATTAACACTTTTTCTCGAGGTCTCTCCAGGATAAGGACAAACAGAGTTTCTTTTTCAATATTCTGGGACTGACAATTCAACAAGGAAATTGAGTAGCACTGAACCAGAGACAGTAATACAAACTGCAAAATAAGGAGATATAAATACAAAAGAAATACTATATCTTCAAGACATTTATTTTTTGGAGTCATTGTAACTTTCATAATCTTTAAAAATTACATATGTAATGGTTTGGTACATGGGTGTGGCAATGGACTAGAGCATGTCATAGAAGACAAATGTTTCTCTGACGAATATTTCCAGACAGGATGTTTGCAACACAATTTATGTATTTAGAATGTACTGATTGCAAATTAGTCTATTCACTTTGTTAAAGCACTAACGAAAATCCGGCTAGTAATACAAGCTAGCTTCCTCTGTCTTTATTGGCATGCATTTGTGCATTTCAATTCAATTCAGTAGGTTCTGTCAAACACATATTATGTGCTAGGTTCTGCCTTATGTAGATGGGATTTGATCTCTTACTTCATGGGGCTTGCAGTAGTAATATTACCCATTGTTGTTGTTGTTTATAATATTGATGTTGAAAATGTTACTTTTATTTATTGTTTTCTTAGTCAAGTAATCCATATTAATCACAGACAATAGTACAAAATAAAGATAAGTCCAATGAAAACACACATACAAAATCCCATCATCTAAAGATCATTATTAGCTTATCGATAAATAAGAGCATCCACATACATTTATCAAGTGCTTATTAATGTTTAAATCAGTTTCCCAACCTCAGCACCAGTGATATTTTTGGCCAGACAATTCTTTGGTGAGGTAGCTGTTCTGTGTACTAGGTAGGACATGTAAGAACATTCCTGATTTCTACCCACTAAATGCCAATAGCATCACCACCCCTCACCTCCAGCCGTAACAACCAAAAAATATCTCTAGACATTGCCAATTGTCCCCTGGGCACTAAAATCACCCTAGCTGAGAGTTACACTGGACCAAAACGTAACAAATGCAGCATTTCATTATAACAGCATCAGGAGATAACTACTATTGTTACCTTATTTATTGTTACCTTATTTAACAGCCAAGGAAACTGGTGATCAGAAACACTAAATAACCTGGGCTGATCTCTTCATCAATTAAAGGGAAGAGCAAAGATTTAAACACAGCTGTGACTGCCCACAAGTCTCATTCTCTCTCTCCCCATCCCCGTTTCTCTCTTCACCTCCCCCTCCTCGACCCTCGCTCTCTTTTAGAAGAATGAAATAATAAAACATACTATCACGAAACCTGTGTTTCTCGCTATTTAACAATATATACTGTGTGTCTTTCCCTGTAGGTATATATACATCTAAATCATTATTTTATATTATTTTATTTTGTTTTTTTGAGACAGGGTCTTGCTTTGTTGCCCAGGCTGGAGTGCAGTGGCACCATCTCAGCTCACTGCAAACTGTGCCTCCTGGGCTCAAGTGATTCTCCTGCCTCAGCTCCCCAGGTTGCGGGGTTACAAGCTCGTGCCATCATGCATGGCTCATTTTTGTATTTTTAGTAGAGTGGGAGTTTCACCATGTTGGCCAGACTGGTCTCAAACTCCTGACCTTCAGTGATCCACATGCCGTGGCTTCCCAAAGTGCTAGGGTTATAGGCATGAGCCACTGCCCCCAGCCTTAAATCATTATTTTAAGTGATGATCCAATATTCACATATAAGGATGTCCATTATTAATTTAGCTAATTCTTCATTGTTGAACATTTATTATTTCTTGTTTTCAGTATTACAAACAACACTCCAAAGAGCATCCTTCTACCTTTATCTGTGCATACTGAATTTTTTAAAAGTTCCATTAATTGGAATTTCAGGAAGAAATTTAATCCAAAGGTGACATTTCTGAGAGGGAATTGTGGTGATACTAATCCTTATGCCAGAACAGATAACAGCCATAAACCGGATTATCCCAGGAAATGCTTATGTATTTTTATCCAAGTTTCAGTCACTTTTCCAAAATTAGCACACTTTAGCAAAATATTTTTTGTTATTTAGATTTGTTTTCTTTTCCAAGAAGATCACAAAATTTTCCATAAATTCATCAGATCTTCCCAGGAAACAGAACAATTTCTGCTCAAATAAGGAGTGTGAGAATCTAAACTATAATTTTCAGACTCCAGGCACACAGTTAATCTCATAATCGAATACTGCTTCCTATCAGAAGTATCCAGTGTTTCTGTCTGAGATTGGCTAATTTTACATAGTCTATTTACCTTTCACAGTTTCCTCAGTTTGTTGGCACACAGAACTATATTTCTGTTTTTCATAATCATTTATTCTATTCAATAATGATTGAATATTGCATGACAGGCAGCGTGCCAGACACTGAAGGTACAAATATGTTCAACATTCATCAGCTCTTAGCAGTATATATGTAATATATAGACTTTTGAAACATAAAACATCAAATTTTCCTGTTCTTATACCAGTCTGTTTACCCAGGACCTCAGTTCTATGAGCTTCTGTGCCTCCATTGCTCTTCTGCAAGGAATGTCCTATCTGTCCATGCTATACCTACTATTGTCTATCTGAAGGACAACGTCTCTTTATTCAAAATATAGGGTAAGTATTGTCTTTTTGGCGAAGACGTCAGTGTCCCATAAGCACTACATTTCTGTGCTCTAGTCTGGGCAATATCTCCATTAAGGCACTTTTCATCCCTTTTGCAATTATTTACTTACTTGTCTTCCTTGAGAAGTAGACACAGTAAGCTTTATCTTTGTGTCTTAAGAGACTTGGTGTTTAGCACATGATAGGTATTAAATAAATTCTCACTGAATGAATGAGGGGAGGAAAAGTAGGGCAATGTGTAAGTATTCTTGGTCTTGCTCTTACAATGTCCAAAGTTTCCCCAGGGGCCAGGTAAAAGAGTGTAATTCATCCAGAAGTGGTAGGGCCCATACTATTAATAAGAGAACTCTCCTGATGGTAGCTGCTTCCCTGCTTTTCTCCTGGAGAGTTACTAAATCCTAATGCCTCAGGGAGAATACAGAGGAATGCAGTTTTATCCAAAGACATCAACCGGAAAATTAAAGGTGAGCATGAAAGCCGAGAACAGTCCCTGCTGGTCATCAAATAAGTTCTAAACTGTTCTGGGTTTCCAAAGGGGTCTATTTGAATAATTCCTGAGAAGCCAAGTAATCTTGTGTGTTTAATAGAAAAAGAACAAGCAGAAACCAGGTAAGCAAATGCTGATCAAAAAGCCTTACCTTCACACTGTTGTGCTCATCACCTTCCTTGTTGATTTTACTTACAAGAATGAAAGAATCTCAAGAGTCAGGACCATGCAATTGATTCCTTTTTATGACCTCAGTGCTTTTCCTAGTGCCTGATATAGAGTAGGACCCTATTTCATGGTTGTTGAGTTGCAGGGCAGCCTCCATTTCCCCACAGTAATTTTTCACAGACACACAGGTACTGAAGCAGAATCTTCCTTGGGCACTCTCAATGCTTTCAAGAGAAAAAGGCCTTACCTGCAGTCATCTTAGACTTTCAAAAAATGACCTAGTTACAACAGTGGGCTGGAACGAACTCATATTGACTTGTTAAAATCACTTGTTACATTAATTTCAAGGAATTTTGTGAACCACTTCCAAAAGCCTGGGTTTGAAATTTGCAAGGAGAGGGCATTTACACCACAGAAATTGGCAAACACTACAAATCAAGAGTCTTCCCCTCCCCTTCTCAGAGAGTAATATTCCCATCAACACCACTTTCTAGTTTTAAGTCTTGGGATCTAGCTTTTGTTTTTGAAGAACACTCTACTGGTTTCAGACCCTTAGTAGCTTCAGCTAAAAACAATCCTTACTTATACAGGTAATGATTAAAAGCACAGGGAAAGAGAAATGATATAAATTTATATTTAAAATTAGGTTTAATATAGTGCCTCTTAATGACATTTTTCAAATTAAAAGTTGCAGGTCTAGAACATATACTTTGAACTAAGAATTGATTCTTAGGATAAGTTTTTTAGTAGTCTGAGCTCCGATTTCCACATCTGCAATTGAGGCTGAATAACTAATTACCACAAGTGGTAAACAAGATAACGTACAAAAGATTAATAACAACAATTTCTTGACACATACCACATAAACACTTATGAACAGATGTTGTTTCAGATCCTCAACTCCTTAACTGAAGTTCACAGAGATAGCTTTGTTTTGAATTCAGAGGTCTTAGATTTTCAGAAAGATAATGTATTAGTGTGTTCTCATGCTGCTGTAAGGACATACCTAAGACTGGGTAATTTATAAAGGAAAGAGGTTTAATTGATTCACAGTTCCACAGGACTGGGGAAGCCTCAGGAAACTTACAATCATGGTGGAGGGGAAGCAAACACGTCCTTCTTCACATGGTGGCAGCAACGAGAAGTGCAGAGCAAAATGGGGGAACGGCGCCTTACAAAACCACCAGATATCATGAGACCTCATTCACTATCATGAGAACAGCAGCATGGGGGCAACGACCCCATGATTCAATTACCTCCCACTAGGTCACTCTCATGACACCTTGGGATTATGGGAACTAAAAATCAAGATGAGATTTGGATGGGGATACAGCCTAACTATATCAGGTAATATAATTTACATATCATATGTAGAAGGTGTGTGTGTTTTAACTATCTAAGAAGGGTCTTGAGTAGCTCTCTGTAACCAAACATACCAACTCCTCTGCAGTGAAATGCACGAAGATACACCTCAAACAAAACTGAGAGTCAAAATAGCCTTAAGTGAATTCAGATCAGACTTAGTCATCAAATGAATCTGCATGGAATTGCAAAAAGACTTAACAGTTTTTAGAGCCACCTATAATTTGAATTGTGATTGGGGATTTCTGTCTGTATTATCAATATTGTTAATTGGATATGTCCAGTGGGATTATTTTATAACCAATATTTTCTGGTAAATTCTAACTTCAGAGCCCAACATACTTTCCCTTAAATCATCAACATGTTTTAGATACTTTAGCTTTATCTCCCATGCTGGCTTTCACATCTTGAAGTGATATAAATATTCTTTGTGGGATTCAGGAAACAGAAACAGTCACTCAGTAGAAATCATCTTTATCTCTTAAAGAGCTGCTGCTGTAAAACACATCGCCAGCCTTTGCCATAAGGTATTTGGAAAAGCTATTAGCAGCCTAAACTCTCTCATGAGAAATTCCTCTTCCCGTTCAGATATTTTCTCTTCAAGGAACAGGTCTTTACCATTATGGGTTCCCCACATCCTCCAAAAATTGTATAAAAGTATGAGTCTGAATTTATATTTCATTTGCTCCAAAAGTTGAGGTAACCTTTTCGCTACATGTTTTGATGACAGAATGTTTCAATGCTAGTCATGAACTTAAATAAACAATCCTTTCACTAAAGAGACAGCAACCCAAATTTCTCCAGTCTAACTCTGTGATGCATGACATTCTATTTTATGGTTTCCTAACAGGATAATGGCTTGGCCATTTCTAGAGTGGATATGATTATATTTGCTGATTGGGTTTGTTAAAAATGCACTCAAATTTGACCTCTGCTAACATGAACATAAAGTACATTGCAGACATTAATGATTCCAGATAGTCTACCCATTAAGACATTAAGAAACAGATCTGATTAAAAAGACATGTACTCTGTACCTTACAGGCAAACTCATTCATACTTCTTTGGATTAACCAAATGCTAAGGCCTATAGACATTAAGCTCTTCTGGGCAGACAGCTTTCTCTTCTATTTCTCTATAGCAATAACTAGAACAATAAGGGCAAAAAGGAAAGCTACGTATCTAACCACTATTTCCACATGGACTATTTTGCTCTCTGTTAATGTGCCAGGCACTTAGCTAGGCACTTTACGCATTCCTCTTTTTAATTGGTTTGATGACTGTTATACATATTATTAGTTTCTACATACATGAGGAAACTTTGAGGCTTAGCTGTTTTAAAAAGGAAATCCCTAAAAGTTAGTAAGTGTTTATTGACATGGATTAGTAAGAGCAAAAGGGAATAACACTTAATTAGCACTTACAATGTTCCAGACATTTAATAGAGATTGTTTCAACTGATGTTCAAAGCAGCTCAGAAAAAAAGATATACTTATTTGAACAGGCAAGTAACCTGAGTTTAGAGAGATTAAGTCAACCAAGATCACAAATGTAATCAATGGCAGATTACAATCAGATTCAAACCCTTGAGTCTGACTCCAGAGCCCAGTGCTTTCTATTATATAAATCTGACTGCCTGTCAGGTACCAAGCCAGGTACAGCAGGCAATTAATAATCTCTACCCTCTAGTAGCTTATGATCTATGTTGGGAAACAATTTGTATACATGTGAATAATGTTGGAGGGAAGACAGGGTCACTTAAAGAATGTTCAAAATGGGTATTTGGGACTTTTGGAGAGAGACATTTCTCCTTATTTATTTCCATTTTCAGGGAGGCCAGGTGAAATAATGCTTCTGGCTCTCTCTACCTTCTTATACCTGATTGGTGAGCTTGGAAGGAAAAACTGGGCAAGTGCAGCCCAGGCCAGTAGTCTTTTTCTCTTCAGGATGTTACCTGCCCATAGAGAGCCTGCCTTATATCCTGCACCACCATCCTATGGTTTTTACCCACCATTGCCTATGAGTAGGCTGATCTGGGTAAGTTTAATCCTAAAGCTCAGAGTTTGTATGTTCACTTGCTCACAAATAACAGCCCCCTTCTCCAAAGGTGATATTTTAGACTTATATCTGCTTAACTTCCTTGTCTTAATGTCCTTAATTTGACATTAGAGGCACTAGTTACTGGGTTCCCTTGATTCCAACAGAGACCATAAAAGTCACGGAAGCCACAAAAATATAAGTTCAAGATTAAGTAAAGTAATTGGAAGAAACTTCAAGGAAATTGAGAACTCCAAATTGAACCTTGATAAATGAGGTGATATAGAGAAACACATGGTCTCTGCATTCTACAATACAGCAAAGCATAGCCCCTCAACAGATAAAACAGAACACGGCTCTGTGGTGGTACAGTCATGCTTTTAAATGTTGGCTCAGATATGACAGTTCTGTTATGCATGTCAGAAATGTGTCTCCCTTTCTTAATCTGTAAAATTAAATAATTCAGTCTTTCAAAAGAAATGCTGCATATACAGCATATTTTATATGCATATACAGCATATTTCTTATTTAAAATATTTAAAATACTGTATGTAAACATAAAAATGTATATATTTTTTGATAAATACAAATAAACTTCCTAGATGAACAGTATCTCATGAACTATTCTCCTATTCCAATATAGAGTCCTTTCTTTTCATAAAATTTTTATTTTAGAAAAGTTTTAGAATTATGAAACCATTTGCAGACATTGCTGAGTGTTCCCTGATAGCTTTCACCTAGTTTCTCCCACTATAAACACAATGACACAATTGTCCCAACTAAGAAATTGACATTGGTACATTGCTCTTAACTAAACTCCATGCTTTATTTGAATTTTTTCTTTAACGTCATCTTTCTGTCCAAGGATCCAATCCAGGGTGCCATATTACGTTTAGTTGTCATGTTTCTCCATTCTCCTCTAGTCTGTAGAAGTGTCTCAGTCTCCCCTTGGTTTTCATGACCTTGTTAGTCTTCCTTCTTTTGAAGAGTCAGCACATCATATCACAAGTGGAGAGCTTGGAGTTAGACTAAGACATTCGTTATGCATCTGTCAACTATGACTCACGTGATCAAAAAAAAAAAAATGACTTAACTCATCTTGGCCTTCACTTCCTCAGCTGTGAAATGAGAACAATAATATCAGGTTGGTGCAAAAGTAATTGTAGTTTCTTGCCATTATTTTTAATGCCAAAAGCCACAATTATTCTTTCACCCACCCAATACCTACCATACAGAGTTGTTATAAGGATGAAAAACACTGAAATACTCCAGAGAAACTAAACTAATGGAATATATGTAAATAGAGAGAGAAGAAAGATTTATTATAAGGAATAGGCTCATGCAAATATGAAGTCTGGCAAGTCCCAAGATGTGTAAGGTAGGTCAGCAAGCTAGAGACCCAGGGGAGTTTATCAGAATCAAGTCCCAGGAAGAGCCAATGTTAAGTTCAAGTCTGAAGGCAAGGAAAAAAAAAAAAAAAGCCAATGTCCTAGTTCAAAGACAGGCAGGGAGATTCTGCTATTACTTGGGGATAGGTCATTCTCTTTGTTCTATTCGGGACTTCAGCCGATTGGACAAGACCCACCCACATTGGAGAGGAATATCTGTTTCACTTAGCAGTTTGATTTAAATGTTAATTTTATCCAAAACACCTGCACAGAAATGCCCAGAATAATGTTTGATCAAATATATATGCATGTTGTGGCCCAGTCAAGTTGACATATAAAATTAACCATCACACTAAGCAAAAAGCCCCATGTCCACAGGGCATTCCAGAAACAGTAGTTATCATAATTATTATGTTTAGGTGACTGTCAAAAGGCACTCAGGGGTTTTCTGTCCATGAATCCATCTCCAGTCACAGGAACAAGACCTTGGACACTGTTGAACAGACTGCCATTTTCAGAAAAGAGCATAAATCATCATCATAGGGGGGAAAAATAAGGAAAGAAAAACCCCTAAGTAAGCAAAATGTAAAAGATACTGAGAGTTGAAAGCCAGGGCTTGTGTCCTGTCTGAGCTCTTAGAGGGTGAGGAGGTGATGAACAGGGCTGCAGCCAACCTTTTCTACCCACTGACTGGGTGGTCCATGCACATTTCTGCTCCCTGAGCTTTGTCTTCCTTATCTCTAAACCTCCCCTTCTCTACTGGGTGCACTTTGAGCATTGTTGCTTACCTTTACATAGCACCTATCGTGTCATACTGTATTTATTCTCTGTAGTTTGGTCACTTCTGTCAATATCCTTGGTCTCTACTCTAGTGCAAGGCATTGTCTTCTCTGATTTGAACCACATTAACCCACCCACATCTGTCTCTCTACTTCTGCCCTTGCCCCTTCTGATGTTTTGTTTGTATTGCTAACAAAGTAATCCTCTCAAACTCTAAATATAATTTCCCAAGCCCTTACCACCGTTACGGTTTCCCACTGATCTTGACATAAAGAGCAACATTCTTGGCAGGGCTTCGAAGCTTTCTTCAGGCTTCTCTTTCCGTACTGTTCTTATTCCTCCCTGAATCTCAGTTTGGCCTCCTTTCATCCCTTTCTGACTCCAGAATCTTTATCCAGTTTGTTCCCTCTGCCTGGAATATCTTTCCTGACCCCTAATCTCTTGGCCATCTGATTTTCACTCATTCTTCATATCTTAGACCAATGGCTTTCTTGATCCTTAAGACTAGGTGAGGGCTTTGTTACCTCCATAGATTTACCATAGCTTGTCATTTCAGAGGTGTATGTATTTACATGAATATTTTAAAATGTCTTCATCATTTGTCTGTGGAGCCATGAGCAAAAGGGGTTCACATTTTATTATGGTATCTCTATCATCTGGCACCATGCCTGTCAGATAGTAAATGCCAAATGAATATGCATTGAATGAATAAATGAATGAATAAGTGAATGAACTAATCTATTCCCTCCCACTTGGAGACTGGGGACCAGGCCTTCATTATTATATGCCTAGCACTTAGTGAAGCATCTGAAACTTAATGAGATATTTCTACAAACATGTGTTAAAAAAATGCACTTCCTAGGCAGCTGTACTAAGTGACCTTCAAGTTTCACCCAAACAATACATTTCTGTGATACCGAGTCTCTGGCTCCCACTTCTCCTGATAACAGGGAATTGTCTATGTCATGTCATGACTCTATAGCATCTATTCATGATTAAACCAAAACTCAGAACTCTGGACAAAGCCTTTCCACTTTCGGTTGTGTTGAAACCCTTTGCCGCATCTAAACTGTGTCCACCACCCTCCCCACCATTTGTCTTTCTTGCTAATCAAGGACATATTTCTACTGACTTCAATGGGGCCTCTGGTGCTCTCTGAGCTCCTAAGATAAGAGAGAGTCAGTGCTTGGATAGTCTGGAAAAAATGAGGACAGAGGGATTGTGAAATGTTAATTGAAATAAAGCACGTGCAAAGGGAGGTAGGGTCACGCATGGAAGGAGCAGTCACTAGAGAGATGTTTGTCCTGGGATATTTTATAGGTGGTGTGCTCATAGGCTGCAGTCTTCAGGGTGTCATCTTCTTTCCAGAAAGAACCCAGTCAGTACTGCCACGAAGTCAGCTGGTAGTCTTCTGATTTAATTCCCTTTTAATGCACCATGCTGGGGGAGAGCTTTCTCTAGAAATAAAACTGTCCCGTGGAAGAAGACAGAGAGAGAATTCAGAAGTCCTGAGGACAAAGGTTTAAAGAGAATACTCCCTCATCCAGCTGATGATCTAAAAAACAGGGCAGCCTTTAAAAAAATTGTTTTCACTTGGAAACTATGTCAACCCTGCCCAGTGTCTCTGCATAATTAAAACCTGCTGTTTGCATGGCTTTTCAAAGATTTTAAAAAGACTCACATATATTTTCTACAGCAAATTCCCACAATACCATGATGCTGACATTACTACTCTCACTTAATCCAACTATTGTAAGAAATAGGATAAGGGACTTGGCCAAACTTGGGTTGCTACTAAGTGGAAGAGATGGGAATAGAACCCAGATATGCTGCTGTAAACTCCAGTATTTTATTTTCTTTATTTTTCCCCTGTGACTCCACCTACACCACTTGTCCATGATGTGATCATGTGACTGAGGAAACCCAATGGTTCTTTCCAAGACCTCTAATTATGTTCTTAACTTGGAAGGAATGAGAGTAATGTTCCTACATGAGTTGAGATCTGAGGACTGAGTGGGTGTCAAGGTTCATTTCTGAGAACAATGTTGATCACATTCCCCTCCTTCATCCTTCCTGCCACTCTCTTCATTTCAACCTCCTGAATGTGGCATCAGAAGTCTGAAAACATCTCCTAATTAGTCTTCCAGCCTCTAGTTTTGCCTCCCGGATCTCTGCCAACCCAGCTATGCCCTGTTGAGGCCAGAGTGACATTTATGAAATGCAAATTTGGATGGCATCATTTCTCATCTTAAAATTATTTGTTGTTTTCCCATTTCCTCCAGAATAAAGTGCAAACTCCTCAGCAGGGCAATTACGGTGTTCATAACTGGCCAATTACCCGCATTTTTCCTTCATTTACTGCACTGACACTTACTGACAGCCTGTGGATCTGGTGTATAGCATTGGGGAAATGGACATGATGCTGTCCTGTCCTCAAAGCCTTCCCAGTCTGGATAAAGGTTTTAAATATCCTGGATTTTCTATTCCTGCCACCAAGCAGTCTCTGTTGTCTCCTAGAATATCTTTTCTTTTCCACAGAACCCCCATGTTCCCCGAAAACTGCCAAACACCAGTCATCCCAATTTTCTGCCTTGCAAATCTATCCTATAAGGTAAACGTAAGTTGTTATTTTCTTGACTCTGACAACCCTTTCACAGCTCTCAAGAGGTTAGTTTGTTCCACTTACTTTACCTTAATTAGAGCATGCCTCACCTTGATAACAATTATTTGTGTAAACGTCATGTCTCCAAAGCCACTGTGACCATCTCGATGGTCGACATGCCACTTTCATCTATCCCCAGTGCCTAGTACAGAGCAAGGCACCAGCTGCAAAATACTTAGCTCCTTAAGAACACAGCTTCACTTTTTGCATCATGAATCAGGCATTGTTCTGGCTGCACTGGCTGCAGATCTGCCCCTCCCAACCTCCAAATTTTGTCTTCAGTCTTCTCTTGCAGTCTGACTCTTGGGGTTATGTTCCAGAACAATCTGTGGCCATCTGCCCTTCTTCATTCTTTGGAGGCAGTCTTTCCATGGAAGAGGACTTTTCTCTGTGGAGTATCGCTGGCACCCAGCCTACAACCAGGCCCACAGTTATTATTCAGGAACAGCTGTTGTTTTTGGAAGATGACGAGGATTTCTTGTTTAAAAACTGCTGGGAGTATACAGCTACTACCCTTCGTAATACAGATGCATTCCTTAATTGTTAAAGCTCACGTCAATTAGTAAAATGTCATTGTTTTTTATAAATTTTAACTAATATCTTCCACAGTACAATGAAGACATCTTAGAACAGGAGTTATGTTTGCTGCATATTTATATTTTTAGCCTCCGGCAGACACTTTGTCTGAAGTTGTTGCTCAATAAAAATATTGTAATAATGCATGAATAATAATAATGTACAATTTATTTATTGAGCATATATTATATGCAGAGGAGTAAATCAAATGCTTTGCATCTGTATGTTCTCATTTGATCTGTAAAATAACCCTGTGACATAGTTATTATATTCACTTTACAAATGAGAAACCTAAGGCTCAGAAAGCTTGAGTAAATTTGCCATGTTCACATATCTGGAAAGAGATACAGTTCAATTCCAAAATGGATCTATGACGCTGCAAATTTCCATGCTTTTATGCTCTATGTTGTGCTAAGAGGCGGGGACCTCCATGCATGAAAAATGGCCCAGACCAAGTTTCCCTGTTCTGGAGTCTACCACCAACTAATTCAGGTAGGGGTCAAACTGACCTGGTTTGTACAAGACTACGGGGCTTTCAATGCTAAAACCAGGAAAGTCCAAGGCATACACTGATAAGCTGGTCACCACAAATTTAGGGCTAATATGATAGCACTAAAATGCTCAAGATAAAATTCATTTGGTCACTTGCTTTATACCAAAGAATGTGTAGTGTATTGTGTGTGTGTGTGTGTGTGTGTGTATAAGCACTTTATCATATTGTTAGGCGTAAATGGGATATATTTTCTTGTGTCATTTATTTAAACTCCAAAAGAGCAGTTGGCCTAGATCAGAGAGCAGAAGCAGTTTCATTTCTAAGCTGAAGTTAAGATATTCATCCTTGTGTGTTGTAGGATGGGAAAATCACAAGCACAGATATAGACATGTTTTTTAACTCACTGCACAGATACATCCACAGTCTCATGCTCCCCAAACTAGGTATGTCCTCCACAATCTACCCCCCAGTTCAGGCCCTGCCAGAAGCATAAATATTCATGTAGTCACACATTCATGACTTATACATATTCAATCATTACACATAATCATACATATGTATATCCAAGCTTTGTTGGATTCATACATTATTTGCACCCTTTCACAGTGGCACACAAATACAAAGACGTCAAAAGGGCCATACACACCCATCTACACACCCTTTTAACAGATACTACATGCATGATGTGATTTATCATTCATGGTCACACAAAACAACACATGCAAAGCAAAATATGTCACCACAGAGACATCCATTGATACATATGTGCATACACACTTTCAGAGTACTCAACTGCACATGCTCATCTGCGTGGAGCAGACCTTTCAACCACTGTGTTATCCTCACTTCCAAAAGCATTTATATGAACGCTAACATATCCTCCCAAATCCATATATTTAGTCACACTCAGAGGTATAAGGTTTACACAGATTCAGATTCACATATTTACCTCTGTACATTCGTACATTACCCCTTCTCTTTTTACTGACTTACATCTGTACACACTTGTATCAATGTGCACATGCACACATACACACACAAACACAAAGAATATACCCTGCGCAGGCTCTTGGATTATTGACAAGGTGGGATATAAAGTAATAAATAAATACAGCAGTAACACATAAATAAATACATGCAGACACTGAGGTACACATGTATTTAAACTCTCTATTGGATATATCTATGTATATTGACATATATGCACTGTCTACTTAGGTTCTCTCAATTGGATATATATTCACAAGATGCACAGACATGAAGAATTCTGGGTCGGCCATTTGTTTATATTCCTCACATTGCCCCAAATACCAAAGAGAGTTGGTGGGCCTGTTGCTTTCTCTTTATGTCATCTTCAAGGAAAAGAGGATGTTTATACCTAGACCACTTGCAAATGATGCTTTGTGAGGCACCACTGCCAGTGAGGTCCTCAGAATTAGCAAGGTTCAGGGGGAAACTGACCAGGGAGGAATGTTTTTCTACTTAGCCAAAAAGATTCGGCTCCTTTGAACACAGACTTTCTGCTCAGATGTCCTAATGCATTCCACATTTGGCCATTAAATCCTAATTGGAGGCCTGCTGGGGAAGGATGGGAGCCCAGCCTGCCAGCATTTCCTGGGTCACATCCCTGCAAGACCCAGCCTGGCCCCCTGCCCTTGTATGACCTGCCCTTTTGAACTCTTAATCCTGCCACTGGTCACAAAGAATTAGGAGCTCAATTTACTCCTGAAACCCCAGGAATGTCCCCTTTGGCCTTCCACTTCTCATCTGTTACCTCTACTCCCCACCCACGTTTCACCCATCCGCACACACATGTACACACTTTGTTTTCCTTCCCTCCTCCTTGGTAAAGAGGCAGGATACTTTGTGGAAGCTTAATGGAAAAGCTCCAAAAAACCTGAGCCTTTTATGATAAAACAATTGTCCTTGGTAAATTTCAGGCCTTGTATTTGATGATATTTATGACCTTTTCTCTATTAGTCTGCCATTTTCCTGAGAAATTATGACCCTGGCTCTGTCAGCCTAGCCACACCAGTTTTATAAATAGAAAATGTATATGCATGAGAAGAAACTCTCCCTCCACAGCCAAAATGACTATCACATCACAGTCAGGGTATATCCCACTAGGTATCAAGGAGCAACCAGAGAGATGAGTTGAAGATAAAATAACCTTGAAATGATCACTTTAGAAGGCCTGGATGATTCTGGAATTAGAGCTAGTCTTAGCTCTGCCACTTGCTAGGTATACTACTTTGTACAGGTTGTGGTGCATCTTGGATCTGCAGTATTTTTATCTAGAAAAGAGTAACAATAATACCTTCCCTCTAAAAGTGTTGCTGTAAGAATTAAATAAATGAGCTCTGAAGAAAGTCTTTTAAACAATTGAACATTAATCAAATATCACTATATTTAAATGATAAAGGGACTCCCTCTTCATTGATAGGAACTTCAAAGTGAACTAAGACATAGGAATAATGAGTGCCCTGAAATCTGCTAAAAACTGCTTATCATGGCCAATGGCAACAAAATACAGTAAGATGAATTTGAGCTCTAGCTAATAAATAATTTCCTAAGGTTCAGAACTGTAAGAGAATGAAGAGGGATGCCTTGGAGATAGTGCTTCCCCTATCCTTTGGGCAATTGCCTGCTGCCCCCTGAGAATATCAGTCTCTGGCTTCCTTCTGCTGCTGCAAGGAGTCAATCCTACTTTCTCACAGATGAGCTCTCCTGTGGAAAAAAAAGACTTCTTCAGTTACTGAGCCAACCTGGAGAAGTTCAGGACGTAAGTGAGTAGCTACCAGTGTCCCTGCCCAGGAGGGCTTTGAATTAAAGCACAAGGCTAGACCTGGATCCTGAAGCTGCCATCATCACTGCTAAGCATGATTTATCTTAAAGAAAATAAAGATCCATGAACATGTATGTTTATTGCAGCACTGTTCATAATAGCAAAGACTTGGAACCAACTCAAATGCCCGTCAGTGATAGACTTGATAAAGAAAATGTGGCACATATACAGCGTGGAATACTATGCAGCCATAAAAAAGATGAGTTCATGTCCTTTGCAGGGTCATGGATGAAGCTGGAAACCATCATTTTCAGCAAACTAACACAGGAACAGAAAACCAAACACTGCACGTTCTCACCCATAAGTGGAAGTTGAACAATGAGAATACATGGACACAGGGATGGGAACATCACACACCAGGGCCTGTTGGGTGATGGGGGACTAGGGGAGGGATAGCATTAGGAGAAATACCTAATATAGATGATGGGTTGATGGGTGTAGCAAACCACCATGGCACATGTATACCTATGTAAAAACCTGCACATTCTGGACATGTATCCCAGAACATAAAGTATAATAATAATAATAATAATAAAGAAATACAGTAGTTAAGAACATAGGTGTCGCATCAGTAATGATTTCTAATTCTTGTTGTATCTCTTACTAGTGTTATGGCATTGAGCAACTTAATTCAGTTTTCCAAGTTTCAGTGTTCCTATCTTTAATATGGGACTAAAGATAAGGCCTAACTTATAAGATCACTGTGGAATTGAATGAAGTAAATTCATTTAATGTACATGACCCAGTCTCTATCATGGAGAAAGCTTTCAGTAAGGTCAACTTTGGTTGTTATAAGGATGACAGCGCTGATGATGAAGTAAATGATGATGCTCTAAAACAGAATTTTTCTTGATTCATAGTAAACCCAAAAACCAATTGAGTTCCAGAAGAACTCAATTCATGCCTGATCCTACGGTCAGTACACTTCAACTCAGTGCTGGCTCTTTTGTGCAAGACTGTCTCTGGTTATGCTACCTCTCCATAGTTCTGCTTTACCGAGTCCCAAGATCTTGCTAATCCTTATTCACTAGAAGAATGGATCCTGATCCTCTACATTCATCTCACTAGAAAAGGTCCTCATTCTTTTCAGTAGAATTAGGGCTCTAAATCTACAAAGACTCTAATTCAACAAGGGCCCTTCCATTTTCAAACATTCCTAGCTTGAGCATTATTAACAAATCTACACCACATGATTTTAAATCCATATACTTCTTCAAGATTTACAACTGAAATTGTCAGACTCTTCAAATACCCTCAGGAAAAAGCTAGAGACACAATACAATGTAAACTAGAGATGGGAGAAGCAGAAGGCTCCAAGCACTGTATCCTGGGTATAGTGTGATGAGGAAATTATAAAATATCCTTATTCTTTTCAAGTTTTATTCTAGAAAATGAGACACACTAAACATAAAAATGCACAAGTAAATAAATGTATGAACAGCAATAAGCATAATGAAGAAAAAGTGGAGAATGCTGTAAGAAAATGATCAATTGGGAAGGAAAATCTTATGATGGTACCTCTGAAGAAGTGACTTTTAAGATTAGCTCTAAAGGATGAATAGACGGTGTCCAGGTATAGAGTAGAGGAAGAAGCACTACAGGTAGAGGGAAAAACACGGACAAAGATTCCAAAACATGAAAAAAGCTGGCCAATTGCAGTAAATGAAGAAAACTACTGCATGCTAAGTGGTGCTATGAGAGTTTGGTCAAGGGACAAATGCCACAGAGCCTTGTGCACCAGATTACAGAGTAGCTAAAGGAAGGACCTTTAGTAGAAGAGTGGCGGGATCAGATTTATACAGGACTACATCCTCTTAAGTCACAACGCAGGATTTAAACAAGTAACGTCTGGTTGCAGCCTTGTAGTGCTACTACTGCTAATTCTTTGCTAAGTTAATGAAGAAGGAGAGGAAAACTGACCAATCATGGTTGTGGTATGCTGCTTTAGGACTTGTTAGAAAACTATCTAACAGTCACATATGTGGCTACAGCCACATCACTAGAATCTACAAGACTCTTGTTTTGTATAGTGTCACACTCTCAGAGCCTAAAAATAATATGTGGCACATTGTCACCAGTCAATGTTTTTGAGTTAAATTAATCAGACCTAAAATCAATTTGAGTAATCATCACCAGTGGGTTGCTTCTTCAGCTCCCGAATTCAGTAGGACACGCTTCTAAAGCACAGGTCTTCAGATCATCTTATTCCATGACAAAGTGTTCTGGCAAGCATCTTTCTCAGACATTCCTGGCTGCTCACTTTTGGGAAATCAGGCCACAGGCTAACACTTCTCTCAAAACTTAACAAGAAAAAATTTAGCCAGACATTTGAACTGCTTTCTTTCTAGACTGGCAGATAGGAGAAGTCTAGGTAATAAGATGTCACATTTTGGCTTCTCTGAGTGTTCTCAAAATATTTTATATCAAGTGAAATTATATTAAGAATGTAAAACTGATCTTTATCTTCATACCTATGTGGACACTTTTAATGATAATATGATAAAAATGAAAGTATTTCTAGCTGAATAACTTGCAACAGAACAATAAATCAATTTTACATATTAATAACTAACATAAAATATATTTTGTGCTGATTTTAATTTTCTCTGTATTCCAAATAATTTTAAGTGTACCTTTTACCCTATTTTTTAAAACGTGAAACAATCTTTCTAGTAGATTGTAGTTAGTTTAATGCGTTTAACTGTCAAAATAAAATCCATTTTCAAAATTATTTAGCTAGTATATTCTTAATCTCCAGAATCCTAAAATCTTGGACCCATAGAAACCAGAGGAAATGCCAGAAAGATAAAGAAAACTTCCAGGGAGTCATGTGATCCAAGCTGTAAATGTAAGATCTCACACTTGCACAGGTGGAGTTTGTACTCCTGTCATTATTTCCAGGATAAATGTTTAAAATTTTCAACTTTATTTTGCAGTAGAATATAATTCTTACTATTGCATAGTCAATAAAAGAGATAGGATTCCGAGACAGATCTTCCTGGGTCCAAATCACATCTGCTTAGTCACTACATGCTACTTAGAGACTAAAATATAATTATTGAATTAATGAATCAGTGAATGAATGAATGGATGATCTAAGTGGTAAGTGAAAGGACCTTAATAAGATATATCTGACTTTAAATCCTGGCTTTGTCAGTTACCATTTTTAGTAGACTGTATTTTATTTTCTCCTAAGTGTTCGCTTCACCATTTCCTTTAAGGGGATGAGACATTTTTGTTCATTGCCAACGTGAGAAAAGCTGATGCGATGTTCTAATGCAATTTCAGAGCCATCGCATGGCTAAATAGTGACCTCCCCTGTGAAGATAGTATGTCTTGGATAGTGCATTCTCTTTCAGTCTATTTTCTTCAATATGAAGATGTATAAAACAGGGCCAAGTCTGACCCACAAAAAAGTAAACATTTGTTGCTCTAAGACTCTAAAATAATTTTGGTTGTTTATTTCTGCCTCACAAAATTATTTTTTAAAAACCTCAGTGATGCAATATTTATTTGATCTTAGTCACTCAGCCACTTCAAGCCTAAATTTCCTCATCTGTAAAATAAGGATAATATGTATCTACTTTATAAGGAAAATATGTGTATTTAATGAGAAAGCAAAGTAGCTACACAGTCCCAGACATATAACGTGTGCTATAAAAAGTAAATTTCAAGTGTCTTCACTTATCTGAAATGAAGAAGCTCTTCTCAAGCTCATACTGTCAAAGTGCTGCTTTAGTTATTTCTTTTTTCTTAACTATCCATTCCAATTCAAGCCAACACCATTTATTAAGCATATATTATGGGCAACATTCTTTAGCAGGCATTGCACCTACAAAGCATTATTTTTTCATTCATGCTTTCCAGTTGAAAAGCAACAGCAGAAGAACAACTTATGGATTATAGGACAGGTATATAGGTTTCTGGCCCAAAGCAAATATGTGCCACCAAAGAGAATGTGGATTCCTACCAGTGTTTTAATTAAGGGTTTTTAATATTTTATGAGAGTTCACATAATCAAACCCAGTTAGTGGGCCAGGGAAACCAATCCAGATATTCGGACTACAGGACAGGATTGTTTTAAACTGTTATAAGTGCTAAAAAGTGGAGAAAAGTTACCTAATATCACAGAAGTAGAAAGCAGGCAGTCAAAGGGAAACATTAAAAAGAGTGTTACAAATATTTCTCAGCAGTAAAGCCAGGAGTGGTGTTTCTCAAAGTGTGGTCCTCTGGACATGTGGGTCAGAAACACCTAAGGAGGTTTATTACCAGGCAGATTTCTTGCCTTTACCAAGACTTACCTTATTAGAATCTCTGATTGGCATAGTTAAAGAAGCCACATCTGTATCTCTCCTCAGATTCATTTCAGGATCTTACTTTTGTTGCTGTTGTTGTTTGTTTTTTACTGCTCCTTGAGAAGCAGGGCAAACTCATAGACAGTGTGCCTAGAGTTGACCTAGAATCTTACATTTTTTTAAATACCACTGTTACATTATTTCTGATATTTTTCTACCACGCATAATTTGTACAAAATAAAATGCACAAATCCTGGGTATTGAGTTTGTCATGATTTTAACTCATTTGAGCCAACTGAACCCACCTGGTCATTATCACCAGAAATAAAATATGGAACAATTCTATCATCTGAGAATGTTCCGTAGTGCCCTTTGCTAAACTCTCACTTTTACTCAGAGATAGCTTCTGTCATTATTGGTTATATTTTCCTGTCCTTGGGCTTTATTTAAATGTAATTATACAAAATGTGTGTGTGTGTGAGTGTTTATGTGTGTGTATATGTTTGTGTGTGGTTTGCTTAGCTCATCATGTTTTTGAAATTCAGTCACACCGTTATAGGTTTAAGAAGTTTGTTCTTGCAAACATTATTCCAAGGTATGACTATACCAGAATTTTATTTGATTCCTTTGTTCACAGAGGTACAGGTTGTTTTAAGTTTTAGGCCATTATGCATATGGATGTTATGAATATTCTTACATTAATTTTTTGTGAATATCTGTTTTTATTTCTCATATAAATATCTAGAAGTATAGGATTGATGAGTCATATGGTAAGTATAGATTTAAATTCATATGACATCACCAAACATCTTTGTGTTCCCACCACAGTATGTAAGAGGTGTAACCGCTCCATATCCTTTTGAGCAGTTGGCATTTAGTCTCTTTTATTTCTGTCATACTAGTGAGTATGGAGTGGCTTAACTTGGTCGTTTTAACTTGCATTTTTCTAAAGAGTAATGAACTTAATTAACCTGTTAACAATGCACTGCTGGATGTCTGTGTATCTTCTTTTGTAAAATGTTGATTCGAATCATTTCCCTCTGTTTTCTTCATGCTCCCCACATTTGGAGAAGCAAAGCTGTGGAGGTAACATTCTGACCTCAGAATCCACAGACTTGGTTCTTACTGGCTCTGCCACAAATCAGTGGGTGAATTTTGGGTTAAGTTCGTCTATTTGCTTTCTCATCCACAGAATGAAGATATTAACCCAGATCATTCATTCACTTATTTTCTTTTCTGTGAAAGGGAAGACAAAGAGGGACATAGGGAAGTGAACAGGGAGATCTGAAAAAAAAACACATGTCTGACCTGCAGCATTTGCATACACTTCTGCATTGCCATATAAAGCTTAAGTAATTAAAGGCTATTGTTTCGGTTTCTATAGAAGGAAATATGTTGAGAATATTATTATGCTAAAGGCTTCCCTTGCCTCTCACCCTTACTCTCTCCCACATCACAATTTGAGTAGTCAATGCTCCCCAACTTCTAAAACTAGAGAAGTAGTGTTGGAGGGAATGAGCCAGAATGCAGCATGCAAGGTCCCTAAAGTCCTATCTCCTCTCTGGCCACCTCTGTGAAACAGATACAAGACCAAGATTGGTTTATGAAAGCAGAGCTGTGAGTATGTGTGCTTTGCTTGTCAGTTGAGGCTCCAGGATGATAAGAAGAAAGCAGCTGCAGGGAAATAGCTCTGTGTGTGTGTGTGTGTGTGTGTGTGTGTAGCACTCTTGATAGCGTCCCAGAAATTTTCCATACCTCAGCATGACATGGATCAGTTAATTCACCATGTGTACCTAAGACCCAATGAGGACTTGTAGACAAGACAACAACAGCAGAGGGCTCAGTAAATGCCTTATAAGATCAGGCCGTGCAGGACTCTGCAGGGTCTCTGTTATCCTAAAATCCACCCTGAGAAATATGTGCTGTGATGCTCTTAATTCACTTGGCTTTGCTCTCCTACTCACCCCCAGGATAGTTGGAATGATGTAAAAATCAAGTTAACATATCTAAAAAGAGATATATTTGATTCTTATAAGATTTTATGGACAAAAATTTATACTGCTGTACAAAGAGTTTCTGAGGAGGTGTCCTAAAGCAACATATCTTTCCCAGGCAAGATCCCATGCAACGAATGCAGCATGTAATCTAGGAAGGGTGCCTGAGTCAGAACAAACAGAAACTGTTCCCTTACCACACTTATCAATGCTGTCACTATTTTTTTTAACAAAGAACAATTGGAGACTAATCCAAGAAACTACTGTATACTTTTTTCTATAAAACTGCTTGTTTTTTCTATAAAACTATATATTGAAGACTTACCTTGTCATGGCATATACTCTTTTTTTTTTTTTTTTTTTTTTTTTTTTGAGACGGGAGTCTTGCTCTGTCGCTCCAGGTGGAGTGCAGTGGCCCGATCTCAGGCTCACTGCACAGCTCCGCCCTCCCGGGTTCAAGCCATTCTCCTGCCATCAAGCCTTCGCCGAGTAGTGGGACTACAGGTGCCCGCCACCTCGCCCGGCTAGTTTTTTTGTATTTTTTTAGTAGAGAAACCGGGGTTTAACTGTGGTTAGCCAGCATTGTCTTGATCTCCTGACCTCCGTGATCCGCCCGTCCTGGCTCCAGCCAAAGTGCTGAGTGCTGGGATTACAGGCTTGAGCCACTGCGCCCTGCCCTATGGCATATACTCTTAACAAATCATTTTGCTGTCATCAAAAATGACTAAACTATTGAACATCCTCATGTATGTACACTATTATAAATCATGGAGGCAAACACAGCACACGTTGTCCCATTCCTATCTTGGTGGTAGGCATCATAAATCAAACCTGGTACTCTTTCCCAAGAACCTAGAAGTTGCTCAGAATCCTGCACCATTCGGATCTACAGGCAGCCATTGCGAATCGATCTGAGTCACCATAAAAACTGAAACTTCCTTTGGTCTCTTTCACAGATACTTGGCCTAGGGGGCTGAAATCTGGCCATTGGTGAAGAATATCAAACCCCAAATGAACAAAGTATGGTAAAACTTCATAATGAAGTATATTTCTTATTTATAAGTTAGACATGAGTTTACTATTTCTCCCATATCCAACTTTATCTCTCTAGTTTGACAAATAGTGCTTCTCTCTACACATCATGTATTTTCAAGCAAGGGATAACAAATTCTCTTACTTGATATACTCTTTCACAACTCTTTGACTTCGTATATACTGTTCCCTCTCACTGTGTCTTTTTTTATGGCACCTTTCCCTACCACCACCACCACCACCACCAGCACTACTTGGGAGGATCTTCATATGAGACTATAAACTTCAAGATCAAGCTAGTTAAATATGAGCATTTGGCAGATAGTTCCTGTTGTCACTCAGCTTTACAGTCATTGTTCCTACTTCTCTCTACTTCTGAAGCTAGCAGCCTGTATACAAACTACATCTGTCAGACACCAAATGCCAGCTGGCTTTGCGTTAGCTTATGCCATGGCGGGGGCCACTGATGGGAGCCTGGAAAGTGAAAGGGAGGAAAAAGCATGTTAATTACCTCTTTTGGTGGCACCTTTGGTAGTGGCAGCAGCTGTGCTGGTGGCACATGTGTAGTCGTGGGCTCCTACTCAAGCAGCTAGTCCAACAGCACCAATGTTGTGGTGCAAAAATTGTGGGCTCCAAGTAACATCGTTCATTATTTTCTTTCTTTTTTCTTTTCTTTTTTTTTTTTTTTTTTTTTTTACAGCTTTTGGGGTAGTCTTATTGCTTTCTGCGGTTACTAACCTGTGACCTTCCCAATTTTGTCCCACCATTCCTTCTCACACCTTTGTAAACAGTTATCTGTTTCAAATTACTTATTTTTAAATACTCAGAGAAACTCATTTTCCTAATGCAGAGCGTAAAGAGCAAACAGGAAGATTTTCTTTTATGAGTTTTCTGCAAGGGGTCCTAAGAAGTTGAAATTGTTGTTATGAACCATATCCTGATAGCAAACCCCATCAGTTTCTCTCTATTGGGCATTACCATTACTTAAACCCTAAGTAATTGATCGTGCTCTAGAACAGGGGTCAGCAAATAATTCTGTAAAATAAGCCAGATAGTAAGCATTGTAGACTTCATGGATCATGTGGTCTGTGTTGCAAGTACTCAACTATGCTATTGTATCATGAACGTAGCCATAGAAAATACATAAACAAGTGGGCATGGCTGTTTTCCAATAAAACTTTATTTATAAAAACAGGCAGTAAGCTAGATTAGGCCCATTAGTTGTAGTTGTAGTTTCTCTACTCTAGAAAGTTGAAAATGTAAGAAGAGAGGTTGAAATTAATTATCAATAAGAGAAGACAATAATTCATTTCAATCATTCATTGTTATTATTTATTTATTCAGTTTCTAATTCACTCATTCATCTACCAGTTATTTATTGATGCTGCTCTAGGCAATAAGAATAAAATAATGAGTAAAATATACACATTTCAATGAAGAACTATTTAATTTTATAGATTAAAGCATAAGAAAATCTAATTTCCAATAACTCTGGAAACATCTCTCAAACTCTGAACGCCAAGACTTTTCCTATTAACTTTGCCCCAGCCCTTCTCATGGGCCACCTGCCTTCATGTAATCCTGTCATGACTCTAACTCCTACTTAAGTTCATGCAATGAAAGAACATTCATTAGACAGATGAGCATTCACTTTCCAGTGCAAGTGCAAGGCTTTAATCAGTCCTGAGAAACACTTAAAACACAAAGAGCCTCTAAATTGCATTATCCCCTGGAAAGACGTATCTGCTCCTCCATGCACAAAACAATTCCATTGTTCTTATCATAGAAGAAACACAAAAGATGCCACCAGAATGCTTTCATGTGTCCCTTACATAATGCCTATGATTAAACGCACCATTTACATGATTGAATAAAATTTCATTTATTTTTCAGCTTCTTTCAACTAACACTAGGATTTAGAAGATCAAAGCAACCGGCCATTTTAAGTTTTGAGATTTTGTTTCGCAAGCACTAACATTAATCTATCAAGAATGGAAATATCTTTTATTATTCCAAAAAATAACAATGGTAACTAACGTCTTCCCAAATTCATATTTAATCTAATTTTTAATTCAAAATTCTTTACACAACCAGTTTCCTCTCATCACAATTGTAGTGTTTTATAGAATTCGAGTTTTTATCTTTTCACAATGTTTTACATATTATTTTAATCAATTTCAAAGTTGAAAAACATTATAAGACTAGTGCAAAGAATTGCTGGATCCCCATTTACCCAGAGATGCCATTCAAGTTTTATCATTTACCTAAGAACTTTCTTTATGATAAAAAGTTCCAATCCAGTATCACACATTGTTCCAAGTTTTCCTATCTCTCTGATTTCCTTTAACTTGAACCAGCTACTCAGCCATTCCTAGACTTTACTGATGTTGATATTTTTGAAGATCATAGACAAGTTATTTTGCAGTGTCTCTCCATCTGGGTTTGTCCAGTGTTTGATCATGATTAGATCCAGGTTATGTGTTTTTGGCCAGAACTTCACATCCGTAATGCTGTGTTCCCATTGCCTGTTTTCTGGTGGCACATGTTGCCAATTTGCCTCATTAATAGTATTGATTTTGATCACTTGGTGTCAGCCAGTTTTTCTACATTAAAATTACTCTTTTAACCTTTGTAATTAACAAATATTTTGTGAGAAGTTTCTTTGACAAGATGCAAAATCCTGTATTTTCATTTTCCAGTTTTAGCATCCATTGGTGTTTCTTACCCAAATGAATTCTTTCTATGCTGGTTGTCAAATGATTGGGCAACTCCATCATTTCATCTATATCTATGTTATTGGTATCTAAAGCCTTTTCGTCTCTCTGTTTATTCACTGAAGACACATGGATTCCTATTTTATTCAGTGGGCTATAATCCTCTACTATCATTATTTGTATTGATGTGCAAATTGTCCCAGATTTGGCCAGTATGAGCCTCTTCAAGAGGTTTGGAAACCTATCCAAAATGACACAATTTGTAAGTGCTAGGGCCAGGAATAAAACCTAGAGTCCTCATTCCTCTGATTTCTAGAATATATATTTAGGCTTTTTAGAATAACAAAATAAACATTTTATGCCTCTATGAATATTCAGAATTAAGTATTCCAGACTATCTCCTCTTTAATTTATAGAATAGAAAGGATTTTGCTATGTGAGTAAAAACTGTTGCTTCAAATCACATTCTATTGGTTTTGAATTGAGTGTTCACGGCCCCCTCCAAATGTATATGCTGAAGTCATAATCCCCAGTGTATTCGAACGTGAGGCCTTTGGGAAGTAATTAGGTTTAGATGAAGTCATGGGGATGGAACCCTCGTGATGAGATCATTGTCCTTAGAATCAGAGGAGGAGGTCAGAGCTTTCCCTTTGCACCGTGTGAGGACACAGTGAGAGGCAGTCATCTGCAAGCCAGAAAGAGAGGCCCTCCCCAGGAGGAGAATTTGCCGGCACCTTGATCTTGGTCTTCCAGCCTGCAAAACTGTGAGAAATAAATGTCTGTTGCTTAAGCCACCCTGTCTGTGGCATTTTGTTGCAGTAGCCCCAGCTGACTAAGACACTATTTTAACAAAATTAATACTGACATGATAAAAACAGATTTAAAACAACTAGATTAAGATAATGGAAACAAACCACTATTGGTTCTATAAAAATCATCAAGAAATGCCATGCACATATTTTTAAATCAATGGCAGTAGCTCTTGATGTAGCTCTTTGAAGTTTACAAAATGTTTTCTGGCACATGGTCTTGCTTTAGAAGGGTAGAACTGATAGCATTTGAAGATTTTTCTTACAGCTTAGGAATGCTAGGTTTTATTTTTAAAAGTCCCCTCCTCCAGTCAGTGACGTATATTTTGGGAAGGAAGAATCAGAGGATAATGACTGGGAAAATGAATGAAGACAGCATATTGGTAACTTCCTCAAGGTTATTCTTTTCTGCTACCATTTACTGATCGTAATTCAACCTGTACTTACTAAAAGTTGCACTGCTATTTGGGGCAAGTGGATCAGTGTGAACCATCCCATGGAAAGCTGGGATATGTTGGACCTCACTACAGGAGATGACAAGAGGGTTCTGTGTGTGTTTGCTGCAGGCTCCGGCTTCCAGCTCTCTAGGTTGGCAGGGTCTATATGTCCCACATATCTGCAATGCTCAGCTCTTGTTACCGGTCAAAGTTCTCAGATTTCTTCTTCAGTGACAGCAAGGGCAATTGAGGCCTTTGGTCAATGGTGACCATTCTGAAGTCTTACTAAAAGGCAGAAAGGGAAAGAGCACAATATGGAACCAGAGAAGCCTGGGTTCCAATCCCAACTCTGTGACTTCCTAGTCCTAATGTCATACGGGAGTGATTTTATTAATCTGAGACTTATTTTTATCATTATCATTTGAAAATGTGGACAATGCCAGAAGTAGTTTTGATTACATTATATATTGAATGTGGTATGATTCACACATACCTAATGCTAGACAGCCTAGATAGAGTTTCCTCCAGATCTCCAATGTGTGAAATATTTGGGAAAGGCAAGGTGTGCATTGTGGTGCACTGAAACATAGGATTAAAATTATAATAAACAATAAAATGGTTTAAGAATCCACAGGAGAAAAAGCTGATTGACTAGGAATGACAGGTAATTATGTGGGCTCATGTGGCCATGTAGGATTTGGATGGATGGTGAATAAGAAGGGAGGAAGGCAGTGGAACGTTCTAGATGGTTTCATATTAATTTAAATGCCAATTAAGCAATCATTTGACTGTCTACTAAGTGCCAAAATTATGTTGACACTTTATTTTAGGAGGTGTGGGGAAACAAGTATAAAAGGTTTTTTTTAAATCTTTTATCTTTAATTTTAGGTTCAGGAGTACAGATACTAATTTGTTATATAGGTAAATTCATGACTCAGGAGTTGGGTTACAGTTATTTTGTCACCCAGGTATTAAGCATAGTACCCAACAGTTCTTGTTGTTGTGGTGGTGGTGGTGGTGGTGGTTGTGGTTTTTCTGAACCTCTCCTTCCTTCCAACCCCTCCTTCAGGGAGTCCCCGGTGTCTGTTGTTCCCTTCTTTCTTATACTTTAAATATGATATTAAATAAGACAAGCTCTGTGTTAGTTTCCAGAACTGCTGTAACAAAGTGCCACAAACTGGGTAGGTGCAAAAAAAGTTTATGCTCTCATCATTCCAGAGGCTAAAAGTCTGAAGTTAAGATGTCAGCATGGCCACGTTCTCTCTGAAGGCTCTGGGGGAGAACCCCTCCATGCTTCCTCCAAGTTTCTGGTAGTTTCTGACAGTCCGTGATATTCCTGGATTTGCAACTGCATCACTTCAATCTCTGCCTCTATGATATATGGCCTTCTTCTCTGGGTGTCTGTCTCTGTGTCTCTCCTCTTATTAGAAAGATGTCAGTCATATTGGATTAAGGGCCCATCCTATCCCAGCATGACCTCATCTTAATTTACATCTTAATTACATCTGCAAATCCCTATTTCCAAATAAGCCCAGACTCACAGGTACCAAGGCTAGAATTTCCACTTATTTCGCTTGGGGGGAATAGAACTCAACCACAGTAATCTTCCTCTTCCTTAGGAATTAATAGTTGGAGACACAGTGATGGAGAAAGAAAAGATAATTGCAATATTATGTGAAACATACTGTGCTAGATATTTGTTCAGGGTGGTGTAAGATGATATAAGAAGTATTAAGGAGACATTTACTTAGACGTATAAGACGTATACAGATATAAGGAGAATATAGATATATAGAAGTATAAGATGTAAGAACTATTTACTTAGCATTGAGGACATTGTTAGGTGGGCTCTCCATGCTGATGTGTCAGCTGAATACTGAACATGAGATAGAATTAGTCAGGTGAAGAGGAGGGTGTATAGCTCAGGGTTAGAGCATTGGACTACAGACCAAGAATTAGTCAGGTGAAGAAATGAAGAAAGGTCATCACAAGTAAAAGGAATAACACGTATGTTAGAATATTTTGTGTATGAAGAAAATTGTAAGCAAAATGTTAACATCAATGGAGTAGTGGGAGTCAGAGGAAAGGGAGAAGATAAAGCTGAGGATCTTTTGGAGTCAGAACACAGAGGGCTCTGTCTTATCAAGTTGGGAAGCTTAGCTCACTCTTCCACCACATCTTTACTGAGCACCTACTAGAATACTGTACCTGGTACCTGTGAGTCTGGGCTTATTTGGAAATAGGGTTTCTGCAGATGTAATTAAGATGTAAATTAAGATGAGGTCATGCTGGGATAGGATGGGCCCTTAATCCAATATGACTGACATCTTTCTAATAAGAGGAGAGACACAGAGACAGACACCCAGAGAAGAAGGCCATGTACAATAGAGGCAGAGATTGAAGAGATGCAGTTGCAAATCCAGGAAAGCCAAGGACTGTCAGAAACCACGAGAAACTCCAAAGAGGCATGGAGGGGTTGTCTCCCAGAGCCTTCTGAGAGAACATGGCCCTTATAACATCTTAAATTCAGAGTTCCAGCCTCTGGAATGATAAGAGAATGAGTCGTTGTTTATACTACAAACATTACAATGGGAAAATGCATAAATCCATAGTACTATGTACACAAAATAGAAGTAAAGAATTGTATGTGAACAAGCGATAATGTTTTTGGAGTCATGGATTCTGAAACCCCTGCCAATAAATGCAAGCATTTCAAGGTTGTTTGGAAAATTCAAAGTGGAGGGTAGGATTCTTGTATACTCACTGACATAGAAGTGGAGCAGGGAAAAAAAAAAAAAAGAATTTGTAGTGACATGAATCACCTGCCAATCATAGGTGTGAACATTTAAATTACAAGCTATTCAAGTTACCAATTTTTATTACCAATAAATATACTATTACAAATTAGACAGATACGACTGCCTCTGCTCTCAATGATTTTAACCAATGGATTACAAAAGTGTTTCAGGAACTATGATATCTACCCCATATAGAAGACATAAGCATATACAACCTTTATCGCACAGCACAATTTCTTCTTCCATCCCAGTTCTTCATCAGGACAAGGAGACATTCCAGAAAGGGTGCAATTAATAGCATTTTATATAAGTCTTTCCCCTAAACAAAACTTACTGTTCCTTTGCTGTCAACAGCTGGCTTTCTGCAGCGTGTCAATTGCAAGCAGAGGAGGGCCCTAAGGAGTAAGAGGCCCATAAGCAGTTACTGAGAGAAGAAGGCTATATGAGGTGCATTACTTTCTCCTGAGCTTGGTGTCAGGAAATGGCAATTCCACCTTCCTATACAAACTCTTGTACCCTGGGAGGGTTTGAGCAAGAGACTGTGAATGGCCTGCAGCAAGGGGAGAACTTATGGGCACGTGAGGTGCTGAAGCCCACGTCCCCAAACACTACTTAGAAAGGGCCTTATTTAGGGCCCTCCTCCGCTTGCAACTGCTTCTCCAGTTTTATTTTCACTGAAGAGTGTCCTGAACTCTATGACCTTTTCCATTAACACTTGAGGCTAAAATTAAATGGCAGAGTCCTGGTGAAGAATGAGCTCAAGCCCTTTCTAAAATCCACTGAGCCATCCTAGATGAGCATCCGTTACCAAGAAGGGAAAGAGATAGAAATTCCCTTGAATAGAATGTGCACCTGAAAGAGAAAGAAAGGAGATGAACATGTTCATCTAGATGTACATCTAGATCTGCTAGATGATAGGGATTTAAAGATGAATAACCTCAAGGAGCTTAAACTCCAGTGGGAAGTTCAAGACTTACCTAATGAATTCTACTGCAAAGCATTCTATGGCAAAGTGATTTAGCAGAGTGACTGAAGACCGTGAAAATAACAATAGCTAGTGCTTATATGACTCGGTTTTTATTTACCAGTCTTTCTTACAGGCATTATCTTAGTTGATCCTCACAGCATCTCTATGATTTGTAAGATGGTACAGTTCAGTATTTTTCCATTTGAAAGCAAAAAAAGAATTGAGGCCTAGAGAGACAAAGTGTCTTGGCCAAATTGAAAGTATCTAGAAGTGATGTAGGTCTCCTGCTCATTTCAAATCACTATGCTGTCATCCCGAGTGAAATGCTATTCCAGAATAGGAAACAAAGAGTTGGATTGTGCCTGGCCATAAGTAGTGGTAATTTGGTTGTGGTTATAAGTAGATCCTGATGTTCTAGATTCTAAAATCTATAACATTTTGAGATTTGTCTCTATTCATCTGCCCACAGTATGAGAGGAATATTAAGCAACACAAGACAAGTTTTCCAAATGGTGAGGAAGATATCTACCTTTTCCTTGATCCACGTAAATGTTTATTTAGAATTCTATCTAGTCACTTCTTTTTCTCAGATGTTTTTCCATTCTCTACATTCATTGCTTACACAATTCAAGATAAGTCTTCTGTGACAGGTCACTGGGAATCTCCTTTTATCCAATCAGGAAACTGAACCATAGGGAAGCAAACCCCTTGCTTGGGAAGATCCCAGAATGTTGAAGTAAACAGGAAAATACATAACTAGAAGAAGTCTCCTTTTAAGATGCTCTTACCCAGAGACAAGTGCTATGACTAATAACTTCCTAAAAATACTTACAAGTTCTCATGTAGACAGAGTCAGAAACATTTCGTGTTATTGTTTATCATGATGTAAATGTTCACCTGTTCAACCCATCAAAGAGCAAGTCCATAATCTGTAAGACAGGCTAAGAAATCCTATCAGTTCCTCAATATGAAGGTGTCTGATTCATCAGATAAACCTACATTTTTATGCTCAATATATATGACATAATAAGGAATCCATTAAATATTTGTTGAAAAAAAAAGAATGTCAATGAATAAATATTTGTTTCTATTTAAATTGCCTAGAACTATGAGATATGAAACAAAGAGTACATGGAAATGCCTTGTGGAATTCTTCTAATATCTGACTTGCATTAGGAAAATCAGTATTATATAGACTACAGAGGGCTGAACTAGTGCAGAAGGCTCAAGTTCAAGCCTGGCTCAACCACCAACCTTGAAAAAGCATCTTAATTTGTCTGTACCTCAGTTTTCCTTTATGACATTTCCCCTAATAGTACAGAAAGGTTGGATAACGAATTTATGACATCCCTTTAGTTTCAAATATTTATTAACCTATTTCATGGTTTGTAATAGAACCCTGACAATCTGATCAGCTTTGATAACAATTCCCAAGTGTTTGCACTTTCAAAGAATTACTGATTATCCCAGATAAACATTTTTTAAATATTTGGACACATAGTGCTTCCTTATAATCATATCTATAAACAAACGCAACTTCTACTTATCCTAAGGAAGGATACTGGTGTTGGCTTCCTGCTTAAAACATGCCTCGGTATCACATCTTTCTTCATATCCTAAGATAGTATCACTATTGAATTTCTAAGTCTTACTTAAAAAGAGGAATGCTGGAAATGACTTGTCCTGGAAGAAGTGAGAGCAGCCCAAGAATTAATAGGCCGTGAGCGATGTGATCTCCAGCACTTGTTCTACAAAGCAACTTAGCTTGTTCAAAGTTAGTTCTTTTCCCTGTGATTTATGGGCTGGCTCCTTTCTACATTTGAAAACAGTCACCTGATCTTTGGAAGGCAGAAAGGCAGCTAAAACAATAACTTTGCCAACTCAAAGGCCATTTGGTTGTAGGCTATTGCCAAAAAAAGAAGTCATTGAATGTCAAGGAATAAATATTTTAATTGTTTGATGCTATTTAAACTGCCTAGAAACATGAGCTATGAGACAGAGAGCAAGTGGAAATGTCATTTGTGATGCTTCTAATTCCTAACCTTCATTAGAAAATACTACAGATTACAGAGGACTGACTGGTACTAGAAGGTGCAGGTTCAAGCCTGTCTCAATCTTTGACCTTGAAAAAGCATTTTAACTTGTCTGAGCCTCAGTTTCGAATGCCAAACTGGAGGTACAGCAGGAATGGAACAATTTTCTGGAGTATTTGTAATATGTGGCAGGCATTTTTTCACACTTTACCTCATTTAATCCCCTGTGCAAGCCATCATGAAAGTATTAATATTCTCATATTTACTCATAAGGAAATTAGGACTGGAAGTGATGCCATAACTTCTTTAAGTTATTACTACTGAAGATAAAGATGCACTTCAGACTCTGGTCTTTCTAACTCATCACTCTTTCTATAGCAGTATGCAATCTCTAAAATTAAAACTGAATCCAGCAGCATATCAAAAAGCTTATCCACCACGATTAAGTCAGCTTCATTCCTGGGATGCAAGGCTGGTTCCTCATACACAAATCAATAAACGTAATCCATCACATAAACAGAACCAATGACAAAAACCACATGATTATCTCAATAGATGCAGGAAAGGCCTTTGATAAAATTCAACACCCCTTCATGCTAAAAATTCTCAATAAACTAGGTATTGATGGAACATAACTCAAAATAATAAGAGTTATTTATGACAAATGCACAGCCAATATCATACTGAATGTGTAAAAGCTGGAAGCATTTCTTTTGAAAACCGACGCAAGACAAGGATGCCTTTTCAACATAGTGTTGGAAGTTCTGGCCAGGGCAATCAGGCAGAATAAAGAAATAAAGGGTATTCAATTAGGAAAAGAGGAAGTCAAATTGTCCCTCTTTGCAGATGACATGATTGTATTACTTAGAAAACCCCATCATCTCAGCCCAAAATCTCCTTAAGCTCATAAGCAACTTTAGCAAAGTCTCAGGATACAAAATCAATGTGCAAAAATCACAAGAATTCCTATACACCAATAATAGACAAACAGAGAGCTGAATCATGAGTGGACTCTCATTCACAATTGCTACAAAGAGAATAAAATACCTAGGAACCCAACTTACAAGTGATGTGAAGGATCTCTTCAAGGAGATCTACAAACCGCTGCTCAAGGAAATAAGAGAGGGCACAAACAAATGGAAAAACATTCCATGCTTGTGGATAGGAAGAATAAATATTGTGAAAATGACCATACTACCCAAAGTAATTTATAGATTCAAGGGTATCCCCATCAAACTACCATTGACTTTCTTCACAGAATTCGAAAAAACTACTTTAAAATTCATATGGAACCAAAAAAGAGACCGTATAGCTAAGACAATCCTAAGCAAAAGAAGAAAGCTTGAGGCATCACGCTTCCTGACTTCAAACTATACTACAAGGTTACAGTAACCAAAACATCATGGTACTGGTACCAAAGCAGACATATAGACCAATGGAGCAGAACAGAAGCCTCAGAAATAATGCCACACATCTACAACCATTTGATCTTTGACAAATCTGACAAAAATAAACAACGAGAAAAGGATTCCCTATTTAATAAATGGTGTTGGGAAAACTGGCTAGCCATATGCAGAAGACTGAAACTGAACCCCTTTCTTACACCTTATACAAAAATTAACTCAAGATGGATTAAAGACTTAAACGTAAGACCTAAAACCATGGAAACCCTAGAAGAAAACCTAGGCAATACCATTCAGGACATAGGCATGGGCAAAGACTTCATGACTAAAACACCAAAAGCGAAGGCAACAAAAGCCAAAATTGACAAATGGGATCTAATTAAGCTAAAGAGCTTCTGCACAGAAAAAGAAACTATCATCAGAGTGAACAGGCAACCAACAGAGTGGGAGAAAGTTATTGCAATCTATCCATCTGACAAAGGATTAATATCCAGAATCTACAAGGAACTTAAACAAATTTACAAGAAGAAAACAAACAATCCCATCAAAAGTGGTCAAAGGATATGAAAAGACACTACTCAAAAGAATACATTTATGCAGCCAACTAACATATGAAAAAATGCTCATTATACTGCTCATTAGAGAAATGTAAATCAAAACCACAATGAGCTACCATCTCACATCAGTTAGAATGGCTATCATTAAAGTCAGGAAACAACAGATGCTGGAGAGGATGTAGAGAAATAGGAACACTGTTACACTGTTGGTGGGAGTGTAAATTAGTTCAACCATTGTGGAAGAGAGTGTGGCTATTCCTCAAGGATCTAGAACCAGAAATACCATTTGACCCAGCAATCCCATGATATGCCCAAAGGATTATAAATCATGCTACTATAAAGATACATGCACACATATGTTTACTGTGAAACTATTCACAATAGCAAAGACTTGGAATCAACCCAATTGCCCATCAGTGATAGGCTGGATAAAGAAAATATGGCACATATACACCCTGGAATACTATGCAGCTGTAAAAAAGGATGAGTTCATGTCCTTTTCAGGGTCATAGATGAAGCTGGAAGCCATAATTCTCAACAAACTAAGACAGAAACAGAAAACCAAACACTGCATGTTCTCACTCATAAGTGGGAATTGAACTATGAGAACACACGGACATGGTGTGGGGAACATCACACAACGGGGCCTGTTGGGGGATGGGGGGGCTAGGGCAGGGATAGCATTAGGAGAAATACTTAATGTAGATGATGGATTGATGGGTGCAGCAAACCACCATGGCACGTGTATACCTATGTAACAAACCCGCTCGTTCTGCACATATATCCCAGAACTGAAAGTATAATTTAAAAAATAAAATACAATAAAACAATAAAAATTTTTAAAAGAAATTATCATAGGCTGGGTGTGGTGCCTTATGCCTGTAATCCCAGAACTTTGAGAGGCCATGGTAGGTGGATCATTTGGCTCAGGAGTTCGAAACCAGTGTGGGCAACATGGTGAAACCCCACTAAAAAAAAAAAAAAAAAAAGAGTTTGGTTTAAACAAATACAAAGCTTCCAATCTCTGAATAAAGTGAGAATCAGAAATAAAAAGTAAAAAAATATGTCTATGAACTTGAAGTATTTTTTTTCCAAGAGGGAAAATATCAGGAGAAGGCAGAGTGGGAAAGATATTAAATTTAAAAAATTAATGCCAAATTTTTTTACAATTAAACCAGAAAATATATTTTCAGTACAGTATAGTTTTCCTCATTACAAAAGTAATAGATGTTTATTATGAAAAACATAGGAGGAAAAAACTCACATAAGACATTCCTAATATTTTGTTATTTATTTTTGACTCTTAGAGTAAGTATATCTTCCTAGTCCTTCACATTTATCTTTTCATGACAAATTCTCATTTATTTGGATTGTACTGACTCAAAATTGCTGATAAACTAGAAACAAGCTAGATACATCTGACATATAAGAGAAATTGAATAAATATTTGTTGAATGAATGAATGCATAAATGACATAATCTGTGAACAATGCAGGATTTACAAGCCTTTAGGTAAGATTCAACATATAGAATGAATGACCATTGTTCAAGGTTCATCTCAAGCCATAGAATAGATAAAGATGAGATTAAGGATAGGTTTCTTACTTCAAGGAACTTTCATTTTAAAAACTCTACTAGGAAAAATATAAAAATATAATTAATTGATAAAATATTGATTAGAATAAATCATAGTGGAATAAAAAAGAGTAAAGTAATTAAACACTCAGGAATACTTGCACTTCTCAGTCCCAGTAAATACCAAGACTTAAGCATTTAGATAGGAGTTTAATGAATCTGTTGCAATTAACCCTTCTGAGTCTATTACAATGGAGACATTGTGTTCATCTGTCTAAAGGAAGTCTTCCCAGAATGAAAGGTAGTGCAGATCTGCCCTCTCTTTGGGCCTCTCTGTGTTAACATTATTGGGTAAATTTCATTTCCTTTTTCTGACCCTCACTTTTCTCAGCTACTAAATAAGTGTTTAAAGCATACAGGATGTTTCAAGACATCATGTTGGGAGCTGGAAGCCCTCTCTGTCTTCAGTTCTAGCTTTGCTCATCACTGAGTCATAAGGCAAAACACATAACTAGGATTTAGGCAGGTGAGACTGGATCAGAACTTTCCAAACTTCACACGTTTAGGCATCATAATCACCATTTCAACAGACTCATGTGCCACAAAACAACCAACTCTCTGGCCTCTATGATCTGACTTTCTTAGCACTAGCTACTTTGCGCTGTAGAGAGAATACATGCCCAATCATTGGTTAGATGTTTTAGTCCATTTTTTCTAGTAGATACTTGGGGCAAAAAGGGGGTTATCCCTTTCCTCCCCATCATAAGGTGATAAAGTGCTTTTCAGCATGAAGATAAATGCTGTATTTCATTAGCTGGTCTAGCACCATTCACTTACTGCCAAACATAACAAAGCACAGTCTGAAGGATGTAATATCTTCTTTCTGGGAAAGAAAAAAAAAAGGTATATTGGTCTCTACTTTGTCTTCTGTTCTCTCTATGTATGCATGAGTAATGAGTAAACTCAGACACACACACAATTATTTATTCATTGTTATTAGCTGAGTATGATTGACACTAGAATTAAGGAAAGAACACGTGTGTGTGTGTTTATGCACATGCGCACTACTCAACAGAAATCTATCCATTCAGTAGCCATACTCCAAGATTGTTCTGGGGATCATTGCAATCCCCTTGACATCTCACTGGCTTCTGAAAAAGCTCCACATTTTGGACTGTATGAGTTAAGTTTAGACAAATGAGGATATTGTTTGCTTTTGACCTAAAAGATTGAAAGCACAACCCAATTAAGATCAGTGATAAGAAGTGAATTGTTTCTGAGAATCCTAGATGTGAACCTGGAAGTTACAGGAACTCATTTAATACCAATGAGGAGCCATCTGCAAAACGTGTATGACGTTCAATAAAAGGAAAATGGAGGTGAGAATTGGAGAGAAAAAACTTGGAATTTGATTTTGATTATACTGTAAGAAGGTTTAAACCAGCTACACTTGGAGTACTAGTCAACCATTAAAAAAGAATGAGATCCTATTATTTGTAGCAACATGCATGGAACTGGAGGAAATTATGTTAAGTGAAATAAGCCAGGCAGTAAGACTAACTTTTCATGTTCTCATTTATTTCTGGGAGCAAAAAATTAAACCGTTTGAACTCATGGACATGGAGAGAAGAATGATGGCTATCAGAGGCTGAGAAGGGTAGTTGGGGGGGATAGTGGAGATAGTTAATGGGTATAAAAATATAGTTAGATAGAATGAATAAGATCTAGTAGCTGATAGCACTAAAGTGTGACCACAGGCAACAATAACTTTTTGTACATTTTAAGACAACAAGAGTATCATTGGATTTTTCATAACACAATGAAATAATAAATGCTTGAGGTAATGGATACATAACTTAACCTGATGTGATTATTACACATTATATGCCTGTATCAAAATATCTCATGTATCCAAAATATATATATACTTAATATATACCCATAAAATTATAAATTAAAAATTGATCAACAAAATTGACAGTCCGCTAGCAAGGCTAATAAAGAAGAAAAGAGAGAGGAATCAAATAGACGCAATAAAAAATGATAAAGGGGATATCACCACCGACCCCACAGAAATACAAACAACCATCAGAGAATACTATAAACGCCTCTACGCAAATCAACTAGAAAATCTAGAAGAAATGGATAATTTCCTGGACACTTACACTCTCCCAAGACTAAACCAGGAAGAAGTTGAATCCCTGAATAGACCAATAGCAG